>NC_072373.2:216598400-216900800 GCF_028885625.2 Pongo pygmaeus | reverse complement strand
CATAATAGATGAGTAATTCTCTTTTAAAGCTTTGATTTCCCATCTATGAAATGGGGATAATAGTATGGGCTTTGCAAAAATGTTGGAAAGATTAAATGTAGTGTACAATACTAGCATTAAATAAATGTTACTGTGTGTGTGTGTGTATACATATCCTGTATGTTAAAATGCGTTCAGTTGCAACTACTAGAAAATCTGCCCACATCTGACAAACTATATAGAAATGTATTCTAGCACTTAACAGGAAGTCCTGAGGCAGGGCGAGCTTCAGGGCTGGTTGACTCGGAAGCTCAGTGATGTCATCAAGGACACAGGTTCTTTCCATTTCTCTTCCCTGCCATCATCAAGCTGGTAGCCACAGGGCTTAAGCAGATCTAGGAGTCATGTCCAGACTTGACCACATTCAGAAGGAAGAAAGACCTGTTCCTTCTATGGTTCACTCTGAGAAGTTAGGAAAGTTCCCTGGAAGTATCCCAGTGGAACTTCTCTAATGTCTCATTGGTCACATGTATGTCCCATGCCTGCACCAGAACCAGTCACTGGAAGAGGAAACAGGATTCCCTCAGACCAATTCCCTCAGCCTTCCCTAGAACTCCCACGAGGTCATCCTGGAAAGGGAAGGTGGACATCTCCGCATTGTTGGGATTCTGCTAGGAATGCAGAAGTGGGAGAAGATATCAGGCAGGCAACGGCATACATCGCAGAGCCCAGGCTCATTTCTCAACAGCTCCCCCATCGCACCATCTCCGTCCATGCCAGGTTTCATCCGCTTTCCCATTTTGGAAGCGTGTGTTCATGCTTTCTTTTCTAGGCATCTTGACTCCCACTAGTGGAATGAATGGGCAAGGCTGTGTGTTTCTAATGCTAACAGATGCTTCTGTGTTCCAAGGCAGGCATGGCTCTTCCAACACTAAGAATGGATCTAGTTTTACACATCACATGCCTGGTTCAGGGAGATTTAGAATTATACAAATTGTGCCAGGGCTGATGGACTCAAAGAGGCATGGCCAGCACATGTGGATGAAGTTAATGTCTGGGCTGGCCTTCCCAGAAAAGTGGCAGCCTTCTCTCCTTTCATTCTTTCATTCTTCATAGTAGTTGCCCATAGAGAGCACATTCGAGAAGGCTGTAGAAAACATTGTAACCCCTTAATGCATTAATTTCTACCACTTCCCAAATACAGCCCAATGAGTTGTCCCATGCTAATTTCTCCTCTGTCCTGGACAGTGGCCACTCCTTTGCTCCTATCCAAATTTGTTTTGCCCATAGCTCATTGCTGCAAGATACTGCAGGGAGAAGGCAAGCTGATGCGGTACACCAAGCTTCTTGCTATGGTAATGGCTACTGTGTCATCATTCTGGCAAAACCTATTTGGAATTCAAGCACTTTTATTTGTTTGGTTTGGTTTACCTGAAATCCATATCTTAAGCCTCCACTGCCGATGTCCTTCCCATCACATCACACGTATAGTTTACTAATCCTTCCAAGTCTAGTTCAGACACTGCCTCTTTCCTGAACACTTTGCTGGTTGCACAGCTAGGGAATTTGTTGTTGTTGTTGTTCCTCCCGGAGCTCCTAGCCCCATTATCCTATTCCACTTTTGCTCCCTGCAATGTGCTTGACCTGATATTTTGGTTATTTATAAACTTGTATTTTCCCTCCTCTGGACAATTAGCTTCTGCAGAGGTGGCCAGTGGCCAGGGCTGATTGTTATTAGCCTCCTACCCAGTGCCCAGCAGGGCATGGGCTGCAGGGCCGTAGAGGAGAGAATACAGTTCCAGAAAAAGGAATTCCAGATCCCTATTTGGCATCAGCCATGCTCTGGGCCTCAATTTTCTTTATCCATGAGATGAAAGGATCAGGTCAGATTTTCTCTAAAATTCTTTATGGTCAAATAGGCTTTTGATAAAGCATGGAGTAATTGATTTACTCAAGTGTGGAAGGAGGGAAAGGGGATTTGAGGCAAATGTGTATGTGTGTGTGTGTGTGCTATGTATGTGTGTGTGTTAAGTAGGAAGGAGGAAAGTGGCCAGCTTTCTTGTTGACACACCGTATAGGCATCCAGGAAAGTCTTCAAAAATGAGTCTGGCTCTAGGAACTGTAGAGAGGCAGGTGTCAAACCCAACTCTCTTTCTCCTGAAAGAGGTGATTTACAGGGTAGTCCTTAAAGGGAAGGGCTTTATGATTAGACAGAGGCAGGTTTAAATCCTGGCTCCATCAGTTAGAAAGTGTGATTTTGAACAAGCTATCTAATCTTTCTAAGCCTCAATTTCCTTATCTGTAAAATTGGGATAATATGAGGATTTGATTCAAGAAGACACATGGCTATGAGGATTAAATGAGACAATATATCTAAGGCACCCAGCACAAGGCCTGGCATACAGAAAGTGCTTTGCAGGTGTAATAATAATTATAATAATTATTAATGAAGATCTCGATAATTATAAGATGAAAACAGTTAAACGTTAAGTCCCCAGAAAACATTTGGATGATCTCCATTCTCTTCTGATAATACAAAATATTTTTTATTTTGTATTTAGAGGGAGGGAGGCCTTCCCACCCCCCTTTTTGCTATCCCATATTTTCTTTCCTCTTTTTCTTGACTTTTAAAAGAAAAAGAGCCCAATTATTCTTTTTAGCCTTTGAACACATTTTAGTTGTTTCCATAGCAAGTTTTAGACCTGCTTTGCCTGTAGTTCTTACACACGTGTAAACTGCTCCACCACTCCCGCCCGCCTGCCTCCCCCACCACCCCACCCAGAAGTTTCGGGCTTCTCTGGAAGGTTTATGTGTCACTCTTCATTATAATGACTTTTAAGGACAAGCAGCCTGAGTCTGTACCTGTCCAGGTGACGGGAGATCAGCTGGGAAGATGCCCTCATTCTCTGGGAAGAAAGACGTCCTGTCTAATCCTTGGCAGGCAGCAGAGGAGTGATGATGCTCACAGACCGATGCCTTCCGCATCTCGCCTGCCAAGTATGAGTGGCATGTGAACAACGCTCCGCTCAGCAGTTCTGGGCAGGTGCCCAGGCCCAGCTAGGATGGTCCCTGTGGCCCTGGAGGAACCATGCCAAGAATCTACACACTGCCAAAAGCTTTCCTCCCTGGACGCCATTCTGGCTGCTTAATTCTCCTGGCAAGCTGTTTCTAGATCATTCTTCTAAACTTCCCCAGAAAACCCCCAGAAAAGGAATAGGAAAACCTGGAAATTGTGGGGAAGCATTTGGATCTTCTCCATGACACTGTTGAAGTGATTACCATTAAAAAAAAAAAAAAACAACAACTAAAAATAGCTGCTTGGAGAAAATGACATGCTTGCCCCAAGTGGTCACATGGGGACCTGGCCACAGAAGCTATGTCTCTGCTTACTCCCTCCGGGGCCTGAGAGCACAGAGGTTCCCGACGCCCACCTGTTGGCGTAGACCCTTTCCAAGGGTCAGCCCCATAGGTTTCTTCAGGGGGTAAAACTCATCCCTCGCTGATGGAACCAGATGTAACGAACGGCTCATTTATAATAATAAAAAAAATTCCTCTGGTCTCTGCGGTGATGCCACGACTCCAAGGAGAAATGGTGGTTGTGGGACCCATTTGCCATGTAAATCACCCCTTGGGCCTCAAAGAATTGAGATTAGAGGGGAAACAGCCTGAAAGCCAATTTGCTTTCAATAATTTGAGACCCTGTGGGGTCGGGTACCTGCTTGGACGATAAGTAGTTTTAGCCTAAGGCAAACTGAGTGAAAATAGGCAGAAAAATCAGTGAGTTTTGTCAGCATATGCAACTGAAAGCAATTTTTTTAAGGTCCTGGAGAAAAATCTCTGTGTTTGGAGGTTACATCTGTGCATGGATAATGGCGTGTTTTTGTTTGTTATTACTGCATGTTCCAATGTCTCGGCCATTACTGAAATTATGGGAAATGGCTGGATGCTGTTCAGTTTGAGGTTGTAAGTGAAAATGTTAAGGCTTTGTGCTTATGGGAATTGATTTTTTTTCCCCTCATTATTTGTTCTCATGTTGCTATAAAGAGTACATTTTTGATGGGAAATCCGTGTAAGTTTATTTATCTACTGTAGAAGCAAGGTCGTTCTCTTTGTTCCTGCCTTTCTATCTTCCTCTTTTCCTCCCTCTTTCCTTTTTTTTTTGGCTTGCCTTAAAACCAGATGGAGGTAGGTTTACAGGCTGAACCTAAGACCCCAATGTGTCCTTGTCATAAAGCATAATTCAGGAAAATTCTGTCTTCTACTGAGATGTCTGGCTGTGCCCGCTTGAAGTCTTTAAAACCTCCATTTTCAAAACCTCCTGGTGCATGCACAGTTAGAAGCGTTTAAAATTCCAATAAAATACACAGTCTAAAAATGTCTTCGCTTTTAGCTACCAGGTTGTTCCTAACAGCAAATGTAAACGAATGGAGAGGCTGCTTCTTAGCTTTTGGAAATATGTCAATGTTGTTGCACCTACCTGGGCGAGCATTTTCTTCTTAAGAGCTACAGTGAGTTTCACAAGATGTACAACATACACACTTTACGTGCTATGTGGGATGGCCGCTACTCACAGGAGGAGGAGAATGTGCCAGATTTGTACATTTCTCGTATCCCTGCCAAGACTCCTGAGTGAAGGAAGTACTTGAGCCTGAAAGCGCTGTAGCCTCCAGCACTGGCTGTTAGCTCTTTAGAGACCGGAGGAGCTCTCTCAATGACATTTGTCTCACTTCATTTTCATGGACATGGTTACGTGAGGCAGATGGGCCCGCTGCAGCTGGAGGGCCTCTCCTCCTCCTTTAAGATGGTACAATCCCTTCTCTACCCCTTGCCCCCTCCACTCAGTTTTCTCAGGGAGCTGAATCACAGGAGTTGCCTCTACAATTAAGATTTGAAAAGAAGCCGCTCTGGCTGTGTTTTCATGCCCTTGGTGAGATGGGCCCAACTGTCTTCCCAAGTGTTTACTGGCTTCCTGCTGGACGGCCACCATGCCCTTATGCCCCTGAAAGGAAGGACCTGTCTAATTGAGGCCAGCATGAGCCGAAGTTTGCGGTAATTATCTCGGGGATGGAGCAGCTGGAGGAACATCACCTAATGAGGCCAGCACAGGTTCCAAGACAGCTCTCAGCATGGCCCCACAGTGGCAGGAGGGACTGCTCCCAGGGCCAGGAAACATTGCTTGGAACGATGGTTCCTAATTGTGATGCATCCAGGAGAAAGCATTGTTGCTCACGGCATAACACCCCATGATTTTGAAATTTTTAACCTAGCTTTGGTTTTATTTCTGTATACCTAGGCATACTTTTTAAAAGCCAAATAATTCCCTGTGGCTTGACATGGAAAATACCAGCCTGTTATGAAGTCCTCCTCCCCTCTATTCCACTGCTCCCCTAGAAAACCCCTTTCCCTCTGAGTTACTGTTTCAGGTATGTACCGCCCTATTTCTAATACTCTGGTTTTGTTATTTTCTGGTTTTATATGTTAACTTCAGATTTCCTACTGTGAAAGGTAAGGGTTTAGATCTTGTATCCTTCCTGTGCCACCATACACAGGCACGCGCTTCTCCCCCACTTACTTCCACCAGTGTAATTGTGTCAGAATTTTTGTGAAATAACTATGTTGAGTTTCTGTTGATAAGACAGTATACATTTTACTAACAATTGAGTCACGATTATACCACTTGTCTTGCACAATTTTTGCCCTCCCTGGACTTTGTAATTGCTCATCCTCCTTCCCCTACCACCAAAGTTTCCTTTGCTATTTTTTTTTTCTTTTTTTGAGACAGGGTCTTGCTCTGTTGCCCAGGCTGGAGTACAGTGGTGTGATCTCGGCTCACTACAGCCTCGACCTCCTAGGCTCAAGCAGCTCTCCCACCTCAGCCTCTCAAGTAGCTGGGAGCACAAGCCTGTGCCACCATGCCTGGCTATTGTTTAAGTTTTGTGCAGAGACAGGGTGTTACCATGTTGGCCAGGCTGGTATCAAACTCCTGGGCTCAAGTGATCCTCCTGTCTCAGCCTCCCAAAGTGCTGGGATTATGGGCGTGAGTCACCGCACCTGGCCAACTAGTTTTCTATTAATCTATCAGCAATTCATTCCCAAACTCTCCTCTGTAATTATAAATCTGCTCCAGATTTGTTTGAGCACATCAGGGAATCTCTTGTTTTTACTTTCCCTTCTTAAATGCAGAACTCTTTCCTCCTTCTCCTCAACTTGGATAAGCAGTTCTCTATCTCTGCTCCTTAACCACTGTCCTGGGGTTTTTCTTCGGTGTCATTCCAGGAATTCCTTCATCTTTTTGCTCTGCATTAGATCCCTTGTTTCCAGGATAGCATGTCTTCCTCTTGTCTTTGTTTATTCCCTGACTTTGGTGGACCACATCTTCCAGAACTTTCCTAGGGAAAGGTACCTGGGATGTAACTTTTATTTTGAGGCTCTGGATATAGGGATATAACAGTTACGTCATTTTTAGCTTCTCTCTTAGTTACTGTCTTAGTTTATTTTATTATTTTTATTTTTTTGTAGAGTTGGCATCTTGCTATGTTGCCCAGGCTGGTCTTGAACTCCTGGGCTCAAGTGATCCTCCTGCCTCAGCCTCCCAAAGTGCTGGGATTACAGGAGTGAGCTACCGCACCCGGCCTTGTCTTAGTCCATTTTGTGTTTCTATAACAGAATACCTGAGACCAGGTAGTTTATAAAGAAAAGAGGTTACTTGGCTCATGATTCTGGTGACTGAAAATTTCAAGATGGAGCATCTGCATCTGGTGAGGGCCTCACTCTGCTTTAACTCACAGCAGAAAGTGGAAGGAGAGCCCAGTGCAGAGATCACATGGCATGAAAGGAAGCAAGTGGGGGGAAGTTCCAGGCTCCTTTTAACAACCAGCGCTCTTGCAGGAACTAATACGGTAAGAACACACTCACCCCGCAGGAAAGGCATCTACTCATGAAGGATCCACTGGCATGACCCAATAGCCTTCCATCAGGCCCCACCTCTAACATTGCCATATTGGGGATCAAATTTCCATACGAGGATTGGAGGGAACAAATATCCAAACCATAGACGTTACCTTCATGCAATGTCTTTATTTCATTGTTTAATCAATTTTCAGACCATAGCTCTTCTAGGATAAGGTTCTTAGTACCTCTGTCCTCCTTCCCTTCATTATTTATGACTCTCCCAACTTCAGTGTTCTCTTCCCTTACAATAGTCTTGGCTGGGTGCTGTGGCTCACATCTGTAATCCCAGCACTTTGGGAGGCCAAGGTGGGAGAGTCACTTGAGCCCAGCAGCTTGAGACCAGCCTGGGCAACATAGTGAGACCCCATCTTTACAAAATAAATTTAAAAATTAGCTGGGCATGGTGGCATGTTCCTGTAGTCCCAGCTCTCAGGAGGCTGAGGTGGGAGGATTACTTGAGTCAAGGAGGTCGAGGCTGCAGTGAGCTATGATTGCACTACTGCACTCCAGCCTGGGTGATAGAAAAAGACCATGTCTCTAAAAAAAAGACAGACACACACACACACACACACACACTATTCTTTGACTTTTTTTTTTACTTTTCCCATAAAAAATATTTGTCTATAAACATAATTAACTTTGCTTAGTATGTAGCTTAGCTTTATAAGACAGTATACCTTTTTTTTTTTTTTTTTTCTTTTGAGACAGAGTTTTGCTCTGTCGTCCAGGCTGGAGTGCAGTGGTGTGATCTTGGCTCATTGCAACCTCTGTCTCCCAGATTCAAGTGATTATCCTGCCTCACCCTCCCAAGTAGCTGGGATTACAGGCATGTGCTACCACACCTGGCTAATTTTTGTATTTTTTTACTTTTCCAATAAAAAATATTTGTCTATAAACATAATTAACTTTGCTTAGTATGTAGCTTAGCTTTATAAGACAGTATACCTTTTTTTTTTTTTTTTTTTTTGAGACAGAGTTTTGCTCTGTCGTCCAGGCTGGAGTGCAGTGGTGTGATCTTGGCTCATTGCAACCTCTGTCTCCCAGATTCAAGTGATTATCCTGCCTCACCCTCCCAAGTAGCTGGGATTACAGGCATGTGCTACCACACCTGGCTAATTTTTGTATTTTTAGTAGAGACAGGGTTTCGCCATGTTGGCTAGGCTGGTCTTGACCTCCTGACCTCAGATGATCCACCTGCCTCGGCCTCCCAAAGTGCTGGTGAGCCACTGTGCCTGGCCAAGACAGTCTACACTTGATTAACAATGGAGTCATGATTACACTTCCTGTCTTGCACATTATGACAAAGTTTACCTGATTTACATTTCCTTTTTTTTCATTATCTGAATTTATGTTATTCTAATATTTTTTTCTCAAACTGTCATATCATTTGATTCTCCTTTACGTTTGGAGACCTTGTTCTGAGGATCTCTGTCCTCTTGTTCCCTGTGCTCTACCCTGAGTTGAGTGATGTCCCTGGGTCACCTGAACAGTCATGACTTCTATTTAATATTCTCCTTGGTGTAGTCACTGTTTCCTGAATCCCATGCATGTTTTTTTTTCTCCTAATTTTCCTCCTTATTTACTGGAAGATTCCATAAATAACTTTTAACGAAAGATGTGGGGCCAGGCACAGTGGCTCATGCCTGTAATCCCAGCACTTTGGGAGGCCGAGGCAGGTGGATCGCCTGAGGTCAGGAGTTTGAGACCAGCCTGGCCAACATGGTGAAACGCTGTCTCTACTAAAAATACAAAAAATTAGCTGGGCCTGGTGGCGGGCACCTGTAATCCTGGCTACCTGGGAGGCTGAGACAGGAGAATCGCTTGAACCTGGGAGAAGGAAGTTGCAGTAGGCCAAGATTGCACCATTGCACTCCAGCCTGGGCAATAAGAGTGAAACTCCATCTCAAAAAAAAAAAAAAAAGAAAAGAAAAGAAAAGAAAGAAAGAAGATGTGGAGGTAAACTTTCTTAATCCTTGCAGGTGCAAAAAAAAAACCTTTATTTTATCCTCAGAATTGATTGATAATTTGGCTGGGAATGAAATTCTAGGTCAAAACTCATTTTGACCATCTCAGAAAAAAAAAAAAAAGAATGCTGGGAGTGAGTTGATGACAGTTAAATTTGCTTCTTTTTTGGTAACCTTTCATTTTTTTCTTTGGAACATTTTAGGATATTTTTCTTATCCTCAGTCATCTTCAATTTCAGAAGAGTTTGTCAAAGTGAGGATGTTATGGGAGGTACAGTTAATCCTTGAACAACACAGGTTGGAACGGTGTGGGTCTGCTTCTTCCATTTCCATCTTCTGTCACCCCCAAGACAGTGAGACCAACCTCTCCCCTTCTTGCTCATTCTCAGTCTACTCAATATGAAGACAGCAAGGATAAAGACCTTTATGATGACCCATTTCCACTTAATGAATAGTAAATATATTTTCTTTTCCTTATGATTTTCTTAATAACACTTTTTTTCTTCAGCTTACTTTATTGTAAAGGATACAATACACAATATATAAAACACAAAATATGTTAATAGATATTTATGTTATCATTAATAAATGATAACATTTATTCTGTTCAACAGTAAATTATTAGTAGTTAAGTTTCCATGTATTCGAAACAATTCAGATTTTCCACTGCAAGGGGGTTTTGTGCTGCTAACCCTCGTGTTGTTCAAGGGTCAACTGTATAATGTTGAAGAATGCAGGCCATGGACCCTACTTGGCTGAGTTTAAACCCTAGCTGTCTCATTTACTAGCTTGGGTTAAGTGTTTTAACCAGTAACAGCATCTCCATTTTCTCAGCTGCATTAATAAAATTAATAAAACAGTGTTGATAATAGTAGCTACCTCTTAGATTTATTGGGAGGATTAAAACATCACTACAGGGCCGGGCGCGGTGGCTCATGCCTGTAATCCCAGCACTTTGGGAGGCCAAGGCGAGCGGATTACGAGGTCAAGAGATCAAGACCATCCTGGCCAACATGGTGAAACCCCATCTCTACTAAAAAAAATATAAAAATTAGCTGGTCATAGCAGCACTCACCTGCAGTCCCAGCTACTCGGGAGGCTGAGGCAGGAGAATCACTTGAACCTGGGAGGCGGAGGTTGCAGTGAGCCGAGATCGCGCCACTGCACCCCAGCCTGGTGACAGAGTGAGACTCCATCTCAAAAAAAAAGGTCACGACATACAAACCTTTCTAAAGTGGTGCCTGGCACGTAAGAGGTTTTCAATGACCTTTAGCTATGACTACTATTATTGCTATTTATTGTAATAGTCCCTTTAAACGTAAGCACCAGGTGTGGTGGCTTAGTCCTGTAATCCCAGCACTTTAGGAGGCCAAGGTGGGAGGATCACTTGAACCCAGGAGTTTGAGATCAGTCTGGCCAACATAGTGAGACCCTATCTCTACAAAAAAATTAAAAAATTAGCCGGGTGTGGTGGCGGGCACCTGTGGTCCCAGCGGTCACTTGAGCCCAGGAGGTTGAGGCTGCAGTGAGCTGTCATCATGCTACTGCACTCCAGCCTGGGCAACAAAGCAAGACCCTGTCTCAAAACAAAACAAAAAAAAACTTGAGGTGCTATGATTTTCATTTCTAATAGAAACTTTAATTATTCTTTATTTTCATCCCCTGCTTTTCCTGTCATCCCTGTTCTCTTCTTTCTCTGTGACTTTTGGCATATTTTCTCTGTTGCTTGTTTTTACCTTCATCTTTTTCTGAACTTTTTGTTTTACTTGCTGGATGATATTCTCAAATTTAACATCTCGCCTCAATATTACATTTTTTATTTTGGTAATAGTAGATTCAATTTCTAAGAGTTTTCTCTTATTCTCTGACTGTTCCATTGCTACAGTACCCCTTTCTTGTTTTATGGATAAAATGTAGTCTGGAATTTTTATTTTGTTTACATGTTATTTCCTGTTCCTAAACTCATGGTTTTTCCAAAGCCATATTTTTGTTTTGTTTTGTTTATGTTTCTTTTGTGTTTGAGACTTTCCTTCAATGCCAGGAAATCCTTGGTGGTCTGTTTATGCTCAAGAATGAGTTGACGCTAAAGCAGATGGGGAATTATGTACATGTGGATGGCAGGCTTTGCTTGATGGTGAACAGGTGGCACCAACCATTATGCTTGACTCCCCCAAAATGCCAGGATTTCTACATTTTTGCTCTAGGATGTCAACATCCATACCAGCTGTTCTTATTTTCTTCAGAGAGTTCATTGTATGTGTTTGACAAAGAACACTCCGCTTTTTGTCTGATTGGATTTTGTTTTGGCTTTTATATTTTGGTCTTATCAGGTAAAGACTAGCTGTAGGGTATTCTGTAGTTGAATTCAGTAGTTGAAGGTGGAGATCGGAGCCAGTGCTTCCACATACAGCCTGCCTGCCTGCCTGCCTTCCTTCCTTCCTTCCTTTCTTTCTTTCTTTTTTTTTTTTTTTGACAGAGTCTTGCTCTGTTGCCCAGGCTGGAGTGCAGTGGCACGATATTGGCTCCTTGTAACCTCCGCCTCCTGGGTTCAAGTGATTCTCCTGCCTCAGCCTCCCGAGTAGCTGGGACTACAGGCGTGTGCCACCACGCCCAGCTAATTTTTTGTATTTTTTTTTTAGTAGAGATGAGGTTTCTTTTTTTTTTTTTTTTCCCTTTTTTTCAATTTATTGTAGGTTTGACATTTTCACAATGAAAGTTGAAAGGAAAAAAATCAATATGTATGGTGTGACCTCATTTTAGTAAAAACAATACACATATATATTAATACACAGAAAAATCTGGAAGGATGTAGACGAAGGAGCTATAGTGGTAATCTCTGAGTGGTTGGAAATGTGTTACTTTTATTTGGGGATCATCAGTATTTTCCTGTTTTCTAAAATTCACATATATTGCTTTGGTAGTGAAAGATTATTAAAATAATTAATAAAGGCCTATGGTGCAGGAAAAGGTGGCCTCCTTTTGATCCAGGAGGGCAGTATCCTGGAGCAGGGGCCGACGTCTCTGCTCCTCCCAACGTGTGAGGTGAAAATCCCAATAAAGTCACTTTCTCCATTGGCTGTTCCAGCCTCAGACCGAATTGGCACTGGCTTGATGGGTAAATCCACAGCAGGGAACGGCTGAGGTTGGCCTCCTGGTGGAAGGTGCTGGGTTAGTCCAAGGCTCAGGGTGCCCAGAGCTTGTCTATGGCCACAGTCACATGCAATTTTCAATTTCCAGTTCTGCTGGTGTGGGGAAAGTGTATGGGTATAGCTCTGAGTTATAACTATAGTTGAATTTTTTGTTTTTCCTTTTTGAGACAGTCTTGCTCTGTTGCCCAGGCTGGAGTACAGTGGCATGATCTCGGCTCACTGCCACCTCCGCCTCCTGGGTTCAAGTAATTCTCTTGCCTCAGTCTCCTGAGTAGCTGGGATTACAGGCGTGTGCCACCATGCCTGGCTAATTTTTGTATTTTTAGTAGAGACGGGGTTTCACCATGTTGGCTAGGCTAGTCTTGAACTCCTGACCTCAAGCAATCCACCCAACTCGGCCTCCCAAATTGCTGGGATTACAGGCGTGAGCCACTGTGTCCAGCCTATAGTTGAAATTTTTTTTTTTTTTTTTTTTTCTTTTATTATTATTATTATTATACTTTAGGTTTTATGGTACATGTGCACAATGTGCAGGTAAGTTACATATGTATACATGTGCCATGCTGGTGCGCTGCACCCACCAACTCGTCATCTAGCATTAGGTATATCTCCCAATGCTATCCCTCCCCCCTCCCCCCACCCCACAACAGTCCCCAGAGTGTGATGTTCCCCTTCCTGTGTCCATGTGTTCTCATTGTTCAATTCCCACCTATGAGTGAGAATATGCGGTGTTTGGTTTTTTGTTCTTGCGATAGTTTACTGAGAATGATGATTTCCAATTTCATCCATCTCCCTACAAAGGACGTGAACTCATCATTTTTTATGGCTGCATAGTATTCCATGGTGTATATGTGCCACATTTTCTTAATCCAGTCTATCATTGTTGGACATTTGGGTTGGTTCCAAGTCTTTGCTATTGTGAATAATGCGGCAATAAACATACGTGTGCATGTGTCTTTATAGCAGCATGATTTATAGTCCTTTGGGTATATACCCAGTAATGGGATGGCTGGGTCGAATGGTATTTCTAGTTCTAGATCCCTGAGGAATCGCCACACTGACTTCCACAAGGGTTGAACTAGTTTACAGTCCCACCAACAGTGTAAAAGTGTTCCTATTTCTCCACATCCTCTCCAGCACCTGTTGTTTCCTGACTTTTTAATGATAGCCATTCTAACTGGTGTGAGATGGTATCTCATTGTGGTTTTGATTTGCATTTCTCTGATAGCCAGTGATGGTGAGCATTTTTTCATGTGTTTTTTGGCTGCATCAATGTCTTCTTTTGAGAAGTGTCTGTTCATGTCCTTTGCCCACTTTTTGATGGGGTTGTTTGTTTTTTTCTTGTAAATTTGTTGGAGTTCATTGTAGATTCTGGATATTAGCCCTTTGTCAGATGAGTAGGTTGCGAAAATTTTCTCCCATTTTGTAGGTTGCCTGTTCACTCTGATGGTAGTTTCTTTTGCTGTGCAGAAGCTCTTGAGTTTAATTAGATCCCATTTGTCAATTTTGGCTTTTGTTGCCATTGCTTTTGGTGTTTTAGACATGAAGTCCTTGCCCATGCCTATGTCCTGAATGGTAATGCCTAGGTTTTCTTCTAGGGTTTTTATGGTTTTAGGTCTAACATTTAAGTCTTTAATCCATCTTGAATTGATTTTTGTATAAGGTGTAAGGAAGGGATCCAGTTTCAGCTTTCTACATATGGCTAGCCAGTTTTCCCAGCACCATTTATTAAATAGGGAATCCTTTCCCCATTTCTTGTTTTTGTCAGGTTTGTCAAAGATCAGATACTTGTAGATATGTGGCATTATTTCTGACGGCTCTGTTCTGTTCCATTGATCTATATCTCTGTTTTGGTACCAGTACCATGCTGTTTTGGTTACTGTAGCCTTGTAGTATAGTTTGAAGTCAGGTAGTGTGATGCCTCCAGCTTTGTTCTTTTGGCTTAGGATTGACTTGGCGATGCGGGCTCTTTTTTGGTTCCATATGAACTTTAAAGTAGTTTTTTCCAATTCTGTGAAGAAAGTCATTGGTAGTTTGATGGGGATGGCATTGAATCTGTAAATTACCTTGGGAAGGATGGCCATTTTCATGATATTGATTCTTCCTACCCATGAGCATGGAATGTTCTTCCATTTGTTTGTATCCTCTTTTATTTCCTTGAGCAGTGGTTTGTAGTTCTCCTTGAAGAGGTCTTTCACATCCCTTGTAAGTTGGATTCCTAGGTATTTTATTCTCTTTGAAGCAATTGTGAATGGGAGTTCACTCATGATTTGGCTCTCTGTTTGTCTGTTATTGATGTATAAGAATGCTTGTGATTTTTGCACATTGATTTTGTATCCTGAGACTTTGCTGAAGTTGCTTATCAGCTTAAGGAGATTTTGGGCTGAGACAATGGGGTTTTCTAGATATACTATCATGTCATCTGCAAACAGGGACAATTTGACTTCCTCTTTTCCTAATTGAATACCCTTGATTTCCTTCTCCTGCCTAATTGCCCTGGCCAGAACTTCCAACACTATGTTGAATAGAAGTGGTGAGAGAGGGCATCCCTGTCTTGTGCCAGTTTTCAAAGGGAATGCTTCCAGTTTTTGCCCATTCAGTATGATATTGGCTGTGGGTTTGTCATAAATAGCTCTTATTATTTTGAGATACGTCCCATCAATTCCTAATTTATTGAGAGTTTTTAGCATGAAGGGTTGTTGAATTTTGTCAAAGGCCTTTTCTGCATCTATTGAGATAATCATGTGGTTTTTGTCTTTGGTTCTGTTTATATGCTGGATTACATTTATTGATTTGCGTATATTGAACCAGCCTTGCATCCCAGGGATGAAGCCCACTTGATCATGGTGGATAAGCTTTTTGATGTGCTGCTGGATTCGATTTGCCAGTATTTTATTGAGGATTTTTGCATCAATGTTCATCAAGGATATTGGTCTAAAATTCTCTTTTTTTGTTGTGTCTCTGCCAGGCTTTGGTATCAGGATGATGCTGGCCTCATAAAATGAGTTAGGGAGGATTCCCTCTTTTTCTATTGATTGGAATAGTTTCAGAAGGAATGGTACCAGCTCCTCCTTGTACCTCTGGTAGAATTCGGCTGTGAATCCATCTGGACCTGGACTTTTTTTGGTTGGTAAGCTATTGATTATTGCCACAATTTCAGCTCCTGTTATTGGTCTATTCAGAGATTCAACTTCTTCCTGGTTTAGTCTTGGGAGGGTGTATGTGTTGAGGAATTTATCCATTTCTTCTAGATTTTCTAGTTTATTTGCATAGAGGTGTTTGTAATATTCTCTGATGGTAGTTTGTATTTCTGTGGGATCGGTGGTGATATCCCCTTTATCATTTTTTATTGCATCTATTTGATTCTTCTCTCTTTTTTTCTTTATTAATCTTGCTAGCGGTCTATCAATTTTGTTGATCCTTTCAAAAAACCAGCTCCTGGATTCATTTATTTTTTGAAGGGTTTTTTGTGTCTCTATTTCCTTCAGTTCTGCTCTGATTTTAGTTATTTCTTGCCTTCTGCTAGCTTTTGAATGTGTTTGCTCTTGCTTTTCTAGTTCTTTTAATTGTGATGTTAGGGTGTCAATTTTGGATCTTTCCTGCTTTCTCTTGTGGGCATTTAGTGCTATAAATTTCCCTCTACACACTGCTTTGAATGCATCCCAGAGATTCTGGTATGTTGTGTCTTGGTTCTCGTTGGTTTCAAAGAACATCTTTATTTCTGCCTTCATTTCGTTATGTACCCAGTAGTCATTCAGGAGCAGGTTGTTCAGTTTCCATGTAGTTGAGCGGTTTTGAGTGAGATTCTTAATCCTGAGTTCTAGCTTGATTGCACTGTGATCTGAGAGACAGTTTGTTACAATTTCTGTTCTTTTACATTTATTGAGGAGAGCTTTACTTCCAAGTATATGGTCAATTTTGGAATAGGTGTGGTGTGGTGCTGAAAAAAATGTATATTCTGTTGATTTGGGGTGGAGAGTTCTGTAGATGTCTATTAGGTCTGCTTGGTGCAGAGCTGAGTTCAATTCCTGGGTATCCTTGTTGACTTTCTGTCTCGTTGATCTGTCTAATGTTGATAGTGGGGTGTTAAAGTCTCCCATTATTAATGTGTGGGAGTCTAAGTCTCTTTGTAGGTCACTCAGGACTTGCTTTATGAATCTGGGTGCTCCTGTATTGGGTGCATATATATTTAGGATAGTTAGCTCTTCTTGTTGAATTAATCCCTTTACCATTATGTAATGGCCTTCTTTGTCTCTTTTGATCTTTGTTGGTTTAAAGTCTGTTTTATCAGAGACTAGGATTGCAACCCCTGCCTTTTTTTGTTTTCCATTTGCTTGGTAGATCTTCCTCCATCCTTTTATTTTGAGCCTATGTGTGTCTCTGCACGTGAGATGGGTTTCCTGAATACAGCACACTGATGGGTCTTGAATCTTTATCCAGTTTGCCAGTCTGTGTCTTTTAATTGGAGCATTTAGTCCATTTACATTTAAAGTTAATATTGTTATGTGTGAATTTGATCCTGTCATTATGATGTTAGCTGGATATTTTTCTCGTTAGTTGATGCAGTCTCTTCCTAGTCTCGATGTTCTTTACATTTCGGTATGATTTTGCAGTGGCTGGTACCGGTTGTGCCTTTCCATGTTTAGTGCTTCCTTCAGGAGCTCTTTTAGGGCAGGCCTGGTGGTGACAAAATCTCTCAGCATTTGCTTGTCTGTAAAGTATTTTATTTCTCCTTCACTTATGAAGCTTAGTTTGGCAGGATATGAAATTCTGGGTTGAAAATTCTTTTCTTTAAGAATGTTGAATATTGGCCCCCACTCTCTTCTGGCTTGTAGGGTTTCTGCCGAGAGATCCGCTGTTAGTCTGATGGGCTTCCCTTTGATGGTAACCCGACCTTTCTCTCTGGCTGCCCTTAACATTTTTTCCTTCATTTCAACTTTGGTGAATCTGACAATTATGTGTCTTGGTGTTGCTCTTCTCGAGGAGTATCTTTGTGGCGTTCTCTGTATTTCCTGAATCTGAATGTTGGCCTGCCTTGCTAGATTGGGGAAGTTCTCCTGGATAATATCCTGCAGAGTGTTTTCCAACTTGGTTCCATTCTCCCCGTCACTTTCAGGTACACCAATCAGACGTAGATTTGGTCTTTTCACATAGTCCCACATTTCTTGGAGGCTTTGCTCGTTTCTTTTTATTCTTTTTTCTCTAAACTTCCCTTCTCGCTTCATTTCATTCATTTCATCTTCCAGGGCTGATACCCTTTCTTCCATTTGATCGCATCGGCTCCTGAGGCTTCTGCATTCTTCACGTAGTTCTCGAGCCTTGGTTTTCAGCTCCATCAGCTCCTTTAAGCACTTCTCTGTATTGGTTATTCTAGTTATACATTCTTCTAAATTTTTTTCAAAGTTTTCAACTTCTTTGCCTTTGGTTTGAATATCCTCCCGTAGCTCGGAGTAATTTGATCGTCTGAAGCCTTCTTCTCTCAGCTCGTCAAAGTCATTCTCCGTCCAGCTTTGTTCCGTTGCTGGTGAGGAACTGCGTTCCTTTGGAGGAGGAGAGGTACTCTGGTTTTTAGAGTTTCCAGTTTTTCTGCTCTGTTTTTTCCCCATCTTTGTGGTTTTATCTACTTTTGGTCTTTGATGATGGTGATGTACAGATGGGTTTTTGGTGTGGATGTCCTTTCTGTTAGTTTTCCTTCTAACAGACAGAACCCTCAGCTGCAGGTCTGTTGGAGTACCTGTCCGGCCGTGTGAGGTGTCAGTCTGCCCCTGCTGGGGGGTGCCTCCCAGTTAGGCTGCTCGGGGGTCAGGGGTCAGGGACCCACTTGAGGAGGCAGTCAGCCCGTTCTCAGATCTCCAGCTGCGTGCTGGGAGAACCACTGCTCTCCTCACAGCTGTCAGACAGGGACATTTAAGTCTGCAGAGGTTACTGCTGTCTTTTTGTTTGTCTGTGTCCTGCCCCCAGAGGTGGAGCCTACAGAGGCAGGCAGGCCTCCTTGAGCTGTGGTGGGCTCCACCCAGTTCAAGCTTCCAGGCTGCTTTGTTTACCTAAGCGAGCCTGGGCAATGGCGGGCGCCCCTCCCCCAGCCTCGCTGCCGACTTGCTGTTTGATCTCAGACTGCTGTGCTAGCAATC
Source organism: Pongo pygmaeus (assembly GCF_028885625.2). NCBI lineage: Eukaryota > Metazoa > Chordata > Mammalia > Primates > Hominidae > Pongo > Pongo pygmaeus. Next base: position 216,882,626 of record NC_072373.2, on the reverse strand, counting down.
AGCGAGACTCCGTGGGCGTAGGACCCTCTGAGCCAGGTGCGGGCTATACTCTCCTGGGGCACCGTTTCCTAAGCCCGTCGGAAAAGCACAGTATTCGGGTGGGAGTGGCCCGATTTTCCAGGTGCCATCTGTCACCCCTGGAAGGGGAACTCCCTGACCCCTTGCGCTTCCCGAGTGAGGCAATGCCTCGCCCCTGCTTCGGCTGGCGCACGGTGCACTCACCCACTGACCTGCGCCCACTGTCTGGCACTCCCTAGTGAGATGAACACGGTACCTCAGATGGAAATGCAGAAATCACCCGTCTTCTGCGTCGCTCGCGCTGGGAGCTGTAGACCGGAGCTGTTCCTATTCGGCCATCTTGGCTCCTCTATATCGAGATGAGGTTTCATAGTATTAGCCAGGATGGTCTCGATCTCCTGACCTCGTGATCCACCTGCCTCAGCCTCCCAAAGTGCTGGGATTACAGGCGTGAGTCACTACGCCTGGCCACAACCTTTCAATTAATCTCATTCTTTCAGGTGCACACTTCACTCTCTTTCTGGACATGATCTTGCCCAGTCCCAAGTCTTTCCGGAGTTCCGGGAACATGGGGCTCTTGCTTGAGCTCAGTTCCTCCCATCTCGTTTGGCCACCATTGCCTGGGCCTCTTCCCTACCACACTTCCCTGGGCGTTTTCATCGGTCACCACTACATCATCTGATTTATATCTCATGGAAATTTGCTGGAATCTCTGAGCTGCTGACAGCCTCCTTGTGGTGACTGTGGGTTTATGCTCATTTTATTTCCCTACCATCATTTTAAAGAGGAGATCAACAATATAAATAATTATGAGTCCATCCTGTTAGTCAAATACCATGATTTTTTTAAAGCCTAATTTAAAGGCTAGTTTATAACAGGGAATGGAACTGTATTGTTTTATAAGATGCATATTTTTGTGTGATTTGCATATGGAACAACTCACAGACTCAACAGAGGAAAACCGATCTCTCTAATGATGAAAATATTATATATTCTGAAAACTGCTGGCCTAAAAATTTCTCTGCAGATTCAGAAAATGATGATACCGACAGTCATACTAGTCATAACAGCAACAGCAGGGAATTTTATATTTTCTCAGACTATAATTTCTCAGAGCACTTTCACAAGCATTGTCTCACCCTACAGATGCCCTGTTTCCCTGAAGCATTATTACCCCCATTTTTCAGCTAAAGAAATAGAGGTTCCCAGAGACGAAGGACTTGCCAAAGGTTACACAAGCCTGTTGACTTTTTCTCTAGAGTGATGTCCATGTTATCACCACTCCAGTTTGCTGTTGGTTAATGGTTTGCACAGAATTCACTACCATGAATGGCTTAGCTGAAACGGGTGCCAACTATCTGGTAACTTTATACAGCCTGAAATCTTTGCTTCTCAGCTTAGTATCTCAGGAGCAATTTAATACCCCTTTTATGGTAGAAGGGTTTCCAGAAACAGTAAGAGCTGTCTCTGAACCAAGTGTACACCCTTTCACTTGGCCTGCAACAAAGAACCATCTGCGCCCAGAACTTCTAACTTCACTGTGCCATCGAAATCTGTACTTTCAAAGCTGTGTGTTTATGGTTTCCTTTGCTTTATCACCTGACAAACAGTTCTTACATCTTGCATGTGATACGAGAGGCGTATCCATTTGTATGTTAATTGAACTAGGCCTGGGAAAAGATGGTATCAACTAGGAGGTATGCATGAACCCATTATTGTAATCCATGCCTGGAAAGAGACGATTTCACATTCCCATTGCTGATCCTCAAGCCACCCAAATGCAACAACAGGCTTTTGACTTCACTTGGAGATAACCAAAATGATATCAAATGTAGACATGCTTACTACACTCTTCCAAATAATTACTGGTATCAGCCCCATTTTTATTTTTAAATAATTGTAATCTAATTGAATAACTAATGTATATTTCAGTGTGGGAAATTTGGAAAATACACAGAAAAAAAGAAAATAAGTCATAGGTAATAACATCAAGTAGAGATAAACCCTGCTAACATTGTCGTACATACACACACGTGTGGGTGTATATTCTCAATTATATATGTGAATGTACCTACATTATAAAACTATGTGAACAGTGTAGTCTCCATTCAGTTTGACTGCTTATTGAGGTCACACTTTTAATACACTCTTACAAAAGTTTCACATGCTATACAGTCTTCATCTACAACATCATTTATAAGGCATCCTAGAGTTTCATAGGGTATTTACTAATTCTGTTTCCAGATTGTAGAAAAAAAAGACAAAGATGGGCGTATGAGTGACCAATATAACATAATTTTGATGTTCTCAACTGTACTGTTAAAAAGACACTAAACTGGTAGTTTTGAACCATGCATTTTTTTTTCAGGACATAATCTATATAATTTAGTGCCCCAGAAAGGCCATTTCTTAGCTGTTTTCCTGTTAAAATTCATTTTCTGAGAGCAAACAATATGTTTCACTGCTTAGAAGCAATGAAAATGATCACTTTGATATTTTCATGACTGCCTGTCAGGAGTTGGCTATAATTCCCATATTGATGTTGTCATTAAGTTAAGGAATTAGTTGAACTACTATTTACTGAGTCTCCAGCTCTCATGCTAGGCACTCTGGAAACTGATAAAACAAATCAGCAGACAAAACATGGTTCCTCTCATCATGGAATTTCTAGTCTGGTGAACAAATCAACAGTAATATCTAAGGACCAGTGTTCCCAAACTCTTAGCACCCAGAGAAAGTGGGCATAATTTTATAGCAGTTTGTGATAAATAGACAAGGTTATTGGAAGAATGAGGTAAGCTTCCTGGGCCTTTGGTCATCCCTCATCACACCTGTAACCATTCCTGTCACACCAGCTGCCCCAGCAGAGCAGTGGAAGAGCTCCCCAGTAGTAAATTTTATTTTCGAGGGCAAGAAGGAATTATGGTTATGGTATGACATTATGTGATTACTTGTGGAAAGAAAAAAGAATGAAAGGATGATAAAATACTAAAGAAAGAGAATTTAATTCATTTATTTCCTGTTTTTTGTTTAAGTTCTTTAATAAAGTTTTTGCCTCGCAGTACTTTTAAAAAATCTTTTAATTTTAATTCTGTGCGTACATAGGAGGTGGATATATTTGTGGGGTATGTGAGATATTTTGATACAGGCATGCAATGCACAATAACCACATGGGTAAATGGGGTATCTATCACCTCAGACATCTATCCTTTGTGTTACAAACAATTCAATTATACTCTTTGAGTTATTGTTAAATATACAATTAAATTATATTTGACTATAGTCACCCTGTTGTGCTAGCAAATAGTAGGTCTTATTCATTCTTTCAAACATTTTTTCTTTTTGGACTCATTAAGCATCCATACCTTCCCCTGACTCTCCAACTACCCTTCTCAGCCTCTGGGAACCATCCTTCTACTCTTTACCTCTATGAGTTCAACTCTTTTGATTTTTAAATATTACAAATAAGTGAGAACATGCAATGTTTGTCTTTCTGTGCCTGGCTTACTTTATTTAGCATAATGATTTCCATCCAGTTCCATCCAAGTTCTTGCAAATGACAGGATCTCATTCTTTTTATGGCTAACTCATACTCCATTGTATATAAGTACCAAATTTTCTTTATCCACTTATCTATTGATGGACACTTAAATTGCTTCCAAATTTTGGCTACTCTGAAGATGGCTCCAACAAACACAGTAGTGCAGATATCTCTTCAATATAGCGATTTCCTTCCTTTTGGGTATGTACCTAGGAGTGGGATTGCTGGATTGTATAGTAGCTCTAATTTTAGTTTTTTGAGAAAACTCCAAACTATTCCCCATAGTGGTTGTACTAATTTATATTTCCATCAATAATGTACAAGGGTTCCCTTTTCTTCATATCCTTGCCAGCATTTATTATTGCCTGACTTTTGGATAAAAGCCATTTTAAGTGGAGTGAGATGATATCTCATTGTAGTTTTGATTTGCATTTATCTGATGATCAAGAATGTTGAGCGTCTTTTCATATACCTGTTTGCCATTGGTAAGTTTTTTTAATTGAGAAATGTCTATTTAGATCTTTTGCCGATTTAAAAATCAGATTATTAGATATTTTTCCTACAGAGTTGTTTGAACTTCTTATAAAATCTAATTATTAACCCCTTGTCAGATGGGTAGTTTGTAAATATCGTCTCCCAATATTTGGGAGTTGTCTTGTCACTTTGTTAATTGTTTCCTTTGCCGTGCAGAAGCTTTTTAATTTGATGTGTTCACATATGTCCGTATTTGCTTTGGCTGCCTATGCTTGTGGGGTATCATTCAAGAAATGTTTGCCCAGATCAATGCTCTGGAGAGTTTCCCCCAATGATTTCTTTTAGTAGTTTCATAGTATGAAGTTTAGATTTAAGTCTTCAATCATTTTGTTTCCATTTTCGTATATGTTGAGAGATAGGGATCTAGTTTCATTCTTTTGCATTTGGATATCCAACTTTCCCAGCATCATTTATGTCTTTTTCTCAGTGTATGTTATTGGCACCTTTGTCAAAACTGAGTTTGCTGCCAGGTGCAGTGGCTTACGCCTGTAATCCCAGCACTTTGGGAGGCTGAGGCAGGCGGATCACCTGAGGTCAGGAGTTGGAGACCAGCCTGACCAACATGAAGAAACCCTGTCTCTACTAAAAATACAAAAAAATTAGCCAGGCATGGTGGTGCATGCCTGTAATCCCAGCTACTTGGGAAGGCTGAGGCAGGAGAATTGCTTGAACCTGGGAGGCAGAGGTTGCAGTGAGCTGAGTTGCGCCATTGCACTCCAGCCTGGGCAATAAGAGCGAAACTCTGTCTCAAAAAAAAAAAAAAAAAAAAAAAAAAAGAGTTTGCTGTACGTCTTTGGATTGTTTCTGGGTTCTCTATCTGTTCCACTGGTCTACAGGTCTGTTTTTATGCCAGGACCATATCATTTTGGTTACTGTAGGTCTGTAGTATTATTTAAAGTCAGGTAATGTTATTCCTCCAGTTTTGTTCTTTTTGCTTATAATAGTTTTGGCCATTCTGGGTCTTTTGTGGTTACATATAAATTTTAGGATTTTTTTTTCTACTTATGTGAAGAATGCCATCGGTATTCTGATAGGGATTGCATTGACCTGTAGAGTGCTGTGAGTAGCATGGGGATTTTAATAATATTGATTCTTCCAATCCATGAACATGAAATATCTTTCCATTGTTTTTGTCCTCTTCAATTTCTTTCATCAGTGTTCTATAGTTTTCTTTCTAGAGATATTTCACTTTTTAAGTTAATTCCTAGGTATTTAATGTTATTTGTTGCTATTATAAGTGGGATTTTTTAAAAATTTCTTTTTCAGATTGTTCACTGTTGGCATATAGAAATGCTACTGATTTTATATGTTTATTTTGTATCCTGCAGCTTTACTGAATTTGTTTATCAGTTCTAATGGTTTTTTGGTGGAGTCTTTAGTTTTTTCCCAATATAAGATCATATCATCTACAAACAAAGATAATTTGGCTTCTTCCTTTCCCATTTGAATGCCCTTTATTTCTTTCTTGTCTGATTGCTCTAACTAGAATTTCCAGTACTATGTTGAGTAACAGTGATGAAAGTGGGCATCCTTGTCATGCTTCAGATCTTAGAGGAAAGGCTTTCTGCTTTTCCCCATTAAGTATGATACTAGCTGTGAGTCTGTTGTACATGGCTTTAATTATGTTGAGGTATGTTCCTTCTATCCCCAGTTTTTGGAGGGTTTTTCTCATGAAGGGATGTTAATTTTATCAAATGCTGTTTCAGCATCCATTGAAATATTCATATGGTTTTTGTCCTTCATTCTGTTGACATTACACATCATATTGATTAATTTGCATTTGTTGAACCATCCTTGCATCCCAAAGATGTATTCCACTTGGTCATGATGAATGATCTTTTTCATATATTGTTGAATTTGGCTTGCTAGTATTTTATTGAGGATTTTTGCATCAATATTCATCAGAGATTGGCTTGTGGTTTTTCCTTCCTTCCTTCTTTCCTTCCTTCCTTCCTTCCTTCCTTCCTTCTTTCCTTCCTTCATTCCTTCCTTTCTTCCTTCCTTCCTTCCATTTTCTGATGTGTCTTTGCCTGGTTTTGAAATATCGAGGTAATACTGGCCTCAAATAATGAGTTTGGAAGTATTCCCTCTTCCTCTAGGTTTTTGGAATAGTTGGAGTATGATTGCTGTTAATTCTTTAAATGTTTAGTAGAATTCAGCAGTGAAATCATCAGGTCTGGCTTTTCTTTACTGGGAGAATTTTTATTACAGCTTTGATCTCATTACTTGTTATTGGTCTGCTCAGGTTTTGGATTTCTTCATGGTTCAATCTTGGTAGGTTGTATGTGTCTAGGAATTTGTCCATTTCTTCTAGATTTTCCAATTTATTGGCATATAGTTGCTGAAAGTAGTCACTAATGATCCTTTAATTTTGTGGTATCAGTTGTAACATCTCCTTTTTAACCTCTGCATTTATTTATTTGGATCTTCTCTCTTTTTTTTCTTAGTCTTGCTAATGATTTGTCAATTTTGCTTATCTTTTCAAAAAACAAACTTTTTGGTTCATTGATCTTTCACATTGTTCTCTTTATTTCAATTTCATTTATTTCTCTTCTGATGTTTATTATTTATTTTCTTAGACTAATTTGGGGTTTGGTTTGCTCTCCCTTTTCCAGTTCTTTAAGATGCACTGTTAAGTTTATTTGGTACTTTTCTTCTTCTTCTTCTTTTTTTTTTTTTTTTTTTTTTTGAGACAGGGTCTTGCTCTGTTACCCAGGCTGGAGTGCAGTGGCACCATCTTGGCTCACTACAACCTCTGCCTCCCAGATTCAAGTGATTCTCATGCCTCAGCCTCCTGAGTAGCTGGGATTACAGATATAAACCACCATGCCCAGTTTATTTTTGTATTTTTAGTAGAGATGGGGTTTCACTATGTTGGCTAAGCTGATCTCGAACTCCTGGCCTCATGTGATCCACTCACCTTGGCCTCCTAAAGTGCTGGGATTACAGGCATGAGCCCAAACATTTTTCTTCTTTTTTGATGTTGGCACTTACAGCTATAAACTTCCCTCTTAGTACTACTTTCACCGTGTCCCATAGGTTCTGATATATTGTTTCTATTATCATTTATTGCAAGAAATTTTTTAATTTTCTTCTTAATTTCTTCATTGACACATTGGTCATTCAGGATCATATTATTTAATTTCCATGTATTTGTATAGTTTCCAAAACTCCTCTTGTTATTGATTTCTAGTTTTATTCCATTGTGTTTATTCCATTGTGATCAGAGAAGATGCTTGATATTATTTCAATTTTTTGAATGTTTTAAGATTTGTTTTGTGACCCAACATATGGCCTATTCTTGAGAATGATTCATGTGCTGAGGAAAAGAATGAATATTCTGAAGCTGTTGCATGAGATGATCTGTAAATATCCATGAGGTCCATTTGGTCTATAGTGGAGGTTAAATCCAATGTTTCTTTGTTGATTTTCTGTCTGGAAGATGTTTCTAATGCTGAAAGTGGGGTGTAGAAGTCTCCAGCTATTATTGTATTGGAGTCTATCTCTCTCTTTAGCTCTCATAGTATTTGCTTTATATATCTGGGTCCTCCAGTGTTAGGTGCATATATTTAAAATTGTTATATCCTCTTGTTGAATTAACCCATTTATCATTACATAGTGACATTCTTTGTCTCTTCTTATAGATTTTGTCTTGAAATCTATTTTATCTGATATAAGTATAGTAACTCCGACTCTTTTTTGGTTTCTGTCGGCATGAAATATCTCTTTCCATTCCTCTATTTTCAGCCTATGTGTGTCTTTATAGGTGAAGCATGTATCTTGAAGGCAGCAAATCATTGGGTCTTGTTTTTTAAGCCATTCAGCCACTCTATTTCTTTTGATTGGAGAGTTTAGTCCATTTACATTCCATGCTATTATTGACAAGTAAGGATTTACTCCTGCCATTTAAAAATTTGTTTTCTGGTTGTTTTGTGGTCTTTTGTTTCTTTTTTTTTCCTTGTGTTTTTTTAGTGAAGGTGATGTTTCTTTGGTGATATGATTTCATTTTTTGCTTTTTATTTTTCATGTATCCTTGTAGTTTTTTGATTTGAGGTTACCATGAGACTTGCAAGTACTATCTTATAACTCATTATTTTAAGCTGATAACAGCACCATTTGCATAAACAAACAAGCAAAAATACAGCTAATAAGAACTCTATGCTTTAACTTCATCCCCCCACTTTTTAACTTTTTGTGGTTTCTATTTATATCTTATTGTTCTGTCTATGTCTTGAAAAGTTGTTGCAGTTATTATTTTTGATTGTTTCATTATTTAGTCTTTCTAATTAAGATAACAGTAATTTACATATGACAGTTACAGTGTTATAATACTCTGTGTTTTTCTGGGTACTTACTGTTAGCAGTGAGTTTTGGACCTTAAGATGAAGCCGACCTACTTTCTGATTGAAGTACTCTCTTTAGCATTTCTTATAGGACAGGTCTGGTGTTTATGAAATCCCCCAGCTTTTGTTTGTCTGAGAAAATCTTTATTTCTCTTTCATGTTTGAAGGATATTTTTGCTGGATATACTACTCTAGGGTAAAAGTTTTTCCTTCAGCGCTTTAAATATGTCTTGCCACTCTCTCCTGGCCTGTAAGGTTTCCACTGAAAAGTCTGCTGCCAGATGTATTGGGGCCCCATTTTATGTTATTTATTTCTTTTCTCTGGCTAATTTTAGGAGCCTTTCTTTATCCTTGTCCTATTGGAGATTGATTATTAAATTCTTTGAGGTAGTGTATTAGTCCATTTTCCCACTGCTACAAAGATACTACTCAAGACTAGGTAATTTATAAACAAAAGAGGTTTAATTGACTCACAGTTCTGCATGGCTGGGGAGGCCTCAGGAAGCTTACAATCATGGAGGAAGGTGAAAGGGAAGCAAGGCATGTCTTACATGGCAGGATGCAAGAAAGAAGAGAAAGTGAAGGGGAAAGAGCCCTTATAAAACCATCAGATCTCATGAGAACTCACTCACTATCATGAGAACAACATGGGGAAAACCACCCTCATGAGCCAATCACCTCTCACCAGGTCACTCCCTTGACACACAGGGATTACAGTTTGAGATGAGATTTGGATGGGGACATAGAGCCAAACCATATCAGGTAATCTTCTTCAGGTTAAGTCTGCTTGGTATTCTATAACCTTCTTGTACTTGCATATTGATATCTTTCCATAGGTTTTGGAAGTTCTCTGTTATTATCCCTTTAAATAAACTTTCTACTCCTATCTCTTTCTCTACCTCCTCTTTAAGGCCAATAACTTACATTTGCTCTTTTGGGGCTATTTTCTAGATCTTATAGGTGTGCTTCATTGTTTTTTATTCTTTTTTCTTTTGTTTCCTCTGTCAGTGTATTTTCAAATAGCCTGTCTTGAAGCTCACTAATCCTTTTTTTTGCTTGATCAATTCTGCTGTTAAAAGACTCTGATACATTTTTCAGTATGCCAATTGCATTATTCAGCTCCAAAATTTCTGCTTGAGTTTTTAAGAATTATTTCAATCTCTTTGTTATATTTATTTGATAGAACTCTGAATTCCTTCTCTGTGTTATCTTGAATTTCTTTGAGTTTCCTCAACAAAGCTATTTTGAATTCTCTGTCTGAAAGGTCACATATCTGTTTCTTCAGGATTGGTTTCTGATGGTTCATTTGGTGAGATCGTATTTTCCTGGATGGTGTTGTTGCTTATAGATGCTTTTCAATATCTGGGCATTGAAGAGTTAGGGATTTATACATTATTGCAGTACTCTCAGTCTGGGCTTGTTTTTACCCGTCCTTCTTGGGGAGGCTTTCCAGATACTCCAAATGACTTAGGTGTTATGATCTAAGCTGTCTCTGCTTTATGGGTCACCCCAAGCCTAGTAATGCTGTAACTCTTATGGACTCATAGAGGTACTGCCTTTATGGTCTTGGATAAGATCTGAAATAATTCTTGCATTACCAGAGAGACATTCTTGTTTTCTTCCCTTACTTTCTCCCCAACGAATTGAGTCTCTTTCTCTGTTCTGAGCCACCTGGAGCTGGGGGTGGTGTGACACAAGTACCCTCTGCGGCCACCACCACTAAGACTGTGCTGGGTCAGACCTGAAGCCAGCAAAGCACTGGATCTCACTCAAGTCTTGCTGTAACCACTCTCTGGCTATGACTTATGTTTGCTCAAGGCCCTGGGACTCTACAATCTGAAGATAGCAAAGCCAACCAGGCATTGTCCTTCCCCTCAAGGTGGTGAGTTCCCCCAGGCTCCAGGTATGTCCAGAAGTGCTGTCTGGGAGCCAAGGATGACAGTCAAAAACCTTAGAAGTCTATCTGGTATTCTACTGTACTGTAGCTGATCTGGCACTTGAACCACAAAACACAGTCCTTCCCACTTTTCCCTCCCCTTTTCAAGGGCAGAAGAGCCTTACTCTGTGGCTACCATCACCACAGGTCCATGCATAGTACTGCTAGACTACCGCTGATGTTCTCTTAAGGCTCAAGGACTCTTTAATCAGCTTGTGGTGAATGCTGCCTAGCCTGGGACTCACCTTTTAGGTCAGTGGGCTCCCCTCTGGTCCAGGGAAGGCCCAGAAATGCGGTCCAAAAGCCAAGTTCTGGAACCGGGTCACCAAGAGCCTACTTGGTGCTCTACCCCTCTGTGGTCAAGCAGGTACCTAAGGTGCAAGACCAAGTCCCCTTAGCTTTTTCCTTTGCTTTTCTCAAGTGAAAGGAGTCTTGCACCATTGCCACCACAGCTGGGAATGTGTTGAGTCTTACCTGAAACTAGCAAGTCTCAGGGTCTGACCCAAGGTCCTTGATGTAGTACTTGAGTATCACTGCTGCGCTCTTCAGTTAGCAGGTGATGAATCCTTCCAGGACTCCTTCCAGATGAGTCTTTCTTTTCAGAGCGGCAGGTTCCCTTCTGGCCCAGGGTGTGTCTGGAAATGTCATCCAGGAACTAGGGCCTAGAAAGGGGGCCTTAGGACTCTGACTGGTACCTTATTTGCTGTGGCTGAGCTGGTATCCAAGATGCAACACTCTTCCCTTTCCTCTCTTCAAGGAGAGGGAAGGGGTCTGTTTTGGAGCCATGAGCTGTGCAGCCTGGGGTTAAGAAATGGATGATGCCCGCACTCTTTTAGCTGTCATGTGACCTTCTGTCCATTGTCTCTGGGCCCAGTTCAGCACTAGGACTTGGCTAGGAGTTGCAGTCCTTTTGGCCTGGACTGCCTTTCAGGTTTATTTAAGGCCCCACAGCACTTTAGCCTGCAATAGCAAGGCTTTCAGGAACTCAAGTTCAGACCACTGAGATAGGCAATTCCCTTCTGGCTAGGCTGGTTTTAATGTTCCCTCAGTGGGCAGGCATCAGCTGAGCTTGGCTTTGTTTTATTTTCTGTTATAAAAGGGCAGCACTGAGTTCAATGCCTCATAAATGCTGCAATCTCCCTCTCCCCAGCACACCAAGATGCTTTCCACACCTTGCTGCCACTGCTGCAGGGAGGAGGGTGAGGGACCAGAAGGAGGGGGCTTGGGAGAGGAGTGATGTCAACAATTTAAGATTGTTTTTCCTACCTCTTCAGCACCTCTTTCAGTGATGTGAAGTTAAAACCAGCTACTGTGAGTGCTCACCTGATTTTTGGCTCTTATGAAGGTGCTTTTTTTGTGTGTGGATAGTTGTTAACTTGGTGTCTTTATGATGGGGCAATAATCGGTGGAGTCTTCTATTGCACCATCTTGTTCTGCCCCCTGCCTTGCAGTTCTTGCTGAGCTAGAAGTAAGTGAATTTGGGGGTTCACTAAAGGCCTCCCATTTATTTTATCTCTCTATTCTCATGTAGGATGTATGCCTATATTATCCTTGGTAGGTGGGTGACTGTTCAACTGCTACTATTTTTTGAATCTATGTTTTATTCTACATGAGGTTTTTAGAAGATTGCATCTGATGGCAAGGAAAAGGTTACATCTTTCCCCAGTTCTATCAGTGGAAATAATTCGTTGCTGATAAGAGGACTTATCTTTCTGGTTTGATGGAATCTTAATGGTTGTGTTATGACTTGTCCTTCAAGCACACAAGTGCTGAAACTATTTCCCTGATGGGAGGAACCATCTCTCTTTACTCTGGAAGAAGACCAAGAAAGCACAGACAGAATTAAATGTATCTTAAACACAAGTTTTAAAGAATATAGTTGCATAGAAGATGGAGTCTTGTCAGGTTATTGGAGCAAAATCAAAACTGTAGACTATAACAGAATTCAAATCTTCACCATATTAGCTATCTATTGCTGTATAAGAAATTACATCCGAACAGAGCAGCTTAAAACAATAACAGATCCTTATCTCACAATGTCTATGGGGCAGGAACTGTGGAGTGGCTTACCTAGTTGGTTCTGGCTCCCTGTCTCTCATGAAGATGCAGTCACAGTGTTGCCTGGCTTAACTGGAGTCATTGAGAAGCTTGATTGCAACCGAAGGTTCTCCTTCCAAGATGGTGCACCCACATGGCTGGTGAGTTTGTGCTAGCATTTAGTAAGATACCTCAATGCCTTACCATGTGGACCTTTTTACAAAGTTGCTGAAGTCTTCACAACTTCAGTTGACTTCCTTCAGAGTGAGTGATTGGAGAGAGAGCAAGACAAGAGTCACAGGGTCTTTTATGGCCTATCCTAGATGTCAAATGGACATTTCCACAATATCTTGTTGGTTACACAGGTTGGCCCTATCTAGTGTAGGAGAGGACTATCCAAGGGTGTGAATACCGGGAGGTGAGAATCATTGGGTTCTATTTTGGAATCTAGCTATAATTGTCCATTTTCTTCCCTTAATGATTCAAATGTAAAATATACTCCTTCCATCTCCAAACCCCCCAGAATCTCGTCCCATTATCACAAACTCAAAGTCTGGAATCTCATCATGTAAATCAGATCCAGGTGTAATTCCTTAAATATTGTTTTGTGGGTACTATTTCTCTCAATCTAAAGACCTGTGATCTAAAGAGAGAAGTTACCTCCTTCTCACATGAACAGTGATGCAACAAGCATAACTGCTATAGTTACACTTGTTCAAAAATGGGAAAATGCAAACCACACAGAAATTGCTGGACCGTACAAGTTCTAAAACACCTCAGGCATGGGTCAACAGTTCCTTAATTAGGACTCAAAGATCAAGAATAATTCCTCATGGTTTTTGGATCCACCCTTGGAGCTCTTGGTTACACCCTCTGAGTCACTGTTCCTTTTATGTAAAAGATAGCTCATGTTTGTAGCTGCAAAGTTTTCTTAATCTGCTTTTTGCTGGTAGAACTCTGGGGATCCATAGACCACTTTTCTTTCTACCCCTTTCAGACCGATTGATAGCATATCTGTCAATATGGTTCTCTTAAAAACATAGTGAGTATACTATAAATATTATTGGAGTGTACTCCATTAGACAAAACCACTTCCCAAATATCTTTGAGATAATCCTCTTTCTACCCTGAGTTTTTGCTGAAACTACTGAGGGATGACATTAACCTTCTTAGAAACCCCAATTTTACTGTATTGTTCTTTGAGGCACCACCTTAAATATTTCTAAGGCCGCAACAAAAGATTTTATAGCTACACTCTTGGCTTTATCTTTTCTTTTCTTTTCTTTTTTTTTTTTTTGAGACAGAGTCTCGCTCTGTCACCCAGGCTGAAGTGCAGTGGCGCGGTCTCGGCTCACTGCAAGCTCCACCTCCAGGGTTCACGCCATTCTCCTGCCTCAGCCTCCCAAATGGCTGGGACTACAGGCATCCACCACCATGGCTGGCTAATTTTTTGTATTTTTAGTAGAGACAGGGTTTCACTGTGTTAACCAGGACGGTCTCACTCTCCTGACCTCGGGATCTGCCTGCCTCAGCCTCCCAAAGTGCTGGGATTACAGGTGTGAGCCACCACGCTCGGCCGGCTTTATCTTTATACAGTGTCTTTCCAAGAAAGCTCTGAATCTACTTTTTGCCTAGGAACCATTTCCCAATTTTAGTCCTGTTTGCCATCTGCAGAGAATAAAATTTCTAAAACCAGTAAATCTTGGCTTTTTTTTTTAGAAGTCCTTCCTTTAGCTTATCTCTCTTCCATTTTATTATTAGTAGCAAGAAGAAACTAGGTGGCATCTTCAACATTTTGGCTGCAAATCTTCTTATCTAGATCTGTTAGCAGCAGTGAATCTGTATGGGTCTGCAGCAACTTGATTCTTCCCTCCTCAGAGGAAAGAATTTAGCTGAGGGGCCTAAGGCAGAGTGAGAGATCAATGCAAATTTTAGAGCAGGAGTGAAAGTTAATTAAAAAGTTTTCGAGTGGGACTGAAAGGAACTAAAGTACACTTGGAAGAAGGCCAAGTGGGTGACTTGAAAGACCCAAGTGCCCCATCTGACCTTTGACTTGAGGTTTTTATACATTGGCATGGTTCTGAAGTGTGTTTCTTCTCTCTTGATTTTTTTCCTGGGGTGAGCTGTCCGCATGCACAGTGGCCTGCCAGCACTTGGGAGGGGCTGTATGTGCAGTGTGTTTACTGACATTGTGCACGTCTTTCCCTTACCGGTCAAGTGTTCCTAGAGGAAGGTCATAGACCAGTTAAACCCCACCATTTTGCCTCTTAGTGTGCATGCTTCAGCCTACTTGCCCAGCTCCTGAGATCTTATTTAGAAACTGCTGATCACCAGCTTCAGGTGTTTTCTATGTATTGGGAGACTGCCGTTCCCTAGCGCCAGCTGTGACCAATTATTATTTTAGTGAGAGAGTTTAACAACCACATCACCATCACCTGACAGTCACCTGACACTCCTGGGTGGAGGCCCTCTCCTGCCCTGCACATGTCTGCCTAGCTGCCTACTTTAACAGATCATCCAGCTTATTCGATATATTTTCTACTTTCTGCATCACCACAGGCAATAGTATTGTTAAATTCTGCCGTTACATAGCAAGGACCTTCTGTCCTCTACTTTACAATCACATTTTCCTCAGTTTTCCTTATGCCCTCACCAGCAGCCTCCATGAGGACCAACAGGATTCTGCTGGACATCTTCTGAGGGCACTTCAGGATTTTGCTGATACTCTTCTCCAATGTCCTCCAGCTTCTGCCCACTGCTCGGTTGAAAAGCCACCCAAAGTTTTAGTGTTTTTTGTTATGGCAGAACTCTACTTCCAGGTATGAAAATCTGTATTTGTTATCTATTACTGACTCATAAATTACTGCCAATGCCTTTGGGTTAAAACAGCAATAACCTTTATTATCTTCTAGTTTCTGTGAGTTGGAAGTTAAGAGCGGCCTGACCAAATCATGCAAGCTTAGGGTTTCTCAGGTGATTACAGTCAAGTTGTCACCCTGGGCACATCCATCTGAGGGCTAGTCTGTAGCTAGAAGATATGCCTTTAGATGGCACATTCACATGGCTGGTAGGTTCATGCTGACTGTTGGCACAAGGTCTCAGTTCTTCACATGGCCTGCTTGAATATCCTTATGACATGGTGACCAGCATCCCTCAGAGTGAGCATTTCAAGAGAGAAAACACTATGGCTGTGTGTGTGTGTGTGTGTGTGTGTGTGTGTGTGTTTGTAAATCTAGCCTCAAAAGTGATACTCCATTTCTGCAATGTGAGCTTCCTCTTTTTTTTTTTTTTTTTTTGAGATGGAGTTTCGCTCTTGTTGCCCAGGCTGGAGTGCAATGGCACAATCTCGGCTCACCACAACCTCCGCCCTGTGGGTTCAAGCGATTCTCCTGCCTCAGCCTCCCAAGTAGCTGGGATTACAGGCATGCACCACCACGCTCAGCTCATTTTGTATTTTTAGTAGAGACGGGGTTTCACCATGTTGGTCAGGCTAGTCCCAAACTCCCAACCTCAGGTGATCCGCCCGCCTCGGCCTCCAAAGTGCTGGGATTACAGGCGAGAGCCACTGCGCCTGGCCGAGTTTCCTTTTAAAGGAGGTGGACTCATTGTTGGGAATGATTTCACCTCTAAGCATATTCATTTTAATTTGGGGGAGAAGTAGCTCCGGCTAAAATAAAATACTGACATGGAAAGTTGCGGATCCTTTTTTTCAGGGTGTTGGTCTTTCTATGAGACAATTCAATTGAAGCATTATTATATGTCAAATTATGGCAAAAGGATCATTTTTCCTCTTAAATTTTCTGTCTTGATGACATCTGTGCAATTTTTAATTTGTCACAGAACAAATAGGACCAGAATTGTGTATCATGTGTACATAGCTAGTTTTATGTATTTCTGACAGTCCTAAAATATGTGCTATGGCTTTCAACTTTCCTGCCTCTTTGGGACTTTGGGAGCCTTGTATTTCTCAGTGGGCCCTCATCCTTTTGTCATGCTTTCATAGGTCAGATATGGGGCAGCAGGCTAGTCCTTCCCACTGGAAAGCCAGGTTTCCCATTCCCTCTGTGTCTACTCCACTCCCTGCCTTAGCCCTGTGTCTTCCCGTTAAAAGCAGGAATGGCAAGATCTATTTAAAATGCAGTTTGCTTTTCCAGGTTTGGGCTCTTCACCTTATCATGAACTGCTGGCAGTGAGCCTCCTGTCCGTGGCTCACCCAGGTCTCTGAGAATTTCTAATTCTCATTTGTATGCAGATTGTGTCCCTGAGCTCCACAAGGCTGCATCTGGTCTTGCATAATAAAATGTCAAAAGCCCATTGACACCAGGTGTTGAAGTTTTGCTGCCTCCAAAGCAAAGGAAGCTGTTCAGGGTGGTTTCTCCTTAGATGCTTTCTGAGAAGAAAAGAACAGTCTGTTGTCATCAGCACCCTCAGACTTGGAGCAGTTCTTCTTGTCCTCCTTCTCACCCCTGAGCAAGAACAGTTCCTTTGGCAGCTGCTTGAAATCTTTGGCTCTGACTACAGTGTTCAAATAGCTTCATGTCTTAGGGGCAAACTCTTTGACAGAGATTCTGCATGTAGATCAGGCAAACAGTTGGTGCTACATAGAGTCCAGTCCTGTGACTGCCACACAAGGGCTTCATGAATGGTAACTATTGTCTTGTTTTAGGGTACTGAGTACTTTCCAGCAGATTCTCTCACGGTCATACAAAGAGCTGGCAGCAGTATGGAATATGTGTAAGGCCAGAAAGGGGCCACTTAGTATCTCAAAAGTAAATTAAAAAAATTAACATTCACGCTTGTAATCCCAGCAATTTGGGAGGCTGAGGCGGGCAGATCACCTGAGGTCAGAAATTTGAGACCAGCCTGGCCAACATGGCAAAACCCCATCTCTACTAAAAATACAAAAATTAGCT
The DNA here is from genome assembly GCF_028885625.2 of Pongo pygmaeus. Taxonomy (NCBI): domain Eukaryota; kingdom Metazoa; phylum Chordata; class Mammalia; order Primates; family Hominidae; genus Pongo; species Pongo pygmaeus. The sequence continues at coordinate 216,865,304 of NC_072373.2, read as the reverse complement.
GGGCATGGTGGCGTGCGCCTGTAATCCCAGCTACCCAGGAGACTGAGGCAGGATAATTGCTGAAACCTGGGTGGCAGAGGCTGCAGTGAGCTGAGTTTGCGCCACTGCGCTCCAGCCTGAGCGACAGAGCAAGACTCTGTCTCAAAAATAAATAAATAACATGAAGTCATGGTGATTTCATGTGTGTAAGGGCCTTAGTTGGGCAAAACTTGGTTTGAATGCCAGTTCTGCCATTGATTGCCTGTGTGACCTTGGGTACATCATGTCTTTGTCCTCAAGTTTCTCATCTATGAAATGCGGGTGATCAGATCACCATCATCTGACCATTTTTATAAGGACCATTACATTACACGAAATAAGCATAGATCCTGGAACACAGTAAATGTTCTTGAAATAAGAGATGTTATTGCTGCTGTTGTTATAAATTTGGTACTATTGTAAGTGTTACTATGAGTAAATAAAAGTCATTGGTATAAAGGTTTTGGTATTGTAACAGATTTTGACTTTTTAAACATTCTTGGGCATTTTAGCTATACTTAAGTACAATGGACATAATAATTGTACATATTATCTATTAAAAGCAGGTCCGGGCCGGGCGTGGTGGCTCACGCCTGTAATCCCAGCACTTTGGGAGGCCGAGACGGGCGGATCACGAGGTCAGGAGATTGAGACCATCCTGGCTAACACGATGAAACCCCGTCTCTACTAAAAATACAAAAAATTAGCCAGGCGTGGTGGTGGGCGCCTGTAGTCCCAGCTACTCAGGAGGCTGAGGCAGGAGAATGGCGTGAACCCAGGAGGCAGAGCCTGCAGTGAGCCGAGATCGCGCCACTGCACTCCAGCCTGGGGGACAGAGAGAGACTCCGTCTCAAAAAAAAAAAGAGCAGGTCTTCTGGTTTTATTCACTTATGTTTGATTATTTCTGCGTTTACATACTTGGAAACATGATCACTTTTCAAATTTCATTCATTTAGATTTTTAAAAATTCAGACTACTCATTCTTCTCCAGGTACAATGAGTGAGGTTTTAGCTTTTACAGACTCAGTAAGGAAGTGAAGAATAATTTGCAAATATCCCCTAACTCTGCGTGAAGAGCTGAAGGGCCACAGTCTGTTCTAAGGTGCGTGAGATAGCCAAGATGTTCTAGGAATCAAGGATCAAATCTCAAGCTTTGCCATCAAAAGACTTTCCTTAATGGAAAGGAAGGGGAACTGGACCCATCTAACTGGGTTAGAACCCATTTAGGCAGGAATGCGGAGTGGTACAGAGCTCTTTATGAAGTTCTGGGATTATGCCCGTGTATTATCATCAAGGTCAGGGGACAGAACAGGAATCTTCTTTGAAAATGTGCATTTAATCTTAAAATTTCATGTGCATTTTGCATTCCATTCCATAGTTCATTGTGTCTTGTTTTATCCTGGAGAGAATGGCCTCCCCTCAACATCCTGAGCCTCTGAAGGGTCACCGGAGGAGAGCACAAGCATCTCTATCTGGCGTGGGTTACCAGTAGTCTAATTTAAAAATCAAGGCTAAGCCCTGTGGACTAAATACAAGGATGGAGGCAGGGCGTGGTGGCTCATGTCTGTAATCCCAGCACTCTGGGAGGCCGAGGCAGGTGGATCACCTGAGGTCAGGAGTTCGAGACCAGCCTGGCCAACATGGGGAAACCCCGTCTCTACTAAAAATCTAAAAATTAGCCGGGCATGGTGGCGGACACCTATAATCCCAGCTACTAGAGAGACTGAGGCAGAAGAATTGCTTGAACCCTGGGAGTGGAGGTTGCAGTGAGCCGAGATCATGCTGCTTCACTCCAGCCTGCGTAAAAGAGAGAAACTCTGTCAAAAAAAACCACAAAAAACCAAAAAAAACAAGGAAACACCTGAAAAATGGAATTTAGGGAAGTTAAGAAGGGCAGGGAGCAAGGAAGTGAAAGGCCTTGGGGTGGAGATAAAGACTGCAATGGTGGCATAGGAGGAAAAGTCCAGACAAAACTGGGGGCCAGACAACCCAGCCACCGGGTGCTTCTCAGGTCTGAACTGCACTCAGCTGCCAAATGCCATGGCCTCTCAGCTTTTCTGGAAATTAATTGGTTCCAGGAGTCAAGTTAGTCTCCTTCCAATGGCAAGCACGTCCCATCAGGGCCGCAGTTACACCATACAATCTTCTGTCACTGTAAGGTTGACACGTCCTTGGCGCTGCTTCCTCTTCCTCGAGCCAAAGCCCATTTCCTTGTTGCAGTCTTTACTGGACAATGACATTCAAATGAAAATTCGGGTATTATGCCCAGGCAAGTTGCTGGCTACATGATTTTGTCAGAATCCACTTCTCACAGGGCGACTTTATTGTAACGCATTTTCTTGCAGCTTCTGTTGGGTCAAAGTGGAGTTGGCCTTGGTAACGCTGGGAACCTACAAATAAAGAAAAGTGAAGCCGTTTGGAATGCCCTTGGAACAAGGCGTGGTTAGATCCCATCTAGGCAGGAAGGCAGAGTGGTGCAGAGTTCTTTATGGAGTTCTGGGATGCGCAGAGGGAGACGCTGAATGTGAAAGCGTTTATTATCTTTGTGCAAATTGACACTTGTCTGCTCTTCAGTTGCATGATAGTGCTCAGGGCTGTGTTCCATTAGAGGTGGCCTTTTTTGCTGACTTTGAAGGATGTGGCAGGATTGACAAGCAGCCAGCTTCCTCATGGCAATGGTGGATGTAGATGATGCTACCCGTTACAGGCTATAGGACTGTGTGACTTGAGTACAAAACTGGATCGTAGATTCATAGATTTAGTGTAGCAATGGATTGTCATATTCTTCAGCCTAACTAGAAGCTTCTGTCCAGTCCAGCAGGGAGAACCAGAGGGCCATAGAGCGCTTCACAGGTACAAGGTTGTGTGGCTGTGGCCAAATTCCTGAAACCATCGAGGCTCTGTTTCCTCAACAGAAGGACAGAGCCAGTAGTACCTAAACCTGGGTTGTGTGACAATGAAATGCAATGATGCATGCAAGCCACTCAGCACAGTGCTTGATATTCAGTAAGTGCTTAACAAATAGCAACTGCCATTAGTAGTGGGGGTGTTGATGTTGTTACCATCACCTCCCTCTGAGCAAGGCATGGAAAATATTAACCTAAGTAAATAGCAAAGTTCATCTGTACTCTGGAAGTCTTGAGAAATAAAAGGCATTTGTCCTAAGCAGTAGAAAGACATCAGCTGTGGGACTCATATTAAGTAGGGTTTACTCGGTATAGGTAACAGAAACCAAATGAAGCTGGCTTAAGGAGAAGAAGGGAATTTATCTCAAGGGGTCAGGGCAGGAGACAGCTGGGTCTCACGGTGGACGGAAACCAAGGCCAAGAATGAGGCTCTATCGCTGCTCTGTATTGCCCTCTGGGTCCTTACCATGTCATTCTCTCTCTTCTATCTCCTCTTCTCTCCCCTCCCCTCCCCTCCCCTTCCTTTCCTTCTCTTCTCTTGTTGTCTCTCCAGCTGTCTTTCCCACATCCAGACTGCCCATTAGAATGTGGCTGTCCATTCCAGCAGAGTTTCCATGTTATGTGTCCAGCCGATTAGCCTCACTGGGTGCCTCAGCTCCAATTTCCTACCTCTGGACAGTTTGGTGGTGCCCAATCAACTGGAGTGGAGTGAAGAGGGTGCTGTCCTGGGTTGAGCACACACAGGGCTGTGAGAACAGGCAGGGGCTGACTCCCAGTGAGCCACCAATGCTACCTAGGGTGTCCATCCCCGAGGACTGTCCCCTGCAGCAGGGTCACCCTGGTGGTCGTGTCACAACTAGAACTGCTGGAGGCTCATGGGAATTAGGCAATGGCCATAAGTAATGATTGGGATGATGATAGCTGGGTATCATCACTGAGTAACTCTGGGCCAGGCACTGTTCTGTGTACTTCAGTTACATTACTTAGGTTAATACTCATTACTATCAAGTAAATATGGCTTTGTCTCCATGTGACAGAGAGAAAAGTGATACCCAAGAAGATGAAGTCACTTCCCAACAGCTATTAGACACAGCTAATAGCAGATGGAGGCGGGGTTCGAACTCAGGAAATCTGACCCCAAAACCTCATGCCCTTAGCCACATTTCTTAAAGAGGCGCACTCTCTTCCACAGGCTGTGGCAGCCTGGACCTCCCCCAACCCTCTTTCTGGACATGGGCTTGGCTTTCTAAAAATGGAGCCGCATTGATCCTCCAAGATGTGGATCTGAACCACATGCCCGCCTCACAACTCACTCTGGCCCCTCCTTTGCGGTTCATCAGCTCTCAAACCCCACAGGCTCAATCAGAGCCCAATTCAGGCACCACCTGGTTGGAACTTACAGCCACACATGGTGGTTTTGTTCACAACGTAACTCTGGTTCTCTTGCAAATCTATCCATTTAAAAGGGTGGTAAATTGATTTTGAATCCGTGGTTTTAAGGGTTTGTTTCATTACCTACTTTTAAACCCGTATGATCTTATAAGTTATGACTCTTTCACTGGGTCAAGGTAAAAAGAAAAAAAAAATAGGTTTGGCTGTGTCCTGATCCCACCAGAAGACAAATCCCAGTGGTAGGGTCAGCAGTGGCATCCTTACATGTCAGAGACCACTCCAGTGTCTGATTCTAGGAAGATGTTCCAGTATCAACTTAAAAAAATTGCGATAAAATGCATGTAGCTTGAAATTTACCATTTTAACTACTTTAAAGTGTATAATCCAGTGGCATTTAGTACTTTCACAGTGTTGTGTAACCATCACCACTATCTAGTTCCAGAACCTTTTTATCACCACAAAAGGAAACCCTGTACTCATTAAGCAGTTAATTCTATGTTCTGCTTGTATGGACTTACCTATTCTGTACATTTTTTTTTTTTTTTGAGACAGAGTCTCACTCTGTCACCCAGGCTAGAGTGCAATGGCACAATCTCAGCTCACTGCAACCTCCACCTCCTGGGTTCAAGCGATTCTCTTGCCTCAGCCTCCTGAGTAGCTGGGATTACAGGTGCCTGCCACCATGCCCAGCTGATTTTTCTGTTTTCAGTAGAGATGGGGTTTCGATGAGGCTGGTCTCGAACTCCTGACCTTGTGATCCAGCCGTCTCAGCCTCCCAAAGTGCTGGGATTACTGGTGTGAGCCACCGCTACTGGCCCTCTGTACAGTTCTTAAAAATGGAATTAAAATGTGTGGTCTTTTGTGTCTGGTTCTCATTGAGCATAATGTTTTCTAGATTCATCCACATTCTAGCACGCAGCAGCACTTCATTCCTGTTGTATAGCTGAATAGTATTCCATTGTATGGATATACCACATTTTGTTTGTCCATGTATCAGTTGATGGGAATTTGGGTTGTTTCCACCTTGGGCTGCTATGAATAGTGCTGTTGTGAATACTCATGTGCGAGTGTTTGCTAGAACACTTGTTTTCAATTCTTTTGCTTATATACCTAAGAGTAAATTCCTGGCTCATAAGGAAATTCTGTGTTCAACTTGCTGAGGAACTGCCAAGCTGTTTTCCACAGTGGCTGGACCATTTTACATTCCCACCAGTAACCTATGAGAGTTCCCATTTCTCCACATCCTTGCCTCTAGCATCAACTTTTGACTTATAGGATGTTTTATTACAATAATGGGGAGAAAATCTGAATTATTTAGGCTTCATTTATTTAATGAGACCATATTAAAGCAAGAACTGGAAACCTGTGAGCATTTTAATGCAAAATACATCATAGAATTTGAGATACATGAAAGCAAAGGTTGTTTAACATGCAGAGATAAATTTGGTCATTAGTTCATATCTATGGACCATATAAATGACAAGATCATGAAATCCATGGAGCTTCTTGTGGCAAGGCTGTGCCCCATGATATGACTCATCTGGTACATTTTTCTGTGAAAACGTGTAATAGCCCATCTCAGTGACATCTGGGCTCGTCTGCATAAAATGAGAGTTTACAGTGATACTATTATTATTTCATGTGCTATACTTCATCTGATCCATAAGACAGAAGCAAAGTATGGTAAGCTGTTATTTCTCTTCTGAAAACAAGAAATTGTATGTGTGCCTTCTATTTTTGCTAATGACACAAAATGTCGAAGCATGTCATTTTTTTCCTCTGCCAACTCATAAGTGTGCCATTCTTATCTGTAACCTAAATAAATACTCATTAATGTACAATGAAATTGAAATGAGCCCTTCGTATAAATAAGCCTACTACAGAAATACAAGTTTCTTTAAATTTGTAGACCAAAATAACATGAAATAAATTGAACATCATTTCACATTCAAAACAACCAACCAAATAAACTGGATTTTATGACTCAATTTCCTAAACTCAGGTAGGTAAGAAAGCATGTATATGGTTCTTCATTTTTGTAATCCATCATACATTTTAAGAACAGCACTGTTTAGTTGAAATGTCTATAGGCCAAATGGAGAAGAATGTGCATACCACACAATTCTAGGATGATGGGGCAGAGGGAGGGGACGAAGTGGAGTGGAGTTGGCTTTTTCCTTCATTTCTTCATTGATTTGTTCTTTTTTTGCTCTTTTGGGCAAATATTTATTTGTTCGAGCACTATTATGTACCAGGTCCTATGCTTAAATCAGGGGATACAATGATTAACCGAAAAAATATACTATTGGTGACCTCATGGAACTTACAATTTATAGTGTGTTCCATGAGGGTGATACAGTTATCTGTTATCTATTGCTGTGTAACAAACCACTCCGAAACTAAGCAATGCAAATCAATACCTTATTATGCTCTCAGCTTTGTGGGCCAGGAATTTGGGTATTGCACAGGGAGGAGCTCAGCTAGGCTCCATAGTGGCTGTGGCCTCATCTGGGATGACTTGAATCATTGAGATGGCTGGTGCCATGGCAAGGGCCTCTGTGATGGTGGATGGCTGGAGCCATGGCAAGGGCCTCTGTGATGGCAGATGGCTGGATTTCTTGGCCCTTCTCTATATTGCACCTTCTGGGACTGGAATATTCAAGATGGCTTTTTCATTCGTGTATCTGTCACCTGGGCTGGATGGTTAGAAGAAAGCTGAGGATGGCTGGGCATCTCCTTCTCCATGCTGTCTGTGAGTGTGGGCTTCCTCCAAGTATGGTGGTCACAGATTCCTCAGACTTCTTATATGGCAGCTTCTCCCAGAAGGAGCATTCCAGGAGTCATGGGCAGAAGCTGCAAGGTCTCTTATGACCTAGACTTAGAAATCCCAGGGCACCGCTTCTGCCACTTACTGTGGGACAACCTTGTCACTAAGGCCAGCCAGACTCACGAGGAGGGGATTTTGACCTTATTTCTCAAGGGGAGGAGTAGCAAAAAATTTAAGATTATCTTTGATGTACAACAGAGGGAGGCAGACATTCAAGAAATAACCACACCAATAACTATTGCAGTGAAGAAAGAGTACAAGCATCTTTATAGTAATCAAGACTTCCTGATTGCAAATGATAGCAACCTAACTCAGATGGGCTAAAGAAAAGAAGGGCATTCACTGACCTACTTAACTGAGAAGTCTGTGGCTGAATCCTGTGCTGCAATGATGTCTTTAAGGATCACTTTCCCTGTCTCTCAGCTCCACTTACCTCCATTTACTCAATTGGCTTTATTCTCAGGCAAGAGTTCCTCAAGTGATGACTACAAAGCCCACCAGCTGCTCCACAGTCCTACCAGTCTACCAATCCCAATTGAAAAAGAGGCCACACAGCCAAGCAGATTGAATCCCAGGACTATTTGCCGGAACTATTGAGAAAGAGATAGCTAGGCTCTCTTTTTCAGTTGGGATTGGTAAATTGTTATAAATGTGGAGCAGCTGGTGGGCTTTGTAGTCCCCCGCCCAACTTGAGGAGCCTATCTCTTTCTCAATAGTTCTATCAAATAGTCTTGAGATTAAACCTGTTTGGCTGCATTTGGTTCACATGTCCTTTGCTGAACCAACCACTGTTGCCAAAGAGATGAAATGCTTGGATTGGCCAGGCCTGGACCATGTGCCCACCTCAGGGACTTGGGAGTGGAATCAGCCCTAAATAAACCACACATGGAAAGAATGTTGCTACAAAATGAGAAGAGAGCTGCTTTTATTAGAAGAGGGAAATAGATGCTAACCAGACAGAAACATAAAATGTCCATTACACAACCTAACACAGGGCGATCAGCCTTGAATATTTGGTCTGTACATAGAAACAAATGGGAAAAGGCATTCCTCTTCGATACCATTACTTCCACATATTCAACTTGCATTAATTATGTTTTCAATGAGTGTGAAGCACTAGGCAAGTTGTAACTGGGGGTACACACTGAATAGACAAATGGGTGGTATAGGGAGGTCACAGGATTTGGGGACTGGCGAAAAGGTGGTAGCACCCTCAAGCTTTATTGGGGAATGCTTTGACCGGCTGGCAAGAAGGGAAGTTCTGCACAGTGGGAGACTGTCCAGAGGTGCAGGGAGTCCACACTCAGAAGGAAAGGAGGGCAAGGCAAACCCAGGGAGATGGGGAGTAGAGAGGGAACTTATGTGTCAACATGGTGTTGCTCAGTAGCACCTCGAGAGCCTTCAGGACAGGACTCATTGAAGGGCAGAAGTTTGGGGTCTTTATGGCTCAGGGTTTAGCCTATCTATGGCTAACAGGTGTTGGGAGCAGTTTTGCAGATTATACAAGGCAGGCTCTAAATGGCTAAACATCTGCTTATTTGAGCTATGTTTAAAGCAATTAGATGTGGAAAATTTTGAGTTTGTTTCTGGTGGGCTTGTGAGCTAGCAGGGCTGAGCCTGCAAAGAAGAAATAAATAACCAAGGGGCCAATACACAGAGACCATCTTTGGCTCACTTATATAACAAGGAGTTAAAAATCAATCTCAATTATAAACAGAAAAATTAATATCAGCACGTTAAAGATTTGAGGTACAAACTGGAATGATAATCTAATAGTTAACTTTTTTTTACATGCTTATCATATGGCAGGTACTGTGACACGTGCTTTATACAATCTGTCTCTAATTCTCAGAGCAACTCTGTACAGGTGGGAAAACTGAGGAGTAAGTAGGGGCCATGTGATGGCTCTTAAAGATTCAGCTTGGGCACGGTCTAGCTCGTGTCTGCTCATGTTTAATTAGCCAAAGCAAGTCATATGGCAAAACCTAACATCAGTGAAGGCAGGAAGAATGTTTCTCCCACGGGAGGGTCACTACGGAGGACTCTGTAGGCATTAGTTTAGAGAGGGGCAGTTTTTGAACCAGTAATTCAATCTACCATGGATGGGTTCTTTTTTTTTTTTTTGAAATGGAGTCTCACTCTGTCGCCCAGGCTGGAGTGCAGTGGCGTAATCTCGGTTCACTGCAAGCTCCGCCTCCCGGGTTCACCCCATTCTCCTGCCTCAGCCTCCAGAGTAGCTGGGACTACAGGCACCTGCCACTACGCCTGGCTAATTTTTTGTATTTTTAGTAGAGACAGGGTTTCACCGTGTTAACCAGGATGGTCTCAATCTCCTGATCTCGTGATCCGCCCGCCTCCGCCTCCCAAAGTGCTGGGATTTCAGGCGTGAGCCACCGCGCCTGGCCCACGGATGGATTCTTAAGCAATTGCAATACAATGTGGTAAGTTCTCTGATGGAATTTATTCTTTGAGCAGAGAAGGAGGTGCTTAACTCTTTCAATTTGTCTTTTGTGTTTAGAACAAAACGAAACTTAGGGCATGTTTTGGTGATTAAGCCTCAGTTTTCCGGAACAAGGATAGAACGAGTTGTACTGTGTGTGAGCAATGTATGCAAAAGAAAAACAACAAGTTGTAATAAATGCATTTTGAGAACCCCAAATCCACTAGCCTACTTAGAGTGAAAAGCAAGGACAGTAACTCCTGTCTTCCAAGAACCGGCATAAGGAGTTTTTTCAATAGTAATGTCTGTGCATGTATAAGCAAAGGACTTGGGAACTGGGGTACTCCCAGAATGATTTGGGAAGAAGGCTTGTTAAGAACATCGAGTCTGTGTATTGGGAGTTTGGGGAAGGGAAGGCAGGATGGTAGAGGAAAATGAGGCATAAATTGAGCAAAGATTGGTTGTAGACCATGGGTAGGTTATTTCAATGCCCTTGCCAACTCTTCTCCTCCTGGCTCAGCATGTCCTAACCTTCCTGTTTGCAGATAACATACAGGGGATACACACAGAAGTTTAAATGCTAGTTTAAATAGTCACAATGCTAAAAAGTCATGTGGTATTGTTTTTAACTTTGAATAATGGAACTCAATTTAGATCTGGAGCACCCATTTCCACTTAGGGTAACTCAGTCACTTCTGGTTTAAAAGTGAGTATCTTCTGAGTAAATATCAAATAAATTCAAATTGCTTCCCCTACCCTTTCTCTTTCCCTTCTCTTTGGGTTCTCAGGGGGCTTATGTATTATCTTGTCCTGGGATGTATAGCTTGTCCATGAATCTCTCTCTGGCCGTTTCTGGACTAGATTGAGATATCATCAACCCCAGTTGCTCAACACTAAGCAAGACGAGGTGGAGTGATGAGAGTATAGGTGGCAGAGCTATCTCAGATTCTCTCTAACTTAAAATGCCACAGAGTCACCATTTCCACCCTAATATCAGCTGCCACAGCTGCCCAGAGCAGGGTATGAGACATGAGGGAACTTCCATTTTCAGATCCCCAAATCTGTCTGGGTGTTTCTAACCCTCTCCAGTGGAGAACAGAATTTAGGCTAAGTGAGAATCAGGCCATATTCTTTCTAGTCCATCCTTCTCTGTTTTAGCCAAGCTCCCCTCTAGCCCAGGAAAGGATTGTGGAGTCTTCCCATGCAACGAGGCATAGTTCTGATGTCATATCTGGTATAGTTGCCACTCTATGCTCAGTCCTCCAAGTTTGATTCTCCATGATTCAAAACCCATCTTCTATTTATTTATTTATTATTTGTTTAATTTTTTTAGAGATTAATTGAGAATTTACGATATCCATCTTTAACACAGTCTACCTTCAAATTATATTATACCACTTTATGTATAAGATCTGAACCTTAGGTCGTGCGCAGTGGCTCATGCCTGTAATCCCAGCACTTTGGGAGGCCGAGGCGGGTGGATCACAAGGTCAGGAGTTCGAGACCAGCCTGACCAATATGGTGAAAGACCGTCTCTACTAAAAGTACAAAAATGAGCTGGGTGTGGTGGTACGTGCCTGTAGTCCCAGCTACTCGGGAGGCTGAGGTAGAAAAATCACTTGGACCTAGAAGGCAGAGGTTGCAGTGAGCTGAGATCGAGCCACTGCACTCCAGCCTAGGCAACAGAGTGAGACTCCATCTCAAAGAAAAAAAAAAAAAAGGACAATATGCTTCCATTGGCACCTGCTTATTCTTTGTGCTGTTATTGTCGTATATTTTACTCTATGTATGTTATCAACCCCACAGGACATTATTATTGTTGTTGCTTTAAACCATCAATAATCTTTTAAATGAATTAAAAGATGAGAAAGAAAACATGTTTATGCTACTCAAACATTTCCCTTTGCAAGCGTTCTTTTTTCATTTTTGTAAATAGAAGTTTCTACCTACTGTCATTTTCCTTCTGCCTCAAGAAATTTCTTTAACATTTCTTTTAGTGCAAATCTGCTGGTGATGAGTTCTCTCAGCTTTTGTTTATCTAAAAAAGTCAACTTCATTTTTGAAAGATATTGTTGGTTATAGAACTGTACATTGGTGATTTCGGTTGGCAAGTTTTTTGCTTTCAGTGCTTTCGAAATGTCAATTTTTTTATTTCCTGGTTTGCATAGATTCCGATGAGAAGGCTGACATCGTTTTTTGTTCTCTAAATGTAACATGCCTTTTTTCTATGATCCTGTGTCTGGGCAGGATAAAACTCTACATGACTAGGCAAGAAAAACTTGCAGGAGAGAACAGTTACAGGGGAGCTGGTTGATTTTAAGATTTTCTCATTTTCACTGTGTGTGTTTTTTTTTAGTAATTTGATTATAATATGCCTTGTTGCAGCCTTCTCTGTGTTCATCCTGCTTAGAGTTTATTGGGATTCTTATAGGTTTATAGTTTTTATCAAATATGGAAAAAAATTGTTCATTTTTGATAGGGTTTGGCTGTGTCCCCACACAAATATCTTGAATTGTAGTTTCCATAATCTCCATGTGTCATAGAAGGGACCCTGTGGGAGGTAATTTAATCATGGGGGCGGTTACCTCCATGCTGTTCTTATGATAATGAGTGAGTCTCAGGAGAGCTGATGGTTTTATAAGCATCTGGCATTTCCCCTGCTGGCACTCATTCTCTCTCCTGCCACCCTGTGAAGAGGTGCCTTCTGCCATGATTGTAAGTTTCCTGAGGCCTCCCCAGCCATGTGGAACTATGCGTCAATGAAACCTCTTTCCTTTATAAATTACCCAGTCTGTCCGATATTTCTTCATGGCAGCATGAGAACAGACTAATACAATTTTAGTTCTTCAACTACTGTTTCTGTTTTCCTGTCCTCCCCACCTCTGCCAATGAGACTCCAATTAGATATAAGTTAGCTTTATAGCCTTACATTGTCACTAATTTTATGATTTCAGGTTCACTGATCTTTTCTTCTGCATTGTCTAATCTGCTATTAATCTCATCCAATGAGAATTCCATTTCAGATATTGCAGTTTTCATCCCTAGAGGTTCCATTTGGTTCTGATTTAAATATTCTACTTTTCTCTTTATTATATTCATGTTTTGTTTTACAACCTTGAACAAGCAAAGCATATTTTTAGTAGCCGTCTGAATAGCCATGTTTGCTAATACTATCACTTCTGTTATTTCTGGGTTTGTTTCTGTATACTGATTTTTCTCCAAGCTATTAGTCACATTTTCTTGCTTTTTTGTATGTCTGGTAATTTTTTATGGAATCCTAAGCATTATGAATTTTACATTTTGGGGTACTATATTTTGTTACACTTCTATAAAAATGCTAATTTTTTGGCAGGTATTTTAGTTACTTGCAGATCAGTTCAACTCTTTCAAGGCTTACTTTTAAGCTCTTTTTGGATGGGCCTGGAATAGCCTTTATTCTAGGAATCATTTTGCTTAATTTCTACACCCTGGCCCTTCTGGAGTCTCTAATGAATGTGTCCTGTATTCCACCCAAATTCCTCCTCTTTGGCTGGTGAGCATGTCAACAATTTATGGACACGTGATCTCTTGAAATTATTTGGCCTGCAGCTCCCCTGTAACTGCTCTCTCCTGCACGTTTTTCTTGCCTGGTCATGTAGAGTTTTATCCTGCCCAGACACAGGATTGATATTCAGCCAACAACTCAAAGGCAACCCCTTTGCAGATCTTTGGAGATCTAGGTGTAGGCCTCCTGCTCTTTTAGAACTTTGTCCTGGAAATCCTAGCTAACTTAGTCTTCCTGATCTCTAGCTCCTTAATTCAGTGACATTGTGGGGCTCTCTCTGGATTTCTCTTTTCTATGCTGGAGTCTGGAAATTCTCTCTTTGCAGAATGCATGGAGATGTTAGGACTCAACTTGCTTTTTCGTATTTTCTCAAGGATCACAATCCCGTGTTGTTCAATGTCTAAAAATAGTTGATTCTAACATAGTGTTCGGTTTTATAGTTATTTACAGCAAGAGGATAATCTGGACCCTCATGGCCAAAGCCAGAAGTCTTCAAAGTCCCTCTATTGTATACTGGCTCCTTGATAATTACATTTTTCTTTTCATAATTGTGGCAAATGCAGTGGCTTTATGGAGAATGCCTAGAATTTACTTATTTGGGGTTTGAAAGGATAGATTTACCTGAAAATGATAGAAACTCCATAAGGAAAGAAATATTAATTCACAGAGATGTAAGGAATTAATTCAACAATATTTATTAAGCACCTTCCGTTTGCTAGGTGCTGTTCTAGTTTTTGGGGATATGACAGTAAGCAAAGTGATTAAAAGAAGCCTCTCTGCTGTGATTAAGTCCATTGTAGAGAAAATAGAGAAAGAGGCAGCAAGCATAATAAGTAAAATCTTAAAATCTATAACACGTCAGATGGTAAGTGCTATGGGAATTATAGAGAAATAATAATCCTTTCAGCCCACATGTGGCACTGATTGGAAAACATGGCCACTATCCCTTCATAAAATTTAATGACAGAGGCCATCTGCTTAGAGGTACAATAGCCAACTGTATTACCATAAATGTAAATCTAGTCTAGGGCTGTCCTCTCATGCCCTGTTAATTTCTGCAGTTTATAAACACTTACCACAAAGTCATATTCATGTATCTGTTTACCACCTTGATTTTTTTTTTTTTAAGTTTCCCCAACAGGACTAGATACTCCATGAGTGTAGGTACCATGTCAGGCTTTGCTCACAAGTGTATCCCCAAACACTCTATGTAGGCTTGGCATTTGAATGGTGTTCAATAAGTGTTTGTTAGTTACTGAACACGTTTGTTAATGGAATTTATAGATGTGTTAGGCTCTTGATACCTGCCTGGCTTAGACCTTGTATGTACACCCGTACTTTTCCCTTCAAAATGGCTAGTCAATTTCTCTTTGAAAGTTAGCAGTTGTGACTCTACTTCTCCTTCTTTTTCTTTCCACAGCTGTGCAATCATTGCACACCCTCAATGACCAGATTTCCCATTTTATTGTCACCAAGTCGAAGGCACTGGAGGAGGACAAAGACCCTTTTCTACCCACTGAGAAGGAGACTCTGAAGAGTTCCATGATATTGATGAGGCACCTCTTAATGGATGCTCAGGTACAAAATCAATACAGAAATTCTCTATGGAGAAGGTGGAATCTTTTTTTCTTTTTGGCATAAACTGTCCAAAAATGTTCAACTACCACACCTATTGAAACCTGTTTTTCTGATATAACAGATTGGATATGTTGAGTATTGGATTTCTGATTAGATCTTATTTGGAATTTAGTATTAAAATAGCTTTTTAAAAAGTCAAAGTAATACAGCTTAAGAAGAGTATATTTGTTGTCTCTGAGAATTTAACAGATCTCCCATTAGCCTTGGAAAAGTGAAAATCCATTTACATATAAACTTGGCAGGCATCATAGCTGGCAAAGTCTTTGGAGTAGAGCAAATACTTGTCCCAAACAGCATTACTAAGTAACTAATGAATATTTTGGTGCATTTGCTGTACCCCTCCCGCCCCGCCCCAGTAAGTACATCAGCACAGGTTTTGCTAGCACTGAATTTATTGCGGAAGGTATTTAGCTCATTGTAGGCTATTGTTGAGATGTTATTCAAGGTGTCTCCTTGTGTACTATTTTATCGAAATATTTAAAAGTTATCTACTCCTTCTGGCTTTGTTGGTGGGTCTCTTCAGACGTGTTGATAGACAAACACCAGGTGTTTTAAGAGAATTGATAGTTTTCTGTGTTAGGGAAGCCAAATTGAACTAGATCTAATTGTCATTCCTACCTCTTCAGTGTTGGGAAATGTTTCAGGAAATGTTCTGTGGGTTTGGTGATTTTTGTGTTCATTTGCCCTGGGGATTTCTTCCTGAGCTTGTTTTCTGTTCAGCATTGGTGAGGTCAGAATGGTTGGTGGTTTCTTTCATTCCGCTCTGTAGCAGAGATTTTGAACTGTGGTTTCTTTGCTTTTGTTTCTACGCTGGTAGTGGTTTATGTTTTATTTTTAAAATCAATCCCGAAGCCTGGGTCTTGTACCAATAAGGCTTTAACTGGCTGTGCCTTTGTGCCTCTCTCACCTGTCAATGCCTGAAGCCGCCCCATGGGATTTTTGAGGCCCTCTGTTGAGATGGCCCGAATTATGCAAAGCCTTTCATTCCTATTCATGGTTCTCCTGCTCTCCTTCATTATAAACAGCCCATTCAGCTTCTCCTCTCTCCCCCAGCCTGTCTGGTGGAAAAAGGAAGGATTCTGAAGCTATGACAGCCAATTTTGAAACTCAGAAAAAAGGGAAATTTAGAAGAATTTACTGAATAAAAGAGAGCAAATTGTTCTTGAAAGGATTAGCTTTCCTCGAAATGCCTGGTCCCAATCCTGTAGCCAGCACCTCAGCCAAGGGAACTGCCTAACTGAATCCCAAAAGGCATTGTGTGTAAACTCCAGTTTGCAAAACCTAAGGTACTAAAAAAAGTGCATATTTTTCCTCTCCTTCACATCTGAGCTTAATAGTGCCTAGAACTGGATTTCAAAAATGTTTCATATTCCGGAAATATTTGCGCCCACTGAATGCCTAATTCATTAGAGAGCCTTCATCCTTCGTGGTGTTGACAATGAAGTTTCCCTTTTTTATTTAAGGAGATTAAAATATCCCCTATCGTGTGGTCATCATGTAGGAATATTTTCTTATCATACTCTCTCCTGATCCCAAATCGATGACTGCTAGAATGTTCTCCTTTAAATGGCCAGATAAAATGGAGCGGGATATGGTGGATATTCTCCTAAGTCATATGCTAAAAAGGAAGGTGGGTTACATCTTCTTCCTCTTTCCTGAAGGTGGGTGTCTACCTGGGTCAGGTAGAAAAGTCACGTGGAAACCCCATTGTTTCTTTTGCCTCCTAACATTCCAAGATTCCTTGCTTCTGTCTTTTAAACTAACAAAGGATGAAGTGGGTTGTGATGAGTTTAGTATGCCACTCTGATTGGTTTTCTTCCAAAACCGCTAACTTTTTGAAACAGTGTTTTGGTTATGATCCTCCGTTCCTTGCTGAAGTCAATTGGGATCATGACACCTGCTACCCCCAGTCCTCCATCCTGCTACTGTCTCAGATGAGTGTTGCCAAACTTATAAAATGCCAAGGAATCCCGACGTTTTGGGGATGGCCAGGGATGATATGTGATTTTGAGTTTTGAAGTAGACACCTAAAAATATGTCATTTTTTAAAAAAGACTCTTTATTGGGCATTTTGGGGGCTAATTCACTTATTTTCCATCTGTGCTTTAACACTGCTTCTTCTCTCAATTCCAAAGACAAATGAATGTACTCATTTTCATACACTAAGTTCATCAACAGTGGGAGGCTGATAGAATGTAGATATAACTTATCTGAACATCCTTTCGTTCAGTCTGCATTTTGTGATATTAATAGGCATTTCTTAGGTTTGTGTGTTGCAGGATGTAAGCCTTTCAAGGGTAGTAACCACATCCTTGAACTTGGTTGGTATAATAGCCCTCTCAGTTCCATACCCACAGGGCCCTTAATAGTATTAGATGATGATGAAACTCTGACATCAGCTTACAAGTCGAATGAAGTCAGGCAAAAAGTGTTCCACAGAACCCGGAGGCTGCTTGAGAGTGACTGCTTAAAAGGCATAATCGATTCAAGTCACATCTGTCTTGGAAGCAATAAATCCTGCTTAGGAGAATGTCAAAGGCAAAAGCATTGCTGGACTATGAAATTCCACCTCTGAGGATTATAAAACAACGTGCACAGAGCAAACACATCTCCCAAGTATAATGGGGAAGCCAGAGATGATTGGCAGGCCTGACAATCCATCCTGGAAAATGGAATCGCGAAGGGAGCACCTCACATGGGCAGCCCAGAAAGCCTGCAATTAGGTATTCGTCCCCTAAATGTTTTGAGCGTGGAGGTGTCTGAAGAGGCGTAGCACCTCTACTTGCATTCCATTTCCTTTTTAGTTTGCAGGCCCCCAAATTCAATGGAGTTTGCCATTCAGATCACATTTGAAACCTGATCTTGTGGCTTTGATTCCTGAGAGCTCTGTCTAAACCCAAAATGCCGACTCAGCCTCCTAAGTGATTAGATTCATAACACCGAAGGAGCAATTCTTTCTGGTAGAGGTTAATTCTTTTACTCATATTATGTGACTCCGCACGCTAAGAGGGGTTGATTACAGCAAATTAAATCTCTCATTGGCAGTTCTCTCCCTTTACCCCCCAAAGACCTAATATCATTATTTATTAAGGGGAGACAAATGCTTGGAAAAATAATAAGATCGCTTTGTTGGCAGCAAGGTCCCCTTCTTGAAGGCTGAGTGCTAAAGGGTAGAGAACTTTCTGTGCACCTAGGGGCTTCCTTCTGCAGGCCATGGAACAAAGGGTGGCTGAGGGAGAGTCTGTGCTCTGCTGCCTGGGTCTGGACAGGAAGAGGGTAGCTTCTTTGCCTAAAACTTGGCCTGTACTGGGACTAAAAGAAAGAGCTTGTTTTAAGGGAGGCTGAATCATTGCTATACCCTTCTCAGAGGTCCATCTCTAGGAATGAAAGTAAACCCTTCAAAATAAAAATAAACCACACAACTGTCATCTCTAAACAAATCTCGAACAAAGTCCATCGTTAGGCGGAAAAGACCTGAAATTTGCCTTACTCTTCAAACTCTCCTTTTTTCCTTCTGCCCTTGTCTCCTCTTCCCTTTTCTTTTTGCTTTTCTTTGTCTTCTCCCTTTGCCCTTTTTCTGCCAACCCCACCCAGCATCTCTTCTCCTCCCCTCCTATTTTCTCCTTCTCTCAAATCTATTCCCCTCTTCCCTCCCTCGCCTTCTCTTCTTTTGGTTGGCAAAATAAATCTTAGCTGAGATGTGGAATTACATTCTGCGTTTTTCACTTCCTTCTCTTCCTTCCCTTTCCTGTTCTTTCCTTGTCTTTCTTTCTGTTATTTGTGTTCGGGGAACTGGAAAGCACATTTGCCAAAAGCCTATATTCCCCCTTGCCAAGCAAGAGCGGAAGCAGCAGCAGGAGGGAAACCTGGCATTCAGGAGGCAGATTGGGAGCCCTGCCAGGATCAGACACTGCATAGGATTTGGGTGGCTTCGTTTCTCTTTTCTCTTTTTAAAAGAGCTGTCTAGCAAACTCTTCTAGATGATTGTGCTTTCCAATTGGTTTCTGGCAAAACTGGGCCGATTGAACATGATCAGCTATTTTAGCTGTCTGGACACTCCCTGGCCTCAGATGCGGAAGTGCAGTGTGGACCAGAGGAACACTTGGCTCAGGTTCCTGGCAGATAGGGAGGGTTAGCACCCCAAAGTCAACATCACCTTGCATTGGGAAGGACACCTTGGGAACTGAGCAGTTCACACCTATGACAGAAGTACATTTTAATTTGATTCTCCTGTTACTAGCACTTTCCATCCCTCCAGATTCTTTCCGAAGTTGATACTGTGGTCAAGGTAGGTAGGCCTCTGTGGCTGTCACTGGTACAGTTATCTGGAGTTTTCTAGCTGCTGCCGGCTTTAGGGTTATGCCTATGAATGTGACCTGGTTAGCCCTAGAGAATGTCTTGCCCTCACTTTGTACAAACTGAGACATCAGAAGGATCCTGGGCTTAAGAAGGTCACAGATGCTGGCTGCGGCTATGAATGGTACCGCACATGTGGGTTTTCCTTATCCTCTGGGATGTAACACCATGATGGAGAAAGAATTAGAACTCTCCTCCCTAGATTCTCTTCCTTAGCAAGCAGGGAAGAAACTCTGACATTAGAACCAGAGAAAACAGGCAAAGCTTTCATCCTAAGAAAATTACCCTGCGATATCTTGAAGTCTACTCATCCCATCAGCTTTCCACCTTGTAAAAGTCATAGGAGAAAGAAATACTTAAATGGATGCTAAAGAATTTAGTTCCCTTCACTAAAAAGCTACAATGATAAGCTGATTATTCAAAGGAGTCTTAGCACATCCCCTCAAATAATCCATGTGTTCCATTACACATCCTTTCCCTGCGAGTTTGCAAAAGCAATGCTTATTTTCCATTCTTAGTTGCAAAACTATCAAATCAGCAAGTCCAAAAGCTTGTAGTTTTTTACATAACTCTTACAAGCACTCTTTCCATTCTGCCACAATAGTTTTGATCTTTAAAATGTGTTTTTTTTTTTTTTTTAGATAAATAAACTTTAAGCCACAGGTATTGCCAGGCTTAGATGCAATCCCTTCAGTTACAGAACTTCTGTACTTACCCTTCCTGTTTAGAAGAAATGGAGGATAAGACATAAAATTGTAATACTCTTGTTCTGTTAAGCTTGTGTCTAGGGTTTTTTTAAGTTGATAGAGAAAGTTAGACCCTCCTGAGACCTCTGTCATCTTTGTAAAATCCATAAAGCAAAATGTTCAGAGAATGCAAAGTTGTTTCAGTGTTTGGTGCGCCAAGACACAGGTCGAGTTGGTAAATGAGACTCAGAAAAAAGATTGATTTCCATTCATTGTATTCTGAAGGAAAGGTGCACCTCTTACTTGGGGTGAGTGATGCTTGAATAGAGTAGTGTCTATCAAACTGGTACAACTTCCATAGATCTGTATAGTGCCAAAGGACAATTTGGGAATTTATTGGTGCAAAACTTCAATTACTTTTGTAACAGTCAAATATTTTGTACATCATAGAGCTTTTATGTTACATTTTTGATACTGAGTCATTAGTTTAATAACATTTAAAATGATAATAAAATAGAATTTATGCTGGTCTAATAAGTGATGGTTCCTGTTACAGCGAGCAGGATACGAAATAGTAACAAAATAATGTAAGGAAGGTTGGGGTGAGGATTCGGTTAGGATTCTTTGGTTGTCAGCAACAGAGACCAGCTCTGATAAACATTAACAGGGATACAGTTAATAGAAACCCATGGGTAGCTCATAGGAAAAGATAAAGAATTACATCTCAGAAAAGATAGGAGAGAGGGTAGCTATGGAGATTTAGGTGTCAAAAACTTAAAAGCAGTTGTTTCAGGGTGCTGTGGTTGGGACAACTTGGCTCCAACCATTTTCTTTCTCTGTGTCACTTTGATCAAGATTCAAATCCTTGGAAAAATCTGATGATCTGTCTTAGGTCACTGGGCCCTCCTCTCTTTGACCGTGGGCAAGTAGGCTTGTTGATGGATGGTCTCGCCATGGCTGTGAGCAAGTGCAGACAGGTATTATTACCACAAGAAGGAGGAGTAGATGCTGGCAGACACCGCTGCAGATGGAGGCAATAATTAATTTACCCTGCCTGCTGCATGTGTGGACTTCATGCTTGGGTCTCAGTACACAGCTTGGCACTGCTCTAAGTTCTAGGGACAGAGAGGGAGAGAACTTTACCCCTACCTCTCCTCCCCCACCAGAGGGGTTCAGGATTAGATGGATAACTGGACATTGAAGTGCTCCATGATACATACTGATGACAGCATACATGGGGGCTATGGAATCTCAGAGAAGGACCTAGCTGATATTTGCAGATCACTTTACTGTTAACAAAGCACTTTTGCTAGCATTTTCTCATCTTCTCAGCCATGAGAAGGACAGGAGGTTGGGTATTATTATCTCTATTTTGAAAACTAGGTATTAAGCTTTAATAAAATAGCCTTTTTTACATTGTTCCATCCAGCCCATCACAAAGAAAGAGTAATTGATTTCCTACTTGTAGATGGTGACGCAGAGTATTTGCTTCCTGAGGGGTTATTAAATAGATAGAAAGGGGGTATGTAATTTTGAGAAAGAAGAACATTAAAACCTGGCTTCAGATATAGAATACCTCACATAACTAAAAATATTTTGACAATTGTAATATGTTGATACATTCTTAAAGCTACACACTACCCTCTCAGATTCCTAGAAAGGTTCAGCTTCCAAGAATATGGTTTACAAAAGTATTTAAATAGAATAGGAAATATATTACAGCCCCCTACCTCACATATCTCATTTTCTTCATGATGTCTATTGTGATGTTGGCAAATACTTGGCTTCCAAAATAATACCCAATCCCACTATCAACCTTTAGATGAGTGGCTCCCAGCTGAGAAGGAAGCAGAGCAACTTTGCTTCCCTCCCACACCGGGTGATATTTGGCAATGTCTGGAGATATTTTCAATTGTCATGACTGGCAGGGGGTGAGTGTGCTGCTAGCATCCAGTAAGTAGAAGCCAAGGATGTTGCTAAACTTTCTACAATGCACAGGAGAGCTGCTCACAGCAAAGAATTATCCAACTTCAAATGTTAGTAGTGTCAAGATTGAGAAACCCTACTTTAGGTCAAAGGCTAACTTTTTAATTATTTATGGAACACTTTTGATTTTGAAATTCTTTTATTTCAAGCCCTATAATTGATCATAATTGATTTGCCAGATACATCTTCGTTATCCATTCACTCACTTTCTCCTTTTTCCATTGAACATCTGTTATGCGCCAGGGATGTTGCCAGCCTGTGGGGGAAACACCGGTGAAAATGAAAGGAGTAATCTTTGCCCTCAAGGATCTCGGATTTCACTGGGGGCAACTGACTATAAATACGGGAGTAAACAGATAATAGTGAGTTTTAATATTTGTCTTAAAGAAGCACTATACCAGGACCCCATTTAGATAACAGTTAAAAGACATTCTCTTTGAACATGACATTTAAACTTAGATCTGGGGATGGAGAGAGAGAGAGGAGTGTGTGTGTGTGGCGGGGCGGGGGTGCGGAGAGGGAGAAAGAGAAGCCTTGTCTCATGCTTTATTGCATATATCTGTACTTTAGTTGTGTGTGTTAAGCATTACCCCATGAGGTAATTGGAAATAGCTCCCCTGAGATGTTGCAAAAGATCTATACAAATTATTTTTTCAGAAATTTACATTTAATTTAGGGAATATAACAATTCCAGCTGGTCCCTTGGGAACAGACAATCCTTTAATCCTTTGCCTATTGGTGTCCACAGAGGAACCGGGATCTCAGGCTTTTCTAGCTAGATGCTGGGGACATAGAGACACACACAAAAGAAGGCTAGGGTAAGAGTTGTTTGAATTTCATGAGACATAGGAGTGGGATGGATGAAGGGAAAATGAGGAAAGTGTAGAGTTGTTCTGAACAAGAATATGAAGAATATGCAGTAACTTACCGGAAGAGCAGCCTCATAGAATCTAGCCAATAGTCAATTCTCAGTTATGTACCCATAGATTATCCATGGGCAAAGCATTTCTTCCCTGGTGGCATGCACTCAGGAAATGTAAACCAATGTTAGTTTGAATGAGATAAAATTAGAAAAGTAATTTCATTGCCAATATTTTTTTCCACCACAATTGAATTCAATATCAGACTTTTTTCTTATCTGTTATTTAGTATCTTTTTAAGGTTGTAGCTTCCATCCATTAGTCAGATAATAGACAGCCAAATGTATACCATATAATTATAATCTTAAAAAAATTACACTTAGAACAGGAATCCTTATACACATTCATATTAAACTCAAACAGTCCCACAAGAGTAGCCAGGTAAGTTGAGGCATGGTGTTGCTAAGTGTCAACATTTAAATCTGACGTTGAACCTGGGAATACAGCCAGTAAGACTCCTTGGTGCCAACTCGAGCCAATAACCCGTGTTCCTTCATTCCTTGTCTTTGAGTAAATCACACTTAAAAGTAGTTTAATAATGAGATGGTGACCTGGCTATTTCAAGTACTCACTTATTCCTGTGGGACTTGAACCAAAGTCATTTGCTTTGGCCAGCTTAGTAGCCCAGAGACTTGCTTTCAGAATGGATGTTCTTGTATTGGATTACTGAGTCTGATCCCTCTTTTATTTTTCTCCTTCAAAAGTACAAAACAAAGAGGAGCTCATGATACAATTGATACGGAGAATCATGGCATAGATTTGTATCCGTGACTGCTGCCTTAAGAAACCATCCCAAAACAGTGGCTTTAAGCAACAGCTACTTACATACTTCCTGTAAGTCTATGGATTTCCTGGGTAATTCTGCTAATACAGACAGTCTTGGCTCATCTTGACTGGTGTCCCTCATACATTGTGCACTGGGGCCTGGCTGATCTTAGATGAACTCAGCTGCAATGACTCACCTCTCTCACCCTCCTTAGCAGGCTAACTCCAGAATATTTCCATAGTGGTGATAGGGGTCCATAAAAAGAAAAAGTAGACAAAGCATTCACTTTTCTAGCCTCTGTTTGTATCAAGTTTGCTGCTATCCCATTGGCCAAAGCAAGTCACATCACCGAGCCCAGAGTGAGTGTGAGAAGATATCACCAAGAGGTATAAAATATGGGCCATTAATTCAATCTATCACACGAACAAATCAGCACAAGATTTCTTAGGATAACTCTTGGCAATTTTTTATCCATTGGAAATGGGAGTTTAAACTGCCCTAAAGCAAGTTTTATGGATCTTCTCTTTTGGAAAGACTGCTCTAGTTGGTTTATTTAGAGGGCACGAACTGTGTTCTTATGCTCCTATATGTGCACAGAGGACAGACTGTCTGAACAGCTGGAGGACATAATTTAAGAGGCCTCTACATCAAACTTGGGCAGGATGACTTCAAATGGGCTGGTGATGAACTGTGAGAAGTGTAGGCTTGTGACAGAGCTAGAAACATGATGAGCCATTAAAAGTACATCAATTCAGCTGGTCATTGCAACAGGTGCATGGTTAATTTGTTCAACAAATACTTCCTGAGCTTATACCAACAACCTGAAAGTCACAGTGGTACACATTGCAGAGTGATGTGAAAAATAAAGGTAGTGAAAGATTATTGAGTACTTACTATATGCCAAACACTCTGCTAAGGATTTCACCTCCATTATCTCATTTAATACCCCCAGTGACTTTGTGGGGGACGTGGGATTTTCCCTATTTTACAGGTGAGGAAACTGAGGCCCAAAGAGGACATTTATTTAAAGTCACACAGCTAGTGAATACCTGTGCTAGTTTGATTGCAAAAATGGCTGTCATTCTTTACTTTCTTTCTTTGCAATGTGACTTTGCAGCCTTTCTCTATAAGAGGCATTTACTTACCCTTTGATTCTGAACTGGCCTATACTTTCTTTGGCTAAGATAATGCAGTAAAAAGGGTGGGTTGCTTTAGAGACTAGACACCAAGATACCTTGCATATTTCTGCTCTTTCTTGAAATTCTCTCTACCATGAGAACAAGCCTGAGCTAGCTGCCTGGAGGGTGAGAGGTCACGTGGAGCCCAGGTGAGTCATCCTGCTGAGTCCCTCCTAGACTAGCCAGCTCCCAGCAAACCTACTGAAGTGACAATGTATGAGAAAGCCCAGCAGATTTCAGCTGGGCTCATCCCAGAACAGCATAACCACTAATCTGCACATTTATAAGAAATAATAAAGTTCCAAGGTGTTTTGTAACGTAGCAAGAGCTAGCTGACACAATTGCATATCCAATATTTGAATTCAGGTCTGATTTAATAAGCCCTATAACTGAAAGGGGAGCTGGAAAGTGGTCTAGTCGTGTTCTAAGGAGAAAGAGGAAAATAGATTTGATGAGGTTTTAGCCAGTCTCTGCAACATGTGCCCCCTGGTTTTACACCATTCATCCAGCTTGAGAACCATAGTAATGGTGATGGATTTAATGCACTTAGGCAAAAGGGTGCATTGAATGCATTTAAGCAAAGGGATGTTATGGTTATATTTGGCTATTTGAAAGATTACTTTGGAGGAAGAGTGAAAAATGGATTGGCTGAGGTGAGACTGAGAACAGGAGGCAGTTTTTTTGGCAATGGACTATAATGAGGGGCAGTAAGATTAAAGAGGAAAAAATATATTCAGGGAATGTTTAGCAAGTAGCAATTTCATTAATTGAAATTTGGAGGTAAAAGTGAGAGATGGGTCTAGGATGAGCCTCAGATTATGGTTTAGTAACACCTCATAAAGGAAACAGAAGGAACAGCAGGCTTGAATGGGGAAGTAATGAGCTTGATTTGGAGATTGAAAATCTAGGGACCCATGGTACATCTAGGTGTAGTTGTCTAAGAGACAGTCCTTTGTCTTCAGCCTGAGAGAGAGTTCTGGGCTCAAGGAACACATCTGGGAGTCATCAGTGTCTCTGCTGATCATTGGAGTTATGCTGTATCCATCATAGTTTTTAACAGCAGACATCAGCATACCCTCTAACTAATTTAACTAGAAAGGACTTTTTAAGAGAGATTTTGGTAGCCTACAGAATCTCTAAGAGGTCTTGAAACTGGGTTTAGAGACTACATAGCCAGAAATAACAGTAGCCAGGAGAAACCATCCGTAAGACTGTTAGTGGAAACTGCACAGCAGCTGCCTCACACAGCCAGGTGATGGGTGGCATCCGTGACACCAAGGACAGAATGCTAGGACTCCCTCCAGAGCTATCCTAGAGAACCAAGTACTTCTGCCTCCAGTTTGCTAAAGGAGCCAATCTCTTCTCTCACCATGGCTGTCTCATTGGCCACCAGCACCTTACTCCTAGGTGCAGAACGTAGGCCACCTTGGGAAATGTAGCTGCAAGGGAATTTTTAGCTTTCCATTTTCTGCAGTTCAGGGAGGTGGGCTAGAGAGTGGTCGAATGTGTGTGGCCTGAGCCAATTCGTGGTACCCCAAACATAGACATGGAGGAAACTCCACAGGGAAATTAAGACAGTGAGGAACAAAGGGAAAAAGAAACACTCTGTGAAATAGGCAAGAAAATCCCCGTTTCACTTAAACTAGATTGAGTTGGGCTTCTGTCACTTGCAACCTGAGGAAGTTTGAATGATAGGGTACCCAAACCTTATAGGAAATGTCATCCTTTGTATGCAATACTGTCCCATTGATATTCCATACTTGGTTAGCCACAGGACAGGGTGGGAGCTCTCCCTGAGCAGAGGTGTCTGGTCACTTGAAATTAAGCTCCAGGGACCCACTCATTTCTACACTTGTGCAGTCAAGCACAGAGCTTGAATTCAAAGACCTGTATAAAGCTACAATCATTTAAAAGCATAACTTACTAAGAAGAAACTTGAATGTATACGTGGAGGTGGCATAAGAAGTTTTATTCCTGGTCTGGAAAAAAAAAAAAAAACTTGTTCTGGAAGCACAAGCTGTACGCTGGTGTTCATAAGTGATGTGTACCGTAGTTGAGTGTATGTGATGACTTTTAAATATATTTTCAAATAAAATTTGAATCAGTGTTTTCAGAATCTTTGAAATACCTCTACAAAATACAGTTATGCAGAACACAGTTTGGAAATGGATGCCCTACACTGCATTTTCCCAGCTGCATCAAAAAGGAATAATTCCTTTGTTGTGAGTTGAATTGCATCTTCAAGAATAGCTATGTTGAAGTCCTAGCTCCCAGAATCTAAGAATGTGACATTATTTGGACATTGGGTCTTTACAGAGGTAATCATGTTAAGGCCATTAGAGTGGGTGCTAATCCATTATGACTGATATGATATGGTTAAGCTTTGTATCCCCACCCAAATCCCCATAATCCCCACGTGTCAAAAGAGAGACCAGATGAAGGTGATTGGATCATGGGGGCAGTTCCCCCATGCTGTTCTCATGATAATGAGCGAGTTCTCAAAAGATCTGATGGTTTTATAAGGAGTTCTTCCCCCTGTACTTCTCCTTCCTGCCGTCTTGTGAAGAAGATGCCTTGCTTCTGCTTCACCTTCCACCATGATTGTAAGTTTCCTGAGGCCTCCCCAGCCATGCTGAACTGTGAGTCAATTAACCTCTTTCTTTTATAAATTACCCAGGCTTGGGCAGTTCTTTATAGCAATATGAAAACAGACTAATACACTGGTGTCTTTATAAAAAGGGGAAATTTGGAGACAGAGACAAATATGCACAGAGGTGAGACAATGTGAAGACACATCTTGAAGAGCACCATATGAAGATGAGGGATTGGAGTGATGCATCTGTAAGCCAAGACATGCATGGGGCTACCAGAAGCTGGGAGAGTGGCCTGGAACAGAGGCTCCCTTAGAGCCTTTAAAAGGAACTTACCCTGCTACCTTCTTGATTATGAACTTCCAGCCTCCAGCACTGTAAGACCGTAAATTGCTGTTGTATCAGCCACCCAGTCTGTGCTGCTTCCTTGTGTCAGCCACAGGAAACTAATACACCTCTCCTGATGAGAAGATCACAAACTAAGACTAAGGTGTCTTTTTACCAGGTATAATGCGGTTCAATAGTAGTGCATTTCTTTTTTTCTTAGTTTAATGGAATAAAAATGGTTGCACTTTGAGGCCAACCTGTGTGTTTCCTTGATCTCCACAGAGTAACAGCCTTGAATGCTGGCCCTAGAGGTTTTTGTTTTATCAAAGGTAAGCCTAGGGTCCTCTAAGAGCCCAGGCTTGGCATAGCAGGTGGCTGTGTTTTAACAGCATTTGCTGTAGGTGGTATCGCTGTTGTTTATGCTGCTGATGCCAACATCACGCATAATTTGTTGATTCCTTATTATTGGCTTCCCTGGGTGATGGGAAGTTGTCACCTGGCTTACGGCTTTCTTTTCATCATCATTACTGCCTCCACTCTGTCATCCTTCCAACTCTAAATCAAAGGGAAACATGTCTTCTCTCATCTGGGAAGTATTCCAGATGCATATTATTAGAATGGAGGAGCACTTGACATTTCAGATGATCTTTAGGGCTTCTTAATCAGTTTCAACCAAATCTTGATACTTTAGAGGACGCATGGGGGCAAACAAGCAAGTGGAATGGAGATTGAGCAAGGCTTACCGGCAGCTGTAGCTTGTGGACAGAGTCATGCTGCTACCCCAGGGGACAAGTTGAGTCTCTCCCAGGATCCAGAATTTGGCTCAGTGTGGCAAACCTGGTTGTCATCTTCTGTCCACCATCTTCTGCCTTTGGAGGGATTGTGGAGTGGATTAAATTCCTCTCCCAGGACTTTTCCAGTTCCCTGGACTGTTACCTGCTCTTTTGCATGAGGCTTCTGTCTCCCTGGTCCAGTTTCCTTGATGTGCCCCCATTAGTCAGACTTGCCCTTTCCCCATCGTTGTCTGTGTCCCCAGACCCATCCTCTCCCAGCAGTCCTTGGGGAGGCAGTCTGTAAAGTATCTATTTGCATTTGGAAGGAGGAAAGACTCTGGGAAAGTGCAGTGTTTTTCATGAAGGCTTCACTGAGTGCTATGTGCCAGACAGTGCAGTTGCCCTTTCTTTTTAGTTTTGCGGAGCAGCATGAGAGTATTTTGGGATAGGAGGGCATGGGCCCTTAAGGGAACGTAGCCAGCCTAAATCAGAGCAGCTGAAGGGGGCGGGGGAGGGGGACATGAGCCACCACTTTCTAGAGGAGTGAATCTGGAGTAGTTTGTATAATTTGGGAGTCTGGCAAGGATAGAGATTTGAGATTGAGGAGCCTCAAACTGTTACGTGACTAGCTACTTGGTCTACCTGTGGGACAACACTGTTTATCTTGTGCCAACCCTTCTCCAGATTTGGTTGGAGTATTCAAGTATAGTTCTTATTTTCAAGGAGGCACAATTAAGCTGCTTGCATAGTTGGCTGGAAAATGCTTTTCAGCCAACAGTCAACCATTCGAAGAAAGACCAATACATTCTCATAGAAGTTTTCTATAGATACAACAGCTTATTATAGAAGAAAAAATATATTTTTTAAAATTCTATAAGCACATCTGAAATTTTCCCTTCATTAATGGAATGTTTCTAATTCACTGATAAGGCTGTTCCTTCTTCAGCAATATGGACAGGTTTACTCTTCCAGAGCCCAGGAATTGGCACTATTTTGTCACTTGTCCCTCCACCCTCCCTTCTTTGTCTTCTAGGACCTCCAATACCTCCTCTTCATTCTGCGTTGCTGATAGCTTTTTCTCTATATCCAAGTGTTTATTAGGATTCAGTCCCAGAAGCCCAGAGAGAAGATGGTAGAGGGGCGTGTGAGCTTGTCCAGAGTGGGCCACCTAAACAAAACCAGAAAATCATCCATCAGGGATTCCAATTACAAAAAAGGCTCACGCGCACACACACACACACACACACAATCACTAAACATTTGGAAACTACTGACAAAATGAGGCAGAAATGACAAAATTACAGACTCAATAAACTGGAAAACTTACATCTGAGAAAATAGCTAGCAGATAAATTGGAACGGGATTTTTAAATAAGTATAATTAATATCTTCAGAGAAATCAGAAAATCTTGCATCTGAAAAATCAGAACACAGGCCCTTCATTCATCCATTCGTTAATTCCACCCCTACTGATTGAGTTCCTTCTGTATGCCAGGCATAGTTAAAGCACTAGGAAATCGAAAGTAAGTGAGGCAAAGTCCCAGTCTTCCCGGAGCTTAAAGCCTAGGTGGGAGAGATAAAAACATAACTAGTGAAACAAATAAATTTATGTGTCAGGTGATGTATTGTAGAAGGAAATAAGGTACAGTCAGAGGTTTAAGAGGTGTAGGAATTGGAGTAGGGGCATACAGTATACGTAGGGTGGTCCAAAAAGGCCTTAAAAAACTAAGAGAGTGGATAAACCAAGTGGATGTCAAGAGAGAGACCGTTTCAGAGACAAGGAACAGCAGGTGTCAAGGCCCTGAGTCAGGAGGATGTCTCAGCTCTTCAAGGAACAACCAAGAGACAACAGTGGTTGGAGGAGGGTGAGCAAGGGTGGGAGTTCCAGAGAATAAATCAGAGTAGAAGACAGGGCAAGGTAAGCCATTTATGGCTTTGAAGGAATCTGGCTTTTATGCTGAACAAAAGGGGAAGCCTATGGGGGATTTCAAACAAAGGAATGATATAATTGGATTAAACATTCCAAAAGAGTAACCTGTACTATAGGGCCTAAGGAATGGAAACTAGGTGACCTATTAGGAGACGGTAACCCAGATATGAAATAATGTTAGTTGGACCATTACCTCTCCAAGGTGGTGAGAAATGGACAACTTCTGGAATTCCTTTTAGATGATGCCAAGAAATTTTGTTGATATATAGGATGGGAGGTGAGAGAGAAAGAGAGGAAGGAGTCAAGGGCAACCCTGAGGATTTTGGCTTGGGCATCTGGAAGAATCGAGAAGGCTGGAGGGAAGGGAAGGAGAGTGAGAAGATCAAGGGGAGGTGATTGAAGGCAGAATCAAGAGTCTGGGTTGGGACATACGTTTAAGATGCTGGGAGACCTCCAAGTAGAGATATTCAGTGAGAAGCCTGGGGTTCAGGGAAAGAATCAGATTGGAAACACAAAGTTATGTGACGGGGCAAGTTCCTCTAGGGAGTTAGTGTAAATGAGGAGTGGAGAAGTCCCAGGACTGAGCCCAGGGAAAGACTAGTTTCCAAAAGCTGGGAAGGCGAGGAGGAAACAGCACAAAGACTGAGACGGAGCAGCCGGTGAAGGTGAAGGAGGCTTCAAAGAGAGTGCTGCCACCATAACAAGCTGAAGAAAGCATATTAAGAAGCTGAAAATGATCCTTTGTGAGCAATTCTGCTGATAGATGGGCCAGAATGAGGATGTTCATTGATCACTGGAGGCAGCAATGTGGAGGACATTGGTCCCTGTGATACGAGAAAATTAGATGGATTCTGGGGGCATGAGCCCAGCTGGAATGAATTCGGGAAAGAATGGGGAGGGGTGTAGAGATGACTTCTTAGTGGAATTTTACCAAGGGGCAGATCATGGGTCCAGTAGTTAAAGAAGAATATAGAGTTAAGAGAAACAGGGATTTTTTTGTTTTGTTTTTAAACAGAGCATATCATGTGTTGTTGAGAATGAGAGAAAGATTGTTGATGCAGGAGATGAGACAGTGCCTGCCATAATGCTCTTGCATACGTTGTCAAGATGGAAGGAGTTTGAGAAAGAACCAGTTAGATATCTTTTAAATTAAAAAAAGTAAACGTTAAAAAAAAAAAAAAAAAAAAGGCCAGTCAAGGTGGTGCATGCCTGTAATCCCAGCACTTTGGGAGGTGAGTCAGGTGGATCACCTGAGGTCAGGAGTTCTAGACCAGCCTGGCCAACGTGGCGAAACCCCATCTCTACTAAAAATACAAAAATTGGCCAGGCGTGGTGGCACCTGCCTGTAATCCCGGCTTCTTGGGAGGCTGAGACAGGAGAGCTGTTTAAACCCAGGAGGCAGAGGTTGCAGTGAGCCAAGATCACACCACTGCACTTCAGCCTGTGCGACAGAGCGAGACTCCATCTCAAACAAAACAACAACAACCACAAAAAAGAAAAACCCACCACTACAGGAACCTTATTTTCTAAGTAGACTAGAAGAATGAACAAATACGAAGAGCGAGCAGGAAGGTCAGGCTGATAGCTTCCCCCAGAAAAATCATACAGGAATAAACATGAGCATTCGAAAAAACAAGTTGATATGTGGAGTTGAGGAGCCAGGAGAACCAGGAGAAAAATAGGGAGAATGAAGGGGATAACATTTGCGGTCATAATGGCTGGAGTGTTTGTAGAGCTGAATAAAGACATGTGTCCTCAGATTGAACAGGACCACCGGGTTCCACCCAGGATTGAAAAATCATAGTAACAGTCACAGTAGTAGTCGTAGTAAAAACTTACACATTGAAATATCATAGTGGCATTTCAAGTTATCAAGTATAAAGACAAAAATTGAAAAGCTGCCAGAGACAGGCTGGTATGAGTTAGGTCACAAAGGGGCTCTGAGATCAAGGAAAAAATTTTATTCCAAGAGCAATAGAAGCCACTAGAGGATCCTAAGAAGGGAGAAGGATGGTGGTAAAAATCTGACTTTTTACAGATGTTTTAGATTACTGAGGGAGAGTAGATGATGGCAAAAAGACCTGATGGAGCCAGGCATAGTGGCTCACACCTGTAATCCCAGCACTTTGGGAGGCTGAGGCGGGAGAATCAATTGAGGCCAGGAGTTCAAGACCAGCCTGGCTGACATGGCAAAACCCCATCTCTAATACAAATATAAAAATTAGCTGGGCATGGTGGCGTATACCTGTAATCTCAGCTACTCAGGAGGCTGAGGCACAAGAATCACTTGAACTGGGGAGGTGGAGATTGCAGTGAGCTGAGATTGTGCCATTGCACTCCAGCCTGGGTGACAGAGCAAGACTCTATCTCCAACTAATAATAATAATAATAATAATAATAATAATAATAAATTGATGGTTGGGGCAATTGTGGAAGCAGGGAGAGCCGGTAAGAAGTTATCAGATTTGTGCCATCAAGAGGTGTTTATAACTATTAATATGAAAGTGAGTATTGAGAGCCTAAGTGTCCAGCACTAGTATAAACACTGTACGTATGTTTATTTATTCCATATTCATTACAACCCTCTAAGGTAGGGTTGTCTATAATCTCCATATGACAGATGAGAAAAGGGATGCCCAGAGAGGTTAAGTAAGTTACTGGAGGTCACCCAGCCAGTAGGTGGCAAAGCTAAGGTTTGAACCTGGGTAATCTGGCTTCAGAGCCCAGGCCTTAATCAATACACATTAGGGCTTTGCACTAGAGTATCAATAACAAAGAATGGAGGTGTGGATGGGTTTGAGAGATAGTCTGGAGGCAGATTTGACAGGTTGATGATATGGGAATAAGGATAAGAAATGCATTAAAAATGATTCCTGTATTTTGACTTGGGCAATGTGGGGTACTCCTTACTGACATTTCAAGTCCCTGCTTAAATACAGTGTTCCCCATTGCATTTAGAATAAATTACGCTCTCCTCCATGACTTCTAAGCCCCTATGCTAACAGCCTGCTAAAAGAGTGACCAACCATCCAGTTTGCTCAGGATTGCTACTCTCCCACCCTTACCGCCCTTTTCTGCCCAGTCAGGCGGTGGAACTCTCAGATCTCGCACCTTTGAACATATGTTTCCGTGAGTAGACGGCTCTCTGTCCACACTTCGCACAGATGGCTTCCATCACTCCTCAGGTCTCAGTTTAAACGTCACCTCTCCCAGGGCCCTTCCTGACTACACTATTTCATATAGCCCACCATCAATTCTCTATCTTACTCACTCTCCACCCTCCAAAACTGATCACAGTCTCAAGGATTATGTGGAATTCGTCACTGGGTTGCACCCTCCTTGAGTGCAGGGCCCAGGTCTGTCTTGTTCACCTGCCTGAAGCAGGCACTTGCCGTGCAGTTGTTGAAAGAAGGGCTCTGGGGATGGGAAGTAAGAAAAATTGACAATAATTGCAGCAGGAGACATTTTATCAGCATATCAGGAAAGACTTCTCCACTGGAAGTTGCTAGAAAAGGTTACCAAGAGAGCTTGCAGCAAAGACATATTCAGAAATTAAGGCTTCTAATGATATCCTTAGCATTTTTCCCCTCTGCTTCTGCACCTCTGGCTTGCTCTAGTCACAGTTAAGGAGTTAGCTGAGACCCACAGGGATCTTGGGCTTGATGATAGGACAGATTATAAATTCTGCAAACTGTTTTCTACCTGACATCTTCCTTCTGCTTGGCCTTACTATTAGAAACAGCGCTACTGAAATTTAAGGAAGCCACAGCGTTGACGTTATCAAACAACTGCTTCATTTCATTTGTATCACAGATAAAAGTAGTTAATATTTTTCTGCTGTTTAACTTTTCTTTGATGCATGCATATCCTATGTAGTCTTGTTTTTGTTCTGTTTTAAACCTTATCCCTTGCTCACAACAGTGAAAAATTGGAAACCAAATAAAAATCCAATAATATTTGATTGGGTAAATGAATTTGAGCTCATCCCTAGAGTAAAATACACTAGAACCATTAAACACAATTAGGTAGATCTATGTTTATTGACATGAAGACACGTCCATAATAAACTGGTAAATTTTAAAAAAGCTTAGAAGAAAGTACACAGAAATATTAACAGAAGTGATCTCTGAACAGTGAGATAATAGTTTTTATTTCGTCCTTTCTTTTCTTTTTTGAGTTTCTATGTTATGTTATTTTCACAACTAGTAGGGGAAAACACTTCCCCATATGGAAAAAAATTTTAAAAACGAGTTTAGAAGAAATACATGTCTTACTTGCTAACACTTATTATTCTATGGAACTACCCCTAGTCTCCTAAAAGGGCAGCAAATTTGGATTGAGCCCAGTTTGTCTCTGCGTATGCATATGTTATTTGTAATATATTTGTAACATATAGGCAAACACAGAAAGCCTACTGTTAAAATGTGTAATATGGCACGTGCTTTGTGAAGCAAGTGCAAGTGTGTGTCTATATACATTTTGTATGCATATATCTTGTCCCGTATTCAGTATATTGTTTTACTGAATTTATTTTTCTAAGCGAAATACTTAAGGCACAGCCTATTGAGATAACTGATCATATTGCAATCCTCTCCACCACACCTGTGCTGGAAGTGAACACCCACCAACGGTCTTGGTTGCTTTTTTTTTTTTTTTTTTTTAAACTTAATGAGACTTTTTGGAAAGATAAAGCACCCAGCTGGCTGGCTCCACGGAGGACTATAGAGCTCCTGACAGCCTCATTAGTATTTGTTACTCAAACACAAACTTTCCTCAACAGTTCCCAACACACCTGTGCTTCTTTCCTTTGATTGGTGCATGGCCTCTCCTGGCCCAATTTATCTTAGGGAGTGGCATGCCTGTTGGGTTAGATAATGAATGATGAGCAAAGATGGCCTTCAGAGATCTGGTTTTGCATCTCCACTGATAATGGTTCTCAGTTCTCACTGCCTGTGACAGACATTTCTTTTGAGCCATTTTTAATGTTCATTATTTTTTTCTTTAGCTAAACCTCCCATCTTTCCTCTTTCCTTTTCTTCTTTTCCTCCACCTGTCTCCAACTCCATCTCAAAGTTTCTCTCTCACACAAGAAAGCACATAAGGTGTTTATCACTTGATATTAGTAGTTGCAAATCTGCAGTGAGCTGTTAATGCACCCAGCACTCTAATTCCAGAGCATCGGACAGTCCCTGTGTCTCCAATGACATAGCTGACTGGCACTGGGCCCTGGCTGCCCCGGAGCAGCTGGTGGAGCCTGGCAGAGCCTGGCGGCTGCTCCCCAGATCAAACCGCCTACCCCCACTTTCATTCCCGCCTCAGCCAACCTGTCCTGCTCCTGAAAGGGACCTTTGTGTATGGACTCTGCAGACAAAGCCCCAGCATCGGTGCATCTCATCATTCGTTCCTTTGGACTCCAACTCACTCAATCTAATAAAGCCAAGTGAGATCCCCTGCCTTGGTACATTGTTCGTTTCTTTTCTTTTTCTTCTCTTGAGGCGAAGTTTCGCTCTTGTTGCCCAGGCTGGAGTGTAATGGCAGGATCTTGGCTCACTGCAACCTCTGCCTCAGCCTCCTGAGTAACTGGGATTACAGGCATGCACCACCACACCCGGTTAATTTTGTATTTTTAGTAGAGACGGGGTTTCTCCATGTTGGTCAGGCTGGTCTCAAATTCCTGACCTCAGGTGATCCGCCTGCCTTGGCCTCCCAAAGTGCTGGGATTACAGGCGTGAGCCACCACGCCTGGCCCCTCACTTTTTATTTTCTTTACTTATTTTATTTTCACAAACATGGAGTGCTTCTTAAATGCCAGATTCTGTGTAATCACTTTAATTTATGGAATCCTCTTAACCCAATGAAGTAAGTATCAACATCATTCTCATGTTTCAGTTGGAAACTAGAGCAAGAGCGGAGTCAGTAATCAACCCAAGACAACCACACAGGGTGAGTCCTGGAGGCAGGATTAGAACCAAGGCTGGCTCAGGAGCTCCTGCATTCAAGCTGCGCACTATGTCCCTGGCCCCTCCTTGTCTGGGGTAGAACTGCAGGAGACACACGTGCTTTCTGCTACAGTTCAGGCTGCTTAGGAACAGCCATCAGGTTTCATCAGTTCCTCTTCTGAAGTTTTTAGGGAAGGCATTCTAAATGTGTGACTAGCTGAGACAGCATTACCAACCTGGTCTCGCCTGCTGTGGGAATCACAGGAAAGCAGGCTTGTTCAGAAGGAAGCTTCTCCTGTGTTGGAGGAGGGCTCTGTGATACCCCAGGTGCTGGGGACCAGAGCAGGGAAGAGAGCAGGGATGGTGTGGGGAGAACAAGTTCTGGATCCAGTGGAACTACTCACTTGCTAGGTGACTTTCTAAAATGTCCCTTAACTTCTGTGGGGAGTGTTTGGGTCTACAAGATGGGAACATTATTATTTAACTAGTGGCCTCAGGAGTGTCAGAAACAAGGCAGCTAGTATTCCAAAGGGCATATATTACAGGTAAGTCACTATGCTAGGTATTTTCACATTTCTCCTGTTGAAGCAATAACCATGGGAAGATAAAAATCATGATCAGGGAGGCTGAGGCAGGCAGATCACCTGAGATCAGGAGTTCGAGACCAGCCTGGCCAACATGCCAAAATCCCGTCTCTACTAAACATATAAAAAGTTTACTGAGCATGGTTGTGGGCACCTGTAATCCCAGCTACTTGGATGCTGAGGCAGGAGAACTGCTTGAACCTGGGAGGCAGAGCTTGCAGTGAGTGGAGATCACACCACTGCACTCTAGCCTGGGTGACAAGAGCAAAACTCCATCTCAAAAGAAAAAAAAAAAATCATAGATAGGAAAGTGTTTTATAAAATTTGGTGCTTTGCAAATATAAGGAATTCTTATGATAAAAAGTATGTTGCATTATACTAGATAATAAATAGTAAGAACCCTATCATGATGTATTTTAAGTGGTTATGGACTGTATTCCCAAAATGGGATAGACAGTGAAAAATGGACTCTATATAATGCATCAAATAGATTTTGGAAGAGTGGAGTGTGAGAGGTAATATCCAGTGTCTGCATACATTAGGGGATCAATAAATACTTCATTAGAAGTGGATAATAGAGAATGGCTTCAGGGCACGGCCATGAAACTAAGTCGTAATCCCTTTTCCTCTCCCACGAGTGTGTACTTAGGACTGAAGGCTACACTACATTACCCAACAGTTGCTGGTCTTTCCTCCTTAATCCTTTTTTTTTTAATTGTATTAATTACTCACTTCTGGAATGTGTAATATGCTTCAGTCTTGGTTCTAGATAAAAGAATATGTTTGAAAGTTTAAGAAATGATGGTATTTCAATCAGAGGAAAGAGATAGGGATTTCAGGCTGAAACAGAGATTCACATCCCTCGATTTGACAAAGTAATAATTGACTTGAGAGTCCAGGGCCTTCTGAAAAGGTGGCCTTCACTAAAAACAAAATGTTATCCCATAACCCAATAAACTTAGGTACAACTCAGTGTGCGCTAAAGTAATTTTAGAAACCATCATTTCATTTCAGCAGTAAATGCAGCTCAAAGTGGTATGAATTTCCCATTAAGATGATGTGGTAGGGAGAGTGAAAGAATCTTTCAGTACAATCCATTTATTTTAGTGTCCCAAATGTTCATAGCAACAGGAGCAAACGTGGTTGCAGCTGCCATTATGGTCGGCCTCCTGTCACCATGGGAAATGAATGGCCTCTCCTTAGCCACCAACCTGCGCTGCCTCCACAACAGAGGATTCATCAGTGTTCTCCAGAGGGTGGAATAGAAATCACATTTGGGTGTGTTGCAAATTAAACTTTTAATAGAAAACCAAAGAAAGAAGCTTTGCCCATTTATTTTATGGGTTACTGCTTTTGGAGAAGGAAAAGGAAGAGAGATTGGAAGTAGGATAGTGCAGGTAAGACTGGTTGACCCATTCTTTGAAAATCTTCCTTTTGGAATATTTGCATGCCTCCTGAAACTTGAGGTTTCTTTTCCATTTCACTCTGGTTTTCTCATTATTTTCCAAATGATCACCAGAAATGACTTCTTCACGATTATTCTTTCTCCTCACAAACACAGAGAATGCTTCTGAGCCATACCTTGTATAGGACATGCCAGGATTCATTTGTTATTTCTGACCTCTGAAAAAGAAATCGTGGAGCACAGACAAAGTAGTGCAGACAACCTTTCCTTCAAAGGAGAACGGTCCAATTATATGGCTCCTAAACTGCTAATGTCTTTACTTTAAAATAGTAAATGAAACTGACATTAAGTTATGACAGATTAAAAATCAGGCAAAATAATTTGATCTTCATTTCTTCCACAAGGAGAAACAGAAATTTGTTTTATATTTTATTTAATCTTCCCTTTTCTCTGGCTATCCTATTTTTGTAAATGAAAAAAAAAATATTTAGTCACATGGCCTTAGAATTATTAAAAGGTGACAAGTGTAAAGAATGGTTCAACTTCTGGGATAAAAAATAACCTTTTATTTATATCTATGGAATTACAGAATTAACAAGGCATGGACTAATTTCTGCCCAGGCGTGTAGAGTCGTAAAGTTATGGCATATTTCAGCTGGCATAATTCATGTGATAGGTGACACCTAATTAGAAAAGATAATATTGGAACTCAGTTCTGCTAGCTTCTTGTAGACTTGCAAGAATGGAGAAGAGGGAAGTGTACTAGGGAATGCTAACTGCTGTCACAGATAAATGAAATCTCAGCAACTTTACTAATAAAATCTGATTTCTTGCCAATATGAAGTTCTAAGAAGGTGTTCTCGATTTCCTGGAAATCCAAGACATTGTGTGGCCTTCCATGCAGCTGGTCACTCAGGGACCCAGGCTGCTTCTCTCTCCAGTTCTTCATTCAGCAGGCAGATGGGGAAGAGGCTGAAAGTTGCAGGTGGTAGGTTAATAAAGGCCATGACTGAGCAGCCATCACTTACACCTACATGTAATTCGCTGGTACTTTAAGTCTCATGACTGTAATAAGCGCAAAGAAGGCTGGAAAATGTAATTCAGCTGTGTTCTCAGGAGAGAGAGGAAATGGGTTTAGTAGTCAGCTCACCTAGTCTCTGGCACAGGGAACAAAGTCCGAGTATCAGGAATGATAAAGTAGGGCTTGAAGGAAGATTCAGGAGTTGGGTCAATTTACAGCGGAAGAGGAAGTTGTGAAGAGGAAATAAAAATGTTCACTATTGTCATGAACTAATGTATGGCAATTCCCATTGTTCCATGCCCTAGCCTGCATCATAATTGTTAGAAATTTCCAATTTAATTTATTATAAAGATTTTTTTAATGGAATTGATACACTATGGCAGTGAAAACAGGATTTTCTGTATAGCCAGCATTGCGAAAACACATCCTATTGGTGGACACAAACATCTGATTAAAATGTCACCCATGGCTCACACCTGTAATCCCAGCACTTTGGGAGGCCGAGGTGGGTGGATCACAAGGTCAGGAGATCGAGACCAACCTGGTCAACATGGTGAAACCCCGTGTCTACGAAAAATACAAAATAAATTAGCTGGGTGTGGTGCTGCATGCCTGTAATCCTAGCTACTTGGGAAGCTGAGGCAGGAGAATCGATTGAACCCAGGAGGCAGAGGTTGCAGTGAGCCAAGATTGCGCCACTGCACTCCAGCCAGGCGACAGAGCAAGACACTGTCTCAAAAAAAAAAAAAAAAAAGCTACCTAATGTTAAATGACGAGTTAATGGGTGCAGCACACCAACATGGTGCATGTATACATATGTAACAAACCTGCACGTTGTGCACATGTACCCTAAAACTTAAAGTATAATAAATAAATTTTAAAAAGCCACCCAAAGGTAGGTAAACATTACTGCATGGGCAAGGTATATTCCTACCTGAAAGTTATGAGTTATCAAGGGAATTATTACAGAATCAAGTTTCTCATTTCCATTTTTAATTTTTCAGTACTATAACTATGTAAGAGAAAATTTAGAAAATACAACAGGTTAATATTTAATCTGTGTTCTAGTCCACAAAGTCAGCTGACTTTTTGTTTTTTTCTTTTCTGATTTTTTAAAAAAGAAATGTAGATGCATGCAGAAAAGAAACAGAATAGTTGTACTTATATTTCACCCGCAGTTTTGAATTTTGGTCAATAATAATTAGAAAAGTTATTCTTCCTGCTCAGTATTCATTGCAATGGCCTCACCACACCAGTAGAAGAAAGAAAATCTTGGGTAAAATTGTCCTATTCTCAAAATGGACTGTTTGGTGATTTGTTGTAGCCTCCCTTTCTCTGAATGTAATGGTAACAGCTTTAGAGTCTATAGTAACTAGACATCATCATCCTCTTAATCTTAGTAAGAGGAAGTATAGTTAAAACAAGCATTTTTAAAAAATAAAATAAAATCTTTTAGTTTTTATAACATTTTTAAACAAAATTAAAATTTTCCTTTTATGTATACCAAGTACCATCCCTTTTTAACCTAACATAACTTCATGAGCATTTTCTTTTTTTTTTTCTTTTCAAATTCCCTATTCTGAGAAGCACTCATGAGCATTTTCCCATGCCATTAAGCATTCTTCAAATTGAGTTGTTGATAGCTGCATAATATGCCATAACGTGGCCATGCCTGCATTGAGTCAGCCATTCTCCTATAACCGAGCACTCAGGTTGCTTCCAGGTTTTTCTTTGCTCTAAATAACTCTGTGATAAATGGCAGAGTAAATGATTCTGTGCATTTCTACATCCTTTCTTTCTTTCTTTTCTTTTCTTCTTCTTCTTTTTTTTTTTTTTTTTTTGAGATGGAGTTTCACTCTTGTTGCCCAGGCTGGAGTACACTGGTGTAATCTCAGCTCACTGCAACTTCTGCCTCTTGGGTTCAAGTGATTCTCCTGCCTCAGCCTCCCAAGTAGCTGGGATCACATGCATGTGGCAACATGCCCAGCTAATTTTTGTATTTTTGGTAGAGACGGGGTTTTGCCATGTTGGCCAGGCTAGTCTCGAACTCCTGACCTCAGGTGATCCGCCCACCTCGGCCTCCCAAAGTGCTAGGATTACAAGTGTGAGCCACCACGCCTGGCCCATTTCTACATCCTTTTTTTTTTAGCATAAATTGCTCATGGTGATGTTAGGAGGTTAAAGGAAATGAGTACTTCTCAAGGGTTTTGTTGCTTATTGTCAGCTTCCTGTCCTTTAGTATGTTGAACCCTTTTGCTGTAGTGATTCTGAATGTCCCCTCCCAACCCGAGCGTCATGTTTTCCAAAGCTTTGCTGTGATGATCAAAATATCAAAACTTGAAATGAAGGCAGAATTTAACCCTACACTTGCACAATATGATCTCACTCACTCGCTCACTAACCTATTTTGTCTTTATTTCAAATTTTGATATTTTGTACCTTGTGAACTATTTTTGCATTAATCAAAAATATATTGTTTTAAAATGTTATCTTGATTACTGAGTTTTTTTGGCACCCCTTTAAATTTGGGGGCTGGGTGAGCGCCCCTTTCACTTCATCTGTATCCTGGCCATTTTAGAATCCTGGTGAGTTGGAACATTCTGGAATGCCCAGGGACATTCTAATATCAGAAAAAAACATCTTAGGACTTAGATTACTAAGCTTATGAAAGATCAAAGACGATCAAGAGCTAGAGGGCCACATGAGACCTGCTGTGGGGTGATTCACAAATGGCTGAAAATGGACAGGCCAAGGAGGGCCCATGCTGGCTGATGGCAGATAATGGTGGTATCAGAACTTGCTTTGAAGCTTTTGCAACAAGACGTTCTATTCTCCTGATGCACATGCTTCACAAAGATTCCCCCTGAAACTGCCATTCCCCTCTCATTTGTTAAAAATGTCGTTTACTGGAGCTGTGCACCCTATTACTTTTGGCTTTGATCTTTTTGAGTCTAATCACAGACTAAGAGTATCCATGCTGTTTGGGCTGATTTAACACCAAAGCAAAGGAGGATTATCTCCTGTATTCATAAGGATACTTCTCCATCCCCTAAGGTGGAGGAGACAAAGGCTAATGGTTCGCAGAAGGATGGTAACTGGGCATAATGTACAGCTATCTGTGTTTAGAAATCAAGTTCTCATTTTAATTCTAGAAGTATTTCTTATGTAAACATATACATGGTTGTCAATAGTAAAGGTTATATAAAAAATAGCTCTTTAAAATTATCAAGGTAGTTTGCACAATGCTAAATATTAACTCTCATTCATTGACTCATTCATTCACTCATTGACTCATTCACTTATTTATTTACTGGGCGTTTATTA
This sequence comes from Pongo pygmaeus, assembly GCF_028885625.2. Lineage (NCBI taxonomy): Eukaryota > Metazoa > Chordata > Mammalia > Primates > Hominidae > Pongo > Pongo pygmaeus. The sequence goes on along the minus strand of NC_072373.2, from coordinate 216,822,753 downwards.
TGTGCCAGATATGGTGGGTAGCCACTGAGTAGACACAGTGAAAAAAAACAGCTGGTAGTCTCTAGTCTCGCAGAGTTGACAGTTGGGTGGGAGAGACAGATAATAAATAAAATGATCACTTTGTAATTACAAATAGCAATGAGTATAAGAAAAGAGTAAAGTGCCCTGAATGTCTTCTTAATGTCCTGCACTTTGCCAAGCTGAGCTTTCACTGTCTTTTCATCCTGAGAATAATGCTGCAACATGGATATAATTTTCTGCATTTAACTGATGGTAAAATAAAGGGTAGTCTCAGCCAGCAACATGCTGAGGGTCTCCTAGAGATAGGTAGAAGTAGAGGTGGGTTTATAACTTGAGGGATTGAGTCACGGCCTATGGTCTTACCTCTCCACGAGGTGCTTCTTCAATCGTTTGCTACCCAAACTCCATTCTCATGCTCCACAACCCCCTTGAGATTCTAAGAGTTTCATAGACATTCCTGCATTCTTACTTTGAGTTAGGAACTATGATGAGAATTGAACACAGGAGCCTTGCAGGACATCACAGTGTCTGTTTTGGAGAACATGTTGCTATGCAACTGAATGCTTGTACATTCTCTCTGCTCCCCTATGCCCCCACCACTACCCCACTCTAGAACTTGGGGCAGGTCAAGCAAAGGAAAATTAGGATCTCGGCTGCTATGCCAAGTAGCCATGATTACCCAGATCCCTACTTCATGCTGACCCATCACAGCAAAGGAAAAAAAGAGAACCTGTCAGGAATACCTCGAGATTTTTCTATTAGTACATCATCTCCATTCCATTGAGAAACCAGAACCAGAAACCGCACTGACTGTCACCCACCTGGGTGACTTACTGGCTATTCCTTAGTGTGGCATGGGAGGGACTGGCCCAAGAGGCTTGGAGGTCCTTCCAGGTGGAAATATAAGAACCAGGGGAGGTGTTTTTTTCCAGCATACCCCATCTCCATTTCAGTAAGTAAAACCCTATGCCTTCTGGGCAGCTATAACCTTTGGAAAAATCTGCCTGCCCTTCACAGATACTTTTTAAATTTATGTGCATTTTCTTTTATCGAGATAAGGATTATAATATTAATAAATTAAGGCATAAAAACACCAGTTTAAATAATCAAGGGAGTACTGTAGATAACTATAGGGCAAATGTGACCCTAATAAATTTACTACTAACAATTTCTTATCTACAGAACTGGACCCAAGTTCCAGTTATGTAGGCAGGTGAATATCAGGATAACAGTTCATGTATTTATAACTGGTAATTGTGATTGTTTGTATAGCAGTTCAGTATTGGCTATTAATGTGCACCTGGCTATTTATACCCATGCAAAGGTGGCCTACATCACTGTGTCCCCAGTGATGACAATCTGGACATCAGCATACAGCCAGGCCTCTTATTGGTACCCACTGAGAGTTGCCCTTCCAGATGAGCTGCTACTGTTTGTGGGGCCTGGAATTGTGAATGACTGATCCTTGGGTTTTATGTCTCCCTCTGATGTAGCTTCATCCTGTCCCTGCCCAGATTCATTCCTTCAGCAGGCATTCATATGCCTGTTTGGGGCCAGCAGTGGTGCTGGTTTCTATAGCAGGATGAGAAAGGAAGATACTTGATACTGTTTGGCTGTGTCCTCACCCAAATCTCATCTTGAATTGTAGCTCCTATAATCCCCACGTATCATGGGAGGGACACAGTGGGAGGTAATTGAATCATAGGGGTGGGTTTTTCCTGTGCTGTTCTTGTGATGGTGAATAAGTCTCATGAGATCTAATGGTTTTATAAAGGCCAGTTCCCCTGCACATGCTCTCTTGCCTGCCGCCATGTGAGATGTGCCTTTGCTCCTCCTTCGCCTTCTGCCATGATTGTGAGGCCTCCCCAGCCATGTGGAACTGTGAGTCCATTAAACCTCTTTTTCTTTATAAATTACCCAGTCTCGGGTATGTCTTTATTAGCAGTGTGAGAATGGACTAATACAACATTTATGTAGTCCTCCTGCAGTTGGATGCCTGCTACAGTGGAGGTGAAACAAATTGTGGACAATGGGGTCTAAACTTTCTGCCTAATGAATATATTAATTAAACATGAATATGGGCAGGCAAATTCTCAAACTTTTTGGTTAGAACTAACCCCATTGCACTCTTAAAAATTACTAAGGACCCCTAAGAGTCTTGGTCTATGTGGGTTAAATCTATCAATATTTACCATAGGTCAATTAAAACTGAAGCATTTTTGAAATGTTTATTATTTTGAAACAATAATAACCCATTTTATATTAACATAAATAGCATACTTATAAAAACTATTATATCATACTAAACAAAATATTGAGAAGAATGTCGTTATCGTATATTTCTGCAAATCTCTTTAATGTGAGGCTTCATAGGAGACAGGTAGAATTTTAAATCTGCTACAATTAATCTGTGACAATATCACACTGTTCATATGTCATGTAGCCTCTGGAAAACTCCACTGTACACTCATTGGAGAATAAGAGTAAAAAGACAATTAATCTCTTAGAATTATAGATTATTATAATTATTATAAAAATAGTCTTTACCTCCTAGATGGAAGATTTGGGAGACACACAGGAGTTCCCATATAACACTTTGAGAACCCCTATTTTATGGTGTTCTATTCTAAGTGTGCACTCACTGAAGGCACTCATACACTCAAATTGCAGAGAAGTCTTTGGATTTGAATCACAGTGTTCAACTATTTGTCCACAATTCAAACCTATCTTTATTTATTTATTTATTTTTGAGACATAGTCTTGCTCTGTCGCCCAGGCTGGAGTGCAGTGGCGCAATCTCAGCTCACTGAAAGTTCCGCCTCCCGGGTTCACGCCATTCTCTCGCCTCAGCCTCCCGGGTAGCTGGGACTACAGGCGCCCGCCACCACGCCCGGCTAATTTTGTTTTTGTATTTTTAGTAGAGACGGAGTTTCACTGTGTTAGCCAGGATGGTCTCAATCTCATGACCTCGTGATCCGCCTGCCTCGGCCTCCCAAAGTGCTGGGATTACAGGCATGAGCCACTGTGCCAGGCCTATCTTTTTTTAATTTGTAATTTTTATTTCAAGAATAGGGAAGATAAGACTGGGAAATACATTGATGGCAGAGAACTAGGGTCGGTGGTCCTCTGGAGATGTCTTGTATGGGCTTGAGAGAGCTGATTAATTGAATGTTCCAGGATTTGACCAGCTGTTAAACTATTAATAACTTAAAATTGGCCATGATGGGAATATTTACACCATGGAAATAAGCAAATGCTACAAATCGGGGCTTCTCCCCCACCAAATTTTCCAAATTTATCAGCTTTACCGTTTGTTATAGTTCTTAACCCCAAGCTTTTTTTTTTCCTTGGTTTTGTTTTGGTTTTATTGTTTTAAACTGAGTGCATTCGCATAGGCAGGCAAGCTCCTTGGTGTCATAGCCCCTTCACCCAGTTAATTTTGTCCTATCCCCCAGCCCGGTTCCCACATGTATACAGACAACTCTGCCACAAGCCCAGCCCTCTTAGGAATTTGTGTTTATCTCAGTGGTTTGTGGTTTTCTCTTGTGTGTGAGGGCTGGAACACCTCTTATGAATGGTCCATGGCTTTTACTCCTTCCATTGATAATGTTTGCTGCGAATGTTTTGGTGAAATCTTTCAAGAACCATGGCCATCCCCCTTCTTTTAAAGCCAAAACAGCACCAGTGCCTGGCACGGGTTATGCAGACGGTTGGCATCATCCCCTGCTAGGATTTACTATTATTTGGAAATTAATGATGGCTTCATCTTTTCAGGAGTGGGGAGAGGAGCTGTGATTGACGAACCTCTCTTTGACCATCTGTTTCTTTCCTTCAAGGCACTGCTTTTCACAGCCTTAAAATTTGAGAGAAATGATGCTAAGTGATCACAAATTTTCTTTAAAGTTTTACTTCAAAGGAAAACAGAAGAAAGCTTTTCAAAAAGACGACTAGGTCTTTTTCTGGAGGTCAATATACCACAGATTATAAGCCAGAAAAAAAAAGGTAAAATGAGAGTTTTGCTTGGATTTGTTTTTAATTAAGACCTAAATCATGATTCTCTTAGAATGGAATAGAAAGTGACAGTAGCTCTGAGACCTACTTGATCAATTTTGCAATATCCCAGCTGCCAGCAGGGAAATGAGAGGAGGTAGGTATATCCAGAAGAATTCCTTTATATCCAGTTGACAGCCACCAGCACCAGTGCAAGTCAGGACATCTTACTATTTCTAACATCCCACCTCCAGAAACAAAGCTAATTATATTTGTCTGTTCCTTCCAGTAGGAAATTTTATGAATCTTGTCCTCAAAAGCTTTCTGAAAACCCACCTCTCCTCCTAGCCAATTCGAAGGCCTAAATGTCTTGATTTTATGCAATGCAAATACATGAAAATATAGTTTTATCCATGAAGTTAAAGAGGATACCAATGATTCACTTTACACTAGGATTCTTATAGGATTTCTTTAATTAATAAATCCCTATAATGAATTCAAAATGACATTTGTTGTTCAGGAATTAAATGTACACTCCACTTTTCAGGAACATGTTTATTTTACCAAGCAGGATACATACCTGTATTTAGCATCCTCTACTTGGGAAGATTTTCTTATGTGTACATTTTCTGTATTTATTTAAAGGCTATTTTAGCATATTATTTCTTAAGTAGATATGGAAAATCATTTATGTTTTTCCAGCACTTGTATCTTTTTTCTTTTGAGAACATCAGGTACACGGGGTTGATTTCATCATGCCCCTTGGTTGCTGGCTCACTGTTCTCACTGGGCCATGTAGTGTCCCTCTCTCGTGCTACTAAGATTCTCTCTTCCTCCCATCCCCTCCGGCCTAAATAGGAAACTAGAACCAAGAAATATGATGGAATATGCCACTGGGGTTAGGAATGGCAATTTTACGTAGAATGGCCTGTTTCCAGCACAGGCCTGAAGAGATGAAGTAGGGATTCATGGAGATGTATGGGGAGGAGTATCCAAGACAGAGGAGAGCAAGTGCAAAGGTCTTAAGGCTAGAATGCACCTGCCGTGTTTGCAGAGTGTCACAGAGGCCAGTGTGGTTGAAACAGAGCCAGTGTGGGAGAGAAGTAGAGGTGAGTTGGTTAGAAAGGTCAGAAAGGTCACTTATAGGCTGTGATAAGGACTTTGGCTTTTACTTTCAAGAAACCAGTAGAGGGTTTGAAGCCAAAGAATTACGTGATTTGACTTACTTTTCAAAGGAACATTCTGACTATGTTGAGGGGAGACTAGTCTATGTGGGAGCAAGGAAGATTAGAAGCAGGGGGACTAGTTATGAGGCTACCTATGGTGGCCCAGAGGACAGCTGGTGGTGGCTCAGATTAGCACAGTAGCAGTAGAAGTGTCAGGAGCCTAGGCGTATTTTTAAGAACCAACAGGATTTACTGATGCATCATATGTGGGACACACAAGTGTGAAGAGCAAATGGGACGATGGAGGTGGCCACTTACCAAGAGTGAAGACGGTGGTCTGAGCAGATTTGGCGTGGGCTTAAGGAGTTGGGATTTGGAAATGCCAAGTTTGAGGTGCCTATTAGACATGCAAGAAGAGACACTGGAATAGGAAAATGGATATGCAAGTCTGGATTTCAATTTGGGGAATCATCTATGTATAATTGATTTTTAAAATCATGAGATTGGATTAGATCATCAAAGATGTGAAAATAAGTAGAAGAAGAAATGATCCAAGGACCTGGTCTTACCTCACCTCACTCTGGCTTTCTTTCTTTATTTGGAGTGTACATCATTATCTGACATGATCACATACATGAATTTGCTTATCGGTTTGATGTCTTTCTTTCCAAACTCAAGGCAAGATCATGCCAGTGGGGGCTGTGTTGGTTTTATGCACTGCTTTACTCACCACCACAACCATGTCTGAAATATGGTGTAGTCAATAAATATTTTTTAAATTAATGAATTTAAAAATCTTCAGATAACCCCCAACTCAGCTTAATTGACAATCTCAACCTTCTTACTCTACAGCTTCCAATAAATGCTTATGGGACTTGAAAAATAAATAGCAAAATATATGATTTTTAATTTACTTTCCTAATCCTTTCCCAGAAGGACATGAAAAGAGTAGAATTGTCTAAACACAATAAAAGGGAGAAAGAGGAGGAGGTGCTAAAGACATGTTTTTCAAGAACCAACAAGATTTACTGATGGATTGTATATGAGATGTAAAAGAGCATGAAAAACAAATAGAATAGAGGTGGCCACTTACCAAGAAAATGAAGACTGTGGTACAAGATGATTTGGATAGTGGAGCTGGGGAGTTGACTTAATTTAGTCTGTGAGCACAATTGCAAGTACATTGTGCCCAAGGCCATGTGCTGAGCACAAGGAATGCAGAGTAGAAGACACAGCCCCTATCCTCAAGAACTTATGGTTGGGAAGGAATGATAGAAAACACAGGTAAGGTGATAAATTGTGCTGAGGTTGGAAAAGCTTAGTAAATCAAATGAGAAATTAAAAATAGCTTTAGGCTAGGCAACATTTAGGTATGCAGAAAGATGTGCCTGCATTTCTTTCATAAAGCTTTTTGGCAATCTCATGTTTCTAACTTAAGTGTTCTAGGAGTAATGTGTACGTTAAGCATTTATCAAAAAAAGTCATTTCTCATGTGGGGAGCTATGAAATTGACAAAGTTTGGATTTGAAGTGACAAAGCCCTTCAGGAAATTCTTCTAATAATTTTCTGTGTTTGACACCAATTCATTAGATAAGTATGATGTAGAAGGAATGAGAGCTGTGTGATTGTCATTGCAGGTTATTCATTTTTTAGGCTGTGTCAGGAGAGTCCCCAGAGTGTGGTTTGTAGGATTTATTTAACCAAAATGATTGTATCATTGATCACCAAATTCCTTCCTGATGAACAGACTTGGAAGGAATGTGGGAAGGGCCTGCTCCTCTAGGCCTTAGTCCTACCAGTGCTTACATATTCCCATTTATCCTAACAACTGGGGATTCAAAGGTCTACTAATATTCTGAGGCCAAAGATTGGTAGTATTAGAGGGAATTTTGATATTTCATTTAAGTTGCAGTTGAATAGCCTTAACTTTCTGCACAAGGATAGGTTCTTTTTGGTGAAGGTTTCCTTCTTGAAATGAAGAAAACTGCTATAGGTCTGGCGCTTTGGCTTTATAAAGGTACTGTTGTCTTTGCTTTTCAGGTAAAGAAACAGAAAATCTTATTCAAGGCCATGCAAATAATAATTGGTGAGAGAGGATTTGAACCCAGGTCTGATAGGCTCTAATCTATGTATACCATATTATTCTGGCTCTTTCAAGGCTTGTACTATAGAATCCCAGAACTAGAGATAAACTGAGAGGTCAGGCAGGCTAAGCTTCTCATTAAAGAAATGTTCATCCAACTTCTACAGGAATAATGTCTTTAATTATATTTCTTTTTCCCAACTATAACATACTATATTTCAATTTTTGTTACTATATCAATAACATACAAAAATATAAATATCTTGGAATATTGTGGCAGTGGCAGAAGAAGTTTTAAATATCCTCAATTTTTTAAAAAAAATAGAGCAAAGAGATAGCAAAACCAAAACACATGACTGTCATTAACAAATTAAATCGACAAAAATATGATTTGGGGGAGACAAACCATTAATAGCAACAAGGGCCCACCTTATATCAGCCATAATTTAGCAGGAGGAAGCTAAGGGGAGAAACAAAGCAGTTGACATGCCTCAGGATCCCCAAATGTCCAACATGTACTCAATGGAAAGTAGCCAAAACTGGGAGAGGCTTTGTTTACTCCACTAGCAGGTGAATAAAAAGAGTCAACATTAAGATCTAAAGGAGTGGAATGGTCTGGGTTTCTTGAACATTTGAAACTTCCTTCCAGGGTAGTCACTCACTGGAAGAGTTGAGTGCAGGGCCCAAACTGAGCAGTATAAAGACAAGGGAAAGAGAAGGTAAAGATAAAAGTGGAAGAAGTGCCTAGAGGTAAGAGATCTCAGAGAACAAGCTGCTGTATGTTTTGAAAACTACATGAAAACAGAAGGTGCTGTAAAGCCTAAAGTTAGAAAAGTTAGTAAAACTATACTGAACTATATCCTGATTAAAAGTTTAAAAGATGCTGGGTGTGTTGGCTCATACCTGTAATCCCAGCACTTTGGGAGGCTGAGGCAGGTGGATCACCTGTCAGGATTTCAAGAACAGCCTGGCCAACATGGTGAAACCCCGTCTCTACTAAAAATACAAAAAATTAGCCAGGAGTGGTGATGGGAGCCTGTAATCCCAGCTACTCAGGAGGCTGAGGCTGGAGAATTGCTTGAACCCAGGAGGCGGAGGCTTCAGTGAGCTGAGATTGCACCATTGCACTACAGCCTAGGTGACAAAAGTGGAACTCCATCTCAAAAAATAAAAAAAAGTTTAAAAGAGCAAATTTTACATAGAAATGAGCAACAGGAAAAGATCACAGTTGCTATGGTTTGAGTATTTGTCACTTCCAAAACTTGTGTTGAAACTAATTGCCATTATAACAATATTAAGTACTAGGACCTTTAAGAAATAATTCAATTTAAGGAGACTATGCTGTTATAAAAGGGAAAGTTCAGCCTCCTTTCCATCTCTCTTTGCTCTTCTGCCATGTCAAGATGCAGCAAGAAGGCTCTTGCCAGATGCTGACACCTTGATATTGGACTTTCCAGCCTTCAGAGCTGTCAGCCAATAAATTTTTCTTCATTACAAATTATCCAGTCTGTGGTATTCTGTAACAGCAACACAAAATGTACTAAGACATAGCTATAACCTTATTATTTAAAAAAGAATAAAGAGTAAAATAGCATCACAAAAAATTAAAAAATGCTACTAATACAGGCCCATCCCCCTTCAAATAAAAACTACAACCCACTATTTCAAACAAGCTAAAAAAAAAACCTAAGAAAATACACAATTCCAAATTAGGAAGATTTATAAATTAAGTTTTATCACTCAGAAAGGATAAAAATGGAAATTTTTTTAAGGATTTGAGAGAAAGTGACAAATTTAGAAGGCAGTCAAAGGAGATCCAACACACATATAATAAGGGCTCCAAAGAAAATCAAAACGAGGGAACAAAAAAATACTCAAAACTATAATTTCAAATGTTTCCCAAAACAATTGTTTAAATTGCGTATTGAAATTGCATACCACGTAACTAAGGAAACTGACTCAAAATGACCAACACTGAGAGAAAGTTAATAAAACTATTAGACTTTGAAGAAAAACAAAAATGTAGGCATCCAGGCAAAAAGATCAAATCACTTATAATAGACACTATCAGGCTTTCAATAGACTTTCCTACAACATTGCTTTATACTGTAAGGAAATAGAATAATATATTTAAGATAATTAAGGAGAGATGTGTGAGCTAAAAATTTTATATCCAACTAAATTGACATTCACATGAAAGGCTCAGGCAAACTCAATGACTTGGAGAATATTTTTCCCATGAGCTTTTTCTGAGGAATTTACTGAGAGTAAATTCCAATAAACCAAAATAACTAGAGAGTTATTAACATAGAGCTTGATACTAAGTGCTATATATATTTATAGTAGAAGAATTGCTAATGCTAACTGAGTCTGTTTCATATATAATGAAATAAATCACATGGGCAATTATGTGATTTTCTAATTCTTGAATCCCCTGTGTTCCCTAGAATCAGTATTCTGGTGTGGAAGAAAGTAAATATAAATGCCAGGTAGAAAAGGTCAAGTAAAAATCCTGTGGTACTGAATTTAAATTGGAAGTATCATATACATTGTGAGTTCATACTCATGTGCACTGAAAAGGCTTAGAAAAAGAAAGAAACCCAATAGCAATGACATCTCTAGGACCCAGATTATGATCTTGAAATACTATTTCCCACTAAAAGAAAACAGCTATTCTTGAGAAATTAGAGGATTCTAGGTCTGGGCAGAATTTGTACAAGATGAGCCTAGGAGATTGTGTTATACACATACCTTGTTAGCAAGGAAACTAGAAAACTATTAGGATTATGTCAAAAGGACAAAGGAACTAATGATTTTCCCACTGGACAAAGATCAGACAATTTATGTTCAGTAAAGATAATATTTTCGGTGAACTGAAGCTCAATAAATGTGTTTAAATTTATGAATTCATAAGGATAGAAAATAATTTGTCATTTTTGAAAATAATAACCACTTATTTTTAAAACTGGTAAATAATGAGGGCAAAAAAAATCTATTATGTCTTTTCTATATGAGTTTCATCTCTGATAACCAAGTAGCAGATGAGTAAATTTTATCTTTATAGAATTATTTCAACTAATAACTAAAGGAAGAGTGATTAAATTAGGATATTACTATTTTGCAACTCAGATAAATTAATAGATCTAGGCATTGTACATCATTTGCTGTTATCATAAGTAAAGACACAACCGTACATCACATGGCTGTGATAAAAGAATACAGTACTATTAATATCTCTATAGTTGTCTTGCCAAAAATTAAACCCAATGATCAATCCAGTAGATCCACAGAGATGCAATCAGCAAAATCCAGATAGTAAGAAACTCTATAGGACACACTTGTTTTCTTCAACAAATAAATTACATGAGAAACAAATGTGGAGAGACAGAAGGGGAACCTGTAGACTAATAGAGACATATAAAAATAACAGGGGAAATGAAATATAGGGATGTATAATCAGGTGATAAAACTGTAAAGGAAAGCTCAGAAGTGATTGCCATAAAAGTGAGGACAGAGATTACTTTTGAGGGTGTAGGGAAGGGAATTGTGGTTAGAATGATTGTATAGAGGGTTTATAAGTTGTCTGGCAGGTTTCTTTGTCTTGATTTGGGTCATGGTTACAAAGTGTTGACCTTATAATAGTTTATTAAACTAAGCATTTATTTAATGCAGTTTTCTGTATCTGTAATATTTTACAACTAATAAGCTTTTAAAAAAATATATAATGGACCTTTTTATTCATTTCTCCAATAGGTTTCATGCAAAATAAGACCCACACCACATTGGACAGGCAGACCTGTAAACAAGTAGGTCTTCATTAATTCATTCTACAAATATTTCATGGACAACCAACTCTTTTGGGTGGGCATTGGAGGAGCACTGCACCTAAAATAAGGCAATTATAGTATGAAGCAAAATATGATTGGTGCTATATGGACAAAGTATTATGATAGTATAGAGAAATGGAAATTTATTTCTGACTGGGAGATTAGCAAAAACTTACCAGGGCAATAACATTTCAGTTGAATCTTCTAAGATGTGTAATATGTGCTCTTACTTTAAAAACCATCAATTCACATTAAAGGAATATTTAGAACCCACTGCCTCAATAACTACTCACCCTTAATCCATATGTTCTAGTTTACATCACTCAACATGACTGAAACCCACTGTCTGAAGGCCATTTATCATCTCTTAGCAACATTTTTTCAGTCGTTGTCCGCATAAACTCTGCCCAATTCATCATTGTTGAGTATTGCCTTCTAGAAATTATTTTCTTCCTTTTCTTCTGAACCACCGGGGTGTCCTGACCTCCCTCCTGCCTTCCAGCTGTCCCTTTGGTGTCTTTTGGCTGCTTTTATTACCTCTTTGGTCGTGCCTTCTATGCTAACTGTCTTTGTTCTCATGCCTTGGCATTACCTGAAGTCATATGCAATTAACATGGAAATATCTATGACATTCTTGCCTGTAGGAGCTCCAGACATGTATTTCTGACTCTCTGCTCGTCATTTCTTTCTGTATGTCCATCTGTCACCACAAAATTGATATGCCCAAAATTGTACCCATTTTCTTCTTCCAACCAAATCCTTCTCGTGACCTTGCCAACCCAATTAATAGCTTCTCTGCTTCCTGGTCCTGACTTAGAATCTTTGAGTCATCCCTAACTACCCTGTGGATATGTTTGTTGTCTTAAACTTGGACAGCTTCTATTTCTCTGTGTCGAGAGGACTTACATGCTCTTTGGAACTTTTCCTGTGTGCAAGGCTTTGAATGGACTTCATCCAAACCCAGTGATAAGGTTCCCTGTGATAGCTTAATTGGCAGGGTCTACCCTCATTACCTGGTGGATCACACCATGTCTGCATCTGATTTGGTGATAGCACATTCGGGCTCCAGACCAGTACCAGGCACTTTATACCGCTAGCTTAGGTTATGAATATTAGAATTAATGCAGCCATCAACACTATCTTACTAGCTTAACATGAACAAAGTACAAATGCTTCTTCTGCGGAGGGAGGAGCTCTCAAGCATAGATAGTCCCACATTTATCCTCCAGGGCTTTTATTCCCAACCATACTTATACTTGTCAGGTTATTTTTTTCTGCTGAGGAAATGGCCTTAATTTACATTGATTTTTAAGAAAAAAGATTTATTACAGGCACAGCATCTGCTGTTTGTGCCTAGAGGTAAAGGTTTAGGTTGAAGCAGCTTCCTCCGTTTATCCATCTGCTTGTTCATCCCACAAGCATTACTGAAAGCTGACTTTGATGCGGGATGCCGGCTAATCAGGTAGGTTGTGTAGTTCCTGCCCCCAAGGAGTTCACTGTCTAGGTCATAGTTATACTAACTCTGTCATCTTGCTTAGTGTTTATTAGCCCTGAGGATGTAATCACTCATTCATTCACTAATTCACTTCCTTTTAATCTCTTCGTCTTTCATATCCTTAGTTACCATCCCTTTGTGGATGATTTTCAATATGTTTTAGACTCAATGCTTGACTTTCACAACTATATTCAAAAGGTAAGTACTGAATTCTAAAGATAATATAAGCATTGTGCTAGAGGTTTAGAATACACTAAGAAACCAACAGCATGGTCCCTGCCCCTGGAGTCTTCTGTTAACATTATACAGGTTTCCATACTATCTTCACCCTCTAGAAATTTATGTCTTAAAATCATGATGTTTGCAATCATGATCCATGTAGATTGTTTTCTTTGTCTTTTTCTTTCTACATAGATAAGTTGCCTCCGAGAAGGGAAATAATAAGTTGCATTAAAACTCCTTAAAAAGAGGAGCTTGAGGTATGATTTCTGTAGGAAAATCACTGCAGAGCTTGCCAGCTAGAATTATTTTCTGGCTTATTATAATCCTGTTACGAGTCAGCATTATTGCACCAGTTTTGTAAACAATACAGCTACACCAACAAGGCTATAATCAACCACCACTGAATGTCATATCATTTCTCTACCTTTAAAGATCTGCAGGAAAAGGGGATGAGGTGGGAAGAAGACAAGAATTTTTTAAGTGATATGGATAATCAAGAATGCCTTTTAAAAAAATACCTCTTAAATATATGCCTATGTCCCCTTAAATCTGATGGTGAAACATCTCATTTTAGTTGATGTATGACAAGGAAGCAATCACCGTTAATCAGAATGACACATTTCCATTTACTCGATGAAAGGGAAGGTAGATGAAGGTCATGAATAAGAAAACAAAGCAGCTTGTGATTCGTGATGTTTGGGGTTTCTTTTGAAATTTGCTTCCTTAGGAAGTTTATAAGCCGGTTGCTTTCTTCTCTTGGCATCATTCATCCAAATTGCCAGAAGTCCTTGTCAGTGAAGATGGAAATATTTCACCTTCTCTCCTGAGTAGAGAAATAGGTTAATTTGCTCTGGGTTCTTTGACAAATTTGGGTTTTAAAGGTGTAAAATTTCAGAAGTTCTGGCTCCAGATAGCTCTTTAAAAGTTACCAATTCCATTCTCTGGGTGATAAGATTATTCTTGGGGGATTAACCGTCCAGCTGGTCATGGCCATGCCCGGGGGAAACTGTGGGGGGAAATGGGCCAGAGGCTTAGTGATTTTATTAGAAGCAGAAATCAAGAGCCTCTTTCCACTCTCCCCTCTCTGTATTATAAGACACTTAACCATTTAAATGCTGGCAATAACTAAGTGCTGGTTAAAGCTTCGCTTTTCTTGGATACCACTTTTTATAAAGGAGTCTATGTTTCTGCTTTTGTTCTGTGGTTGGAGCAGAGGAGTGGCTATAATTTATGGTGCAAGCCTAGCTTTGGGGCCATTAGATCTGAATTTATGCCTAAACATTTTTAGAGACTTCCAGAAGTCACTATGAGACCCCATTGGGCTGTAGAATATTATCAGTGGGCTGTTGTAGTCGCCATACCAAAAATTAAAATATAATTTGTGAAATACAGAGGAAATTTTGGCATTTGGGGATTCAGCATAGATCTCTCAAGAGGGTGAATATAAGGCTATTTATTTCAAAATCTAAGGATGACATTCTTTCACTGCCAGAGTTGGTCTTTGAATCTACAAAGGTCATGATGTCCCAGTATTTTGAATCTGCAAATATCATGATGAATAGGTATCTCAGGATAATTTTAAAACTTAGTGTTTATCATGGTCAAAGCCTTTTGTAACTATCATTATTATTATGGTCATCATCATCAACATCTTCATCATCATTATTTTAACTAGGGAAGTTAAAATAAATAATTATTAAGCTGTAGTAGGAGACTATAAAGATATAAAGAGAACTCTAAAGGTACTCTAGGGCTGAGGGAGCTTACCCAAGGAGAGGCAGACGTGGAAGGTGCATTCCTCTTCAAGAGTTGGGTTCAGACTTTTTTGGAGCCAGTGTGGTTGCAGCTGCTGGATGGTGGAAGAGCTCTCTAGATTGCCCAGGGAAGAGGTGGTCCACAGTCACAGGACAAAGCAAGAAACACCTTTTGGGGCACGGAACACTTGTTATCTTGCTGAAACAAAGATGGCAGCCTGAAATGGTTGCTAGCATCAAGTTCTTTTGGAAATGCTTATTTTCCTAAACTTTGCAAAAATCCAGCTATAGCAGGCTTTTTCCTGGCATAGGCTGTGATCCCAGTGCCAATGCCTAAGGAACTTATGTGCTGTCTATTTTGGATCTGTGTAAAGCCAAGCTGTACAAACCCTGTCATCAGCAAGCCACTTAAGAGAGACCCCACTTGATGCCATTTTATACTGGCTCACCCATAATGTACATTTCCTGCCCATGCTCCTTTTGGTGTGATAGAACTCCATAATCTGTCATTATAATTTTCTTTTTGTGTCTTCTTCTTCCTTATGTTCTTTAGTCAGTCTTTTTAGAGCTCTCCCAAATTTCTATTGTTTTTGCAAATATTAGGCCACATTTGACAGGAAATCCTGCATAAATTACAGTTAAACTTCTTTAAACTGAATTTTCAGATGATACAAGACTCTCAACGATGAAACTGATACAAAAGGAAAAACACTGGATTAATTAAGAGTGTTTGCACATGAGGGAAACCTCACCTATCTGGTTCGATTTGTCCACCCTGGGTCCAATCTGCTATGGTCAGAGGGGCAGTGGCATGTTTGTTGCAGACAAAGCAGTTGGGAGTCCACATTGATGGGCAAAGGAGGTGATCAGCAAGGGCTAGGAAGACACCCCCAAAAGTATCTTCAACAAACACGAAGGGAGAACCATCCACCATTTAGAGTTCACGATGGTCAGGGCACAGGGCACTAACTTCCTAAAATAAGACCTACAGTCTTTTTAATTTTTAGCAAGCTGGACCTTTCAACAATATACTTCCATGGACAGAAATTTTTAAAAAACTTCAGGGGTGAACAACTGCCAAAAAGGAATGTCTCATACCCAACTGTCATTGATTTTTATGTGAAAGTCGAAAGTTATTTCGGCGTAATGCCCAGGATGCACATGACAAGCTCAGATTTCATAAAGGCCAAAGGAGCAGGGTCTAGTCAAGGGCAAATGAAAGCCTGGAACCAGTGGGAAGAAGGACAAACCAAAGCAAAGCATAAGGAGTAGAACATGTCAGGAGCAACCAAAGAGAAATATTATTTGGGTTTGAAAAGTTGTACCAAAGCTGACAATGAAGAGTAGAACATACTAAGATAAACTAAAAGAAATGTTATTTGGTGTGTAATGATTATACCAAGAGCAAGAAGACAAAAAAGGAAGAGGATACCACCTCTTGGATCTGGGTAATGCCAACACATGCCAGAGAAAACACAGTTTTGCTTAATCTCTTTGGGCTTCCATTTTCTCTTTCAAGGAAAAAAAAGAGCCCATACAGGTTAGTACTAAACTGGATGACCTAGTCAAGCCTCCTTAGTTTGAAAGAAGCTACCAGCTAAGAAATGACATAGTGGGGGATGGCTGTAGGGATGCCTCAAGAATCTCAGACAGCCAAGGTAATCAGAAAGATGTTAACAAAATAATTGTCCTCTCCAGGTCTCAGGGAAAAAATGCCTAGCTCAGTGGTTTTGGCATGTTGGACTCAACTCTTCCTTTTCATAATAAATATTTTGCAACATCCCTTTGCTCCCTTAAAATAAACTTCATAGATAATATAACCTACTTAAACACTTAATTTCAAAGCAAAGTGAATATATTACCCAAACTGAAATATAAAGGAGGCTTACAGAGAAAGTAATTTATCTAAAACAGAAAGTAAGCTGTAGTTTAATTAATACATGTTCAAAGACAAGGATGCCCACTCTCACTACTCCTATTCAACATAGTACTGGAAGTCCTAGCCAGAGCAATCAGGCAAAAGAAAAAAATAAAATACATCCAAATAGAAAGAGGAAAAGTCAAACTATCTCTGTTTGCAGACAATATAATTTTATACCTAGAAAACCCCAGTCTTTGCTAAAAAGCTCTTGGATCTGATAAATGACCTCAGCAAAGTTTCAGGATACAAAATCAATGTACAAAAATGAGCCACATTTCTATACATCACCAACATCCAAGCTGAGAGTCAAATCAGGACCATAATCCCATTCATAAAATACCTAGGAATTCAGCTAACCAGGGGAGGTGAAAATTCCCTACAGTGAGAATTACAAAACACAGCTAAAGGAAATCAGAGATGACACAAACAAATGGAAAAACATTCCATGCTCATGGATAGAAAGAATCAATATCATTAAAATGGCCATACTGCCCAAAGCAATTTACAGATTCAATGCTATCCTTTTCAAACTACCAATGACATTTTTCACAAAATTAGAAAAAAAAATTCTAAAATTCATTTGAAACAAAAAAAATGAGCCTGAATAGCCAAAGCAAGCCTAACCAGAAAGAACAGAGGCATCATACTACCTTACTTCAAACTATATTACAAGGGTATAGTAACTAAAACAGTATGTCCTGGTGCAGAAAACAGATACATAGGCCAATGGAACAGAAGTAAAGCTACATTCCTACAAGCATCTAATCTTTGATAAAGCCAACAATAACAAGCAATGGGGAAAGGAATGCCTGTTCAATAAGTGGTGCTGGAATAATTGGCCAGCCATATGGTGAGAAGATTGAAACTGGACCCTGCATTTCACCATATGCAAAATTTAACTCAAGATGGATTAAGAACTTAAGTGTGAAACCTAAAACTATAAAAACCCTGGAAGACAACCTAGGAAATACCATTTGAGACATAGGTCTTGATGAAGACTTCATGATGAAGACTCCAAAAGCAATTGCAACAAAAACAAAAATTGACCATAGGACCTAATCAAACTAAAGAACTTCTGCGCAGCAAAAAACAAACAAACAAAAAAAACAAAAAACAAAAAACAAACAAAACAAAACAAACAGAAAACCACCCTATCAACAGAGTAAACAGACAACCTACAGAATGGGAGAAAATATTTGCAAACTATGCATCTGACGAAGGTCTGATATCCAGAATCTATAAGGAACTTAAGCAAATTAACAAGCAAAACCCAAACAATCTCATTAAAAATGGGCAAAGGACATGAACAGACACTTATCAAAAGAAGACATACATGTGGCCAACAAGCATATGAAAAAATTCTCAATATCACTAATCATTAGAGAAATGCAAATCAAAACCACAATGAGATACCACCTCACACCAGTCAAATGGCTATTACTAAAAAGTGAAAAAAAACCCCAAAAAAACAAAAGAACAGATTCTGGTAAGGTTGCAGAGAAATGGAAAATAGTTCAGCCACTGTGGAAAACAGTTTGGAGGTTTCTCAGAGAACTTAAAATAGAAGTACCATTCAACCCAACAACCCTGTTACTCGGTATATAGCCAAAGGAATATCAGTCATTCTACCATAAAGACACATGCACGTGAATGTTCATCGCAGCACTATTCACAATAGCAAAGACATGGAATCAACCTGGATTCTCATCAACAATGGACTGGATAAAGAGAACATGGTACACGTACACCATGCAATACTACATAGCCATGAAAATGATATTATGTCTTTTGCAATAACATGGATGGAGTTGGAGCCATTATCCTAAGTAAATTAATGCAGGAACAGAAAACCAAATACCACATGTTCTCACTTATAAGTGAGTGCTAAACATTGTGTACGCATGGATACAAAAAAGGGAACAATAGTTACTGGGGCCTACTTGAGGGTGGACAGTGGGAAAGTGTGAGGATTGAAAACCTACCGGTTGGGTACTATGCTGATAACCCAGGTGACAAAATTATCTATAAACCAAACCCCCACAACACACAATTTGCCCATGTAACAAACCTGCACATTTACCCCTTGAACCTAAAAGTTGGAAAGAAAAATAAATAAATAAACAAATGTTCAGACAGAAGAAGAAACAATGAAGTAGCCACAAATTTATCTGAACCTATATGTAGAATCTTTGTGAATATGACAGCTTCAAATATAGATTGATAAAGTCAGATTGTACTGGCAATCTGATTTTTCAAAGTGGTGGATCTTTCAGTTATCTCTTGCTGTGTCACAAACTAGACCTCAGTGGCCTCAAACCATCATTTTATGATGCTTTTGGATCCTATGGGTCAGAAATTCAGAAAGAGCACAATGAGAATGGTTCTTCTCTTCCCCGTGATGTCTGGGGCCTCTTCGGGGATGGGTCCAGTGCCAGGACCTGGAAGAGTTAAAGCTGAAGGAATCAGTTCCAGGATGTCTCTGCTTCACTCACTCACCTGGCTCCTTGGCTGCAGGGTTACAGACTGGACTCACTGTAGGTGGCCCTCCAGCCTGGTGATCTCAGGGTGCCTAAATTTCTTACAAGACAGGCAGAGTTCTAAGGACAAGTATCCCAGCAGAAGCTGCAAGATCTCTCATGACTTAGCCTCGAAAGTCACCAGTATCACTCTGACATACCCTCAGTCAAAGAAGTCACATGGGGCAGGAGGCAGAGAGGATGTGAATATATAGAGCCCACCTCTTGATGAGAGGAGTGTCAGAGAATTTGTAGTCGTGTTTGAAACCACCACAGTGACTGGCTTTCAGCAAATTTCCAACAAAACAGCGGTCTTTCTATGAATTACACAGTAGCTACCTTCATGGAAAATTCAGTATGTATTAAAACCTTGTAAACAGTATATTATGTATGTATGTAGTATGGAAGCTTAGACTTTATACACATTGTTCAGCAGCATCTTTGAAAGTTGTGTGAGACTCAGGGTGCTGCTTTGTTGTATACTTACACTCCTGAACACTGCAGGATGCTTAGCAACTTTGGTCCATGCCCACTAAATGCCAGTGCTGCCCATCTTGGTTATTTATCTCTCATCTGTAGACTGACTTCCTCTGATTACTTGGTGCATTGCTTATAGATCAAAATGGCATCCTTAGTCCTCACTCTACACACTTTTCAGCACACCTCTCCCACTCAGCTGAGTTCTGACAATGATAGTGATGATGATGATGATGTTGGTATTGGTAATGATGACTAAAATGATGATGGCAATGACAGCAGCAGTGGCCATTACCACTTTGCCAGGGGCTCTATTTTGTTATGCACCATCTTACTCCAGGCTGACAACAACATTACAGCAAATATTATTGTCCTTGCTTTTCAGATGAGGAAGCTGAGGCTTAGAAAGCTTAAATAATCTATATAGGATGATAAAATTAGAAACTGGGGAACCAAGAAGTTTGATTTTTCTCCTAGACCTCTGGATAGCTTTGAATGACAATGTGACCTCACCTAATTGTCTTTGGCTGAGGGGATAGAAGCACTGTTCTGTAGATCACTGGGTCAGAAATTCAGAAAGAGCACAATGAGAATGGTTCTTCTGTTTGCTCAGAGTAGAGCCATGGGCAGGTGGGCACAATGATTAGCATCTCTGGCACAATGGAGAGGAGGAAATTGACATTCAAAATAGATGTGAAAATGGTGAAAGGGCATGAACCTGCTCTTCCAGACTTCCCAGACTCTGGGAGAAGATGGCTGAATCTTCTGAATCTCATCTTCTTTGGGAAGCGTGGAGAATAAAGGCAAAGACAGTTCTAATGTTGAAAAAAAGGAAGAAGGTGGAGCCTAGAATGAGCTCTATTCTATTACATTCAGCTTTACATGAGCTGAATGTAAAATTCTAGATCATGTATTAAAAAGGACATCAGTTCTGGCCTACTCATTGTTGGCCAGCCAAGGAGGTATCTGCATTGTCATCTCCACGCCATTAGGTGGCCCAGGTATCCCAGCCTTGACCTCCCTCTTGGCTTGTCTTCTCGGGTCTGCATTCCCAGAACCATACTCAGTATGTTATCTGCATGGCTCACAGAGCCACACAGTGGCATGCTAATAGGAGAGCTTTGAAGATCTGTGATTCAACTGAAGAAAGTCCAAAGCCTTAGAAGTGTTTTGTGCTCCTGTGTATCTACTAATGAGGTGCCTTCATTTAGCAAGAAAATAGATTATAGGCTCCATTTTTATGATCTTTAAAAATGGGGAAAATAAAATTGCACCATGAACTGTAAAAAAGACAAGGAAGAAAAATAGCTTGTGGTTCTTTAACTCAATTGCAGCCAATTGGGTTTCTCTCTCCTTAGCTTTCTTAAAAAACAAAACAAATTTATAATATAAATGCTGTTTTGGCACATAATATATTCTGCTTTAACATTGCCTATCTGTATTACAAAAGTGTGTTTATAAAAGCCTTTGAGTGCTTCTTGAAAATATAATAACATTTTTAGAATAAAAAGTGTTATTGAGGTGTTATTCTCTAAATTTTAAAAAAGTCTGAATATGAATATTTTATGTCTATGTAACATATTTTATATAAAGATAGGATCATATTGGTGAGGAGAAATGCAAAAGATGAACAGATGTAAAGAAAATTCATATTCCTCTTTCCTTTCGGACCATTAATTCTATAGCAAACAACGTCTCCAATGTTTTATCTTTTCCTTGAATAGTATTTTCACAGAAAATATGAAAATCTTATTCATATAAGGGCCCTCTAAGGGTGTCCTTAACCTAATCATCATTTGGACTCTTTCAGGGCCCAAGCCATGGAGAGGTATCCGCACTTGAGGGACACCAGCCTTAGTTTCTTAGATTTCTTGCCATGAGAAACCTGCTGTCATTATTCAAGAAATATCTACAGGAAGATGTTCTGAAAAATTGAGTCTCTCTCCCAGGAGCATTCGATTCTCCTGGATGCAGAAGGAGCCCTATGGCTCATTTGGTCCAGCAACCTGCCTCCAGCAGAGCCATATGCAAACCACCCTCTGCAGCGAATATGTTCCCTACATTATTTCAGGCTCTATTCTTCCTCCAGACCCACGTTCTCCGACAGAAACTTCCACAGTGATGGAAATAGTCTACAGTTGTGCTGTCCCATATAGCAGCCACTAACGTCATGTGGGTATTGAGCACCAGAAATGTGGCTCGTGTGACCAAGGAGCTGACTTTTTAATTTTAATTAATTTAAATATAAATAGCCTCATGTGACTAGTGGCTACCTTATTGCCTGAGCAGTTCTAGAGCCTCCGGGGATTTTGTGCAAAACAAAACATAACAAGACAAAGGTGAACATAATCAGAGTTTCGTCTGAGTTATATAAAATTTCCAAGGTGACTTGGGAAGTTGTTTCTTACAAAAAACTAATAACACTTGAAATAAACCCTTGCCATGTACTGGGCACCGTCTAAGAGCCAGGCAAAGTATACAATAAGTGTTTGAACAGTATTATTTTACTATTTTGTTGAACTCATAAGATCCTTATGAGGTAAGCATTATCTCCCCCACTCCTTTTTTATTTGGAGATGAAAAAAACTGTGATTTAGAAACATTAAGGGTCACAGCTTGTTCTTGGCAGAGGGAGGCTTTGAACTCGGATCTGAGTCCAATCCCTGTGTGTAGTGCTTTACATTTTTCCCCTATAGCTTGTTGGAATTTACACTACCTTCTAACTAGAGATTTGGAAGACCTTAATTATGGGATAGAACAAGTTTCTTAGTGCACAGTTCTATTTCCACATGTGACTCCCCTGTAAGATTATAAGCTGCCATGGAAGGTGATTCTATGACACTGAACTTGTATCTGAATTGTCTATTCTTCCCCTTGGTGGCCATATTTTTTCAGTAAGAAGGTTATAAACAATGATTTATGACTTCTTGAGGTGCTAGAAAACATTGCATTTGCATTTATATGTAGTCACGAGACAGTTCAGTTTAGTGTAAAGATCATAAATGATGGTCTCAAAGAAGCCTAAGGTCTCCTGTGGGCACTATGCATCTTCAGACAGGTTGCTTCATCCTGGAAACCTCTGCTTTGTCATCCTTAAACTGGGGTAATAATAGGTCCCACTTCATGAGTTCCTCACTGTGAATCAATGATTGAGTGTATTTGAAGTATTAGCATGGTGCCTACTATACAGTAAGTGCTCAATAAAAACTAGAGGCTATTGGTTCTATTATCACTCTATAGCCACTTCAGCTCATACCCGTAAGGTTTATTATTAGTTTCTTATTTGATTCTTATTAGTAGGGAAAAGAGATGTTGATCCTAGGAAACACATGGATCAAAGCCAATGAGATGACTGTTGTCAAATGACTTTCTCTTTCTCCTGAGATATAAATGCAATCAAATGAGCCCCTGAATAGCTGGTTTGTACATAACAGAAAAAAAAAAAAAAAGAATATACTATCTTCCCCTCCCCTTGTAATTGATAGTGTAGCTAGAAGGGGGAGGCTCTATCTCATTTTTTTTTTTAGCATGACCCAGATTCTTGGCTATTCAATACTCACTTTGGGATTACAACGGCCCATGCTGCCATCATAGGTAATATAGAAAGGGATGTCAAATGGTGTGTTAGAAAGAGCCAATGACAGAATCAAAAATCCTGTATCTGAGTCCTAGCTTTGTGGTGACTTACTTTGTGGCCTCATACAAATCACTGAAGCCCTCAGCCGATGCATCTATGAGATGAAGAATTTAAACTTCAGGAATTCCCCAACACTACCTAGCAATAACTGGTTATCAGTATCCAGTGTACCAATTAGGACTCAGAAACTACTTTATCAATAGCCATTTATTACACCTGAATGAGTTAGGGTACTGCTAGCTACTATAATAGATAATTCTCCAAATCTCACCTGCTTAGTACAGCAAACATTTATTTCTCACTCATGGAAAGTCTAAACAGGTGCTCCTGATCAGCAGATAACTTTCCTCCATGCAGTGACTCAGGGATCCAGGCTCCTTTCCCTTGGAGATACTACAGTCTTCAGTACTGGTTCCAAGATTCTCAGCTTAAGGGAAGGGTCTGGGGGATGGCTTGGGAGGGGTTTATATGGGCCAGATCTGGGAGTGGCACACATCACTTCCATTCTCATTCCATGGGTGGAACTCAGGCTCACAAACACACCCAACTGCAAAGGGGCTGGGAAATGTAGTCTGGCTGGGTGTTCAGAAGGAAGGGGAAATGGGTGTAGTGAACATCTAGTCCCTTTGCCCCACCTGTCAGCAGTATTAGATGATTGCTGCTATCACACCAGGTGACTCTTATTATAGTCAAAAGCAAAGAAACAAAGTTTTAGGTAGTTTGGTGGCTGCATGTGTGTGCATGTATGTGCCTATTGCAGAGGTGGGGGGCAGCGCAGGCAGTGGGGATGTAACACTTCTGGTAAAATTTTTGAAATATGGAAAAAAGTAAGTAAATTATCCTCTCATTCCTTAGGTTTTAGCCTCTTGCCAAAGCATGTAGAAGTTCCAGCCCCTATTGCCTAGTACCTGGTACCAAGGACAGGAAGACCCTACTCCATTTTCTAATTGATTCTTGGGGATCTGGAGAGGAAGTCTTGAGCTCCCCCTAGGGGCCAACAGGGTCCCCTTTGTCTTTATATTCTGTCTTTGCCTTCTCTTAAGTTTGCTTCTTCATAGCTCCTTATCCCAGCTGACACAGGGCTGAGATACAATGGTTTCTTCTCCACTGCATAAACTAAAGCATTTCTCTCTGGCTTAGCAGAATGTTGCGTGTTGTTCCAATACTTTTGTGTATGTCTGCTAGATTGTCTTCATTGTCACCTTTTCCCTCTTATAATTAGTTTTATTAATCTTCCTTCACAGTACATCTAATTTTCATAAAACAATGGGCATTTTAAAATAAAGACAAAATGAATATACAAACTTCTCAAGATATCTCAAGACGTCAATTGCAAAGAAAAACATCAGCTAACCAGATATCACATGCAAATGTGGCCACCGTTTTTAGGGTAAAGAACTTTTAGAAAGGTAATTTAAAAAGATAAAAGAATGAAACTCCTATCATATTTAAAATATTTTATTTTTCTATAATTTTAACATTGTAAGCATCATCAAATAGTGAAATGAGATCCAGGTGTGGGGTCACACTTGAGTTCTGCAAGGCTATGCCTCTGCCTCTCAGTATCCTTATGTGTAAAATAACAGTAGAGGCACTTATTTGCTAAATTCTTTTCTTTTCTTTTTTTGAGACAAGGTCCCACTCTGTCACTCAGGCTGGAGTGCAGTGGCACGATCACAGCTCACTGCAGCCTCAATCTCCTGGGTTCAGCTGATCCCCCTGCCTCAGCCTCCCAAGTAGCTGGGGCTACAGGCATGTGCCACCACACCCAGCTGATTTTTTCGTTTTTATTTTTGTAGAGACAGTCTCACTATGTTCCCCAGGCTGGTCTTAAACTCCCAGTTTCAAGCAGTCCTACCGCTGTGGCCTCCCAAAATGCTGGGATTGCAGTTGTGAGCCACTGCACCCAGCTTAGTTGCTAAATTCTACATTGATTACTTGGAAGATTGAATAAGGTAAATTATAAAGCATATAGCAAAAGTGGCAAGCACTGGTAGGTGCCTAATACAGGTTAGCTCCCTCAGGTAAGAATTATCCCCTGGAATATGAAAGCCAAAATCAGCTGACTCTCTGCTTTCAAAGGTTCTGCAATCTCCATAGAGCACCAAGGAAGCAGGAACCTCAGTCCTGTCAAACAGCTTTCTTAATAATGCAAATGCAGGGACACTGATGCAATGTACATACTTTTTAAAGTACTGGTCAGAAAGCCTCCACAGTGTGTCTTTTGTATGCAGAGCCCTTCCCTACTGCCTCTACCAAAAGAGAACATAAATTAAAGACATAGTACCTGACCTTAAGGATCTTGAAAATCAAAACCACAATGAGATACCATCTCACGCCAGTTAGAATGGCGATTATTAAAAATTCAGGAAACAACAGATCCTGGAGGGGATGTGGAGAAATAGGAATGCTTTTACACTGTTGGTCGGAGTGTAAATTAGTTCAACCATTGTGGAAGACAGTGTGGCAATTCCTCAAGGATCTAGAACCAGGAATACCATTTGACCCAGCAATCCCATTATTGGGTATATACAGAGAGGATTATAAATCATTCTACTATAAAGACACATGCACACGTATGTTTATTGCGGCACTGTTCACAATAGCCAAGACCTGGAACCAACCCAAATGCCCATGAATGATAGACTGGATAAAGAAAATGTGGAACATATATACCATGGAATACTATGCAGCCATAAAAAAGGATGAGTTCATGTCCTTTGCAGGGACATGGATGAAACTGGAAACCATCATTCTCAGCAAACTAACACAAGAACAGAAAACCAAACACTGCATGTTCTCACTCATAAGTGGGAGTTGAACAATGAGAACACATGGACACAGGAAGGGGAACATCACACACCAGGGCCTGTTAGGGGATGGGGGGCTAGGGGTGGGATAGCATTAGGAGAAATATCTAATGTAGATGACGGGTTGATGGGTGCAGCAAACCACCATGGCATGTGTATACCTACGTAACAAACCTGCACGTTCTGCACATGTACCCCAGAACTTAAAGTATAATAATAATAATAATAATAATAATAAAAGCACACATAGGTGAAGAGTGAGAACATTCCAAACTAATTTTCCAGTTGAACATGAAGATCTAGGCAAGGTGTGGGGGTGGTGGAGATGATGGTAGAAATGGGTGGAGCATGGGTAGCAGAGTCAATGACAAGTTGGGATAAACCTTCCTGGACTAAATTTGTGCCAAATCTGGAAAGTGATGAATCTGAGTTAGCTAAACCAAAGGAGAGCTTTTTGAAAAATTGCTTATGCGATCTTTTGCCAAAGCAGGTTGGCATATGTAGTAAGAGCCTTTCAGATATGTATACTCAGGTTCTAGAATTCCACTGCTGCAATTCTATCTGGTTGAAGGAATCTTCAAAATGGAAAAAGCTTCACTGCTGGTGGGATTACAAAATGATGCAGCCACTTTGGAAAATAGTTTGGTAGCTCCTCAAAATGTTAGATAGCTAGTTACTGTATGACCCAGCAGTTCCACCCACAGATACATATCCCCAAAGAATTGCAGTGTATATCCTTGTGAAAACTTATGCACAGACGCTCACAGCAGCATTATTCATAATAGCCAAAAAGTGGAAACACAAATGACATCAGCTGATGAATGGATATACAAAATGTAGTATAACCACACAATGAAATATTATTCATCCATAAACAAAATGTGGTATACCCACACAATGAAATATAATTCATCCATAAACAAAATGTGATATAACCACACAATGAAATATTATTCATCCATAAAAAAGGATGAACGACTATAACATGGATGAAGCTTGATAACATTACACAAAGTAAAAAAAAGCAAGTCATAGAAAGCCACGTATTGTATGATTTCATTTATGTGAATGGTCCAGGGTAGATAAATTCATAGTCAGAAAGCAGATTAGTGGTTGTCAGTGGAGGAGGGATGTAGGGAATGACCAGTCTTGAGTAAGGGGTTTCTTTTGGGGATAGCAAAAAAAAAACCAAACTTCTAAAATGGGATAGTGCTGATGGCCGCACAATTCTGTGAATATACTAAAAACATCTGATTTGTCACTTTAAAAGGGTGAATTTTATGGTATATGAATTATATCTCAATAAAGCAGTTGTAAAAAATAGAAAAAAGTTTTATGCATAAAGATGACATAGTGACATTTTTTCTAAGACTCACAAATTGGAAACAATCTAGATGTCAGTCACAGTAAAGTCTGAAAATGCTATGGCCACTGGATGGACTCTTAGGCATCCATTTAAATAATTGTTGATGCGAATGACAAGAGTCCCTTCTGGCTTTATTGCTGGAAACAGCACCCTTCTTAGCAATCCAGTCTCTTTTTGAGCAACTCTCCACGGTCTTGTACAGGCACAGGAGTGGCTTTTTGGGTTGTGTTTGTTTTGTCTCGTGCAGGTTTCCCACCCCCACCCCACGTTGCCCTGACTGCTCTTCAATGAGCAAAGCTCTGACATTATCACGCCTCCATTCTTAGGAGAGAAGACGCCTTATCTAATATCATCCTAAAAAACAACACAGCTCCTTCCCCTTAATTTCCAGAATGCAAGAAAGATAAAAATCCTACTTTTAATGATATTTTCTTCAGATGTAGGGAAAATGGGAAGAAAGTCCTATATGGATGATAATTTGCCTCTCCCACCCTGGGCCAGTCCACCCTAAGTGGCCTTAGGCTCCAGCTCCTGCCTGACTTCCCTTTTGCCTTCATCTGGTTTTATCTGGCAGAGGGAGGTGTGAAGGCCTTTTCAGCATTGGGATTAAAGGCTCAGCTGACTCACAGATCCTGAGATAGAAGGGAGGGTTTCTCCCCTCTTCCTAGTTCAACACCTGCTGCCCAGGTCTTCCTCTTGTGCAGCAGGATTGACTTCTTCTGAAGATAACTCAGGGTAGGAAAATCCATTCTCTTCCTTTCATGGGAACACAGAGGCCTGGCCAGGGCTGCCCTCAGGCTGCTCCTCAAATGCAGGCTACTTCATGCATTGAACAGGAACAGACCAGGCAAAGCTGTGTTCTGCTTCATCCAGCCTTTCAGGTACTTTCCCTCAAAGATGACTTGAAGCTATCCACGGTCATATTGCATAAAATGTATCGGCCAGGCACAGTGGCACACGCCTGTAATCCCAGCACTTTGGGAGGTGGGGGTAGGTAGATTGCTTGAACCCAGGAGTTTGAGACCAGCCTGGGCAATATGGCAAAACCTGGTCTCTATAAAAAATAAAAATAAATAAAAAAAGAGCCAGGGGTGGTGGTATGCACCTGTACTCCCAGCTGCGCAGGAGGCTGAGGTGGCCAGATTGATTGAGCCCAGGAAGTCAAGGCTTCCATGGGCCATGATCACACTGCTGCACTCCAGCCTGGATGACAGAGCGAGACCCTGTCCCCCAAAAATAAAGTATTAATACAAAGAAGTGTTATTGAAATAACATGAAAGAAACAAAATCAACAATCACATATAAATAATGAAAATAAACTAACCTACAGGGGCATATGCCTGCATTCTATATACCAAAAGATGATCAGAAAATGCCTTTTTCTGTTTTGCGACATTGTCCTCACTAGTTAGGTACTAAGTGTGACCCTTTTAAGGTTCATCTTTAAGGGAGGAGGAGTGGCGAGTGTGAACACCTTTCAGCATCTCACTCTCTGATCTTCAGGGGTTGCTCTTATTCTTAACATGAAAACTGTACTCAGTAGATAAGAAACAGACGAGGATATTCCTGAATCTCAGGAGTGCTCTGGACTGAAGGGCCAGCGTATTTCCCCATTAACATGATTGTTAATAGCTGAGGAGCGAGCAAGGGCCAGCTGGCCCCTGAGTACCAATTGCTTAGGAAACTAATTGCAAAGAGATCTGACCTTGGCTTTCAATCATTGCCTTGTCGCATGAAATCGTTTCATGCATTCACTAGTGTCTGGACTGTTTCATTTCCAAACTCATTTGGAGAGTTTCAGTGTGCAGATACTTTGAGTATCTTTAACTTAGTCACACCCTCTCCCCGGCAATGAGAGAGAATACTCTGTAATGATGCAGCATAAATCACCTGTGAACGCGCTAGAGAAAATCATTACAGAAAAGGTTGGTGTAATCAATATAATGAAATAATTCAAGCAGATTATTGACGCAGCAAACATTTATTAAGGACCTACTGAGTGCAAGGCCATAGGGATATAAAGATGAATGTTACATCCCGGGCTTCCCAGTAGCTCATAGTGGGTTGAACCAGAGCCCTGGCAGGTCACGGACCATATCATGACAGTGAGAACAGAAACGACGAGGTCCAAGAAGCCCACATGGGAATTCAGCTGTGCCACATGCAGGCTGTGTGTCTCTGGCTATGGGAATCCATTCTACTGCAGAGTTCTTCTTCTAATTTATAAAATCAGATACTAAGCTCGTTAACTTTCAGCCTTTCTTCTTTTGCAATATGCAAAGTTAAGGCTATACATTTCTCTCTAGCAGCCTCCAATTTTTTTCAATGACATTTTTAACAGCTTTATTGAGATAAAATTCAGATACCATACAATTCAGCCATTTGAAGTGTACAATTCGTGGTGTTGAGTATATTCACAGAGTTATGTAGCCATCACCACAGTCAATGTAGTACCTGCCTTGTAAGACCATTTTTGAGGATTAAATGAGATAATCTAGGTAAGCAGTAGACCCAATGCCAGACATTTAGTGGGTGTTTCTCTGCTGGTTTTTGTTCATGCTGCTGTGATCGGTGCTGGGGCTGGCATCATGGAAGACTGGAAGGAGTAGGTGATGGGGCCAAATGAGAAGGAAAAGAAACATGCGAGACCCACTGTCTGGGTGTCCTCTCCAGATGGGAGTGACAGACTGTCATTATTAGCTGCTAGTGGATTCTTTTCCAGCCCTCATAGCGAGCCAAGTGAATTCAGTTAACAGGAGTCATTTGGGACTGGCTTGGGTGGGTTAAATTCAGAACTGATTATCATCAGGCCTGGTGGTCACACACCAACATGTTAACAAACAAACAAGCAACAACACGCTTCTCTGATGAACAATAGCTATGCTAAATTTAGCTCCTCTTGGCCATCAGGGCTGGAGCCCATGAGAGGCCAGACATCTCTCTGGATGCTTATTTGCTAAAGCACTACAGCTGGCCCTCAGAGGGTACTTGGCCAAGCCCAGTGAGCTGCTCCGGAGGGGTGTTGCAATCCTGATGGGGAAAGGATGGAGGATCTGGACTTTTCCAATTTCAGCAGAGCCACAGCATCACACAGAGCATTGACGTGTGTTTGCGTCACCAGCACAAACACCACCATTTCATTTATTTCATTTGTTACCCTGGGCAGAGGAACAATGCATTCTCAAGTCTGACTGTTTTAAATGACAAACACGTTCTTGAAGCTGTCACTTCTATATACACCCAGATAGCTGAGGACTGTGGTTTCATTTGTACTGGGATTGTGATGACTTTCATGTTGCATGAAAACTTTGGCTATAATATCACAGATTCTCTTGGAATTTCAAATTAATAGTTTCCTCTCTCTTTCTTTCTGGCACAAAATGGCTGAACTGCATATTCTCCAGTCAGAAAGAAAGATTACATAAGCCAAAAACCTCCCCTCATTTTCAGTAAGTCATGCCTTTGTTTTAATATAGCATTGATCATATGCTTTAATGGACAAGGGCACACAGAGGTGATGCTTTGCCTCTAGTCTTCTGCAAAATTGCAGTTTTAAATCATTCTTGTTTTTCTGTTATCACCCCAAAAGTTTTTTAAGAGGCTGGTTTACGTGGCATCATTTTCTCTGCATTATTGCTGTCAACTCACCAAGCTCTCTGAGTTTGGGGACCTGAAATCTAAAGAGGAAACTAAAGACTTTGAGCTGACTTTTGTTTTACTTAGCAGTAAGTTATACACATAAGTTGGGGTTCTTTTTTTTTTTTTTTTTTGTGAGTTGGAGTTTCACTCTTGTTGTCCAGGCTGGAGTGCAATGGCGCAATCTCGGCTCACTGCAACCTCCGCCTCCCGGGTTCAGGAGATTCTCCTGCCTCAGCCTCCCGAGTAGCTGGGATTACAGGCATGTGCCACCATACCTGGCTAATTTTGTATTTTTAGTAGAGACGTGGGTTCTCCATGTTGGTCAGGCTGGTCTCGAACTCCCGACCTCAGGTGATCCACGCATCTCAGCCTCCCAAAGTGCTGGGATTGCAGGCGTGAGCCACCACGCCCAGCAAGTTGGGGTTCTTTAGATCATTCATTTTTAGACCAACTGAGTGTGATTTTGCCTGCTTGGAGACATTTTTGGTTGTCACAACCAACAATGGGTGGGAAGAGATGGTGCTGCTGGCATTTAATGGGTAGAGGCCAGCGAAGTTGCTAAGTGTGATACAATGCCCAGGACAGCTGCTCTCCCCTGCCTCAACAAAGATGTGCCCAGCCCCAAATATTTGTAGTGCTGAGCTTTAGATTGAGTTGTATATCAGACTAGAGTATGTCTACGGACATTTGGGGCAAAGGCCTTGACTGTCTATTTGCTATCCTTTGTCTCAGAGCCTTAGCTTGATGAAATTTAGTCTTGTAGACAGGCTGTATGGTCCAATGATCAGAGCATAGACTTTGAGTCCAAGAGGCCTGGACCTAGGCTGAACGATACCAGTGACAAAACTCACAGATCTCAACCATTTTCTTATACACAAACTGTATCAGCAGCTAAAAGGAAACAAGCCCTGGGAAGACAGAGGGAACATGTGGTGAGGTCAGCTCCCTGGTACTTGGGACCTCCTGTGGCCATGCGACACCTCTGTGTGCTTAGACAGGGGAGCCCGTACTGTCCATAGGCTCCAGGCAGGTGCAGCCCCCATGGGGAAGACACCATTGCAGCAGGACAGCACCTGGATTTTGGTGCCACTTTCTGCTTCCACCAGGAGGTCACACCAGGGTGCCTTGCTCAGTTCCTCTTTCTGCTCCTCATGGGCTGTGCCCAGGAAGGGGGATGATGACAATTGCCAGGCCCAAATATCCCCCAAATAAAGGGGTAACTGGGCTTCAGCAGCATCTACTCCATCGCCCAACATCCCCACTGCTGCTTCTAGGACCTGCTTATCAGCATCCACAAGCTCAGTCAGCAAGTAAGGCTGTCACTCTGCTACTTGGAAAATCACATCTGTTGGGCCTTTTGTCCAAATCTGGGATCTCAAAATTCTTTCTGGGCCATAGCTGCGCCAGGTGACTATTTTACACCTATGTCACAGGCTGTGAAATCTTCTGTATTGGAGCCAGCTTTGTAGGATGTCAGAATGTTCCGCTTAGAGAGGTACCACCAATTCCATTTCCTGAGTTCAAATCCCCACTCCAGCGAACTGGGGTTGTGACCTTCAGCAAGATTGTGTTCTATTTTAGTTTGCTTTAAACTTCTTCAAGCCTTCATTGTCTCATCTGTAAAGTGAGGATCACAATGGGATCCCACTTCTAAGGTAGGTATGAAAGTTAAATGCAGTCCTGAATGCCATGTGCTTAGCTCAAGTCCCAGCTAAATGGAGGCTACAAAGGACATTGGGTCAAACCACATCTTTCTTATCTTGTTGATGGTCCCAACAACCTTGGGTGGGGCAGCCTTATTGTCTCCCTCATTGGGCAGTTACAGAAAGCTACGCCTGAGAGGTCACACATCTAGGAAGTAGAGGAACCTGAACTAGAACCCAGGACTCTGGATCTTCCCAGGCTCTGGCCTCCGCTGAAGGTGTGAAAGCCAATAGTAATTAGTTGGCCACCCCATTCATTGACATCAAGGGCACTGGAAGGTCTGACTCTCCTCTTCCTTCAGCAGACAAAAGAGTCTCCTCTCTCTCTCTCCTACTGGCTCTGAAAAGCTCATATTGTCTCTTTTGGATTAAGGCACTGAAGACAAATCTTAAATGCACATTTCATTTGGAAGCCAGAAACAGATGTATAATAAAAATAGTTGTTAATGAAAGGACTTAGCATTCATTTCTTCACTGTTTCTGGCACACCTACTGTGAGCCAGCCACGGTGCTGTTCCCTACCCATGTTTTGGGTTACCGACTCCTTCCTGTCCTTGGTGGGTGATGGGCATTGCCGTTCTTCCCATTTCACAGATGAGGAAAGAGAGGCTCAAAGAGGTACTTGATCAAGACCATAGTCAGGAGGAGATATGCTGTATTGAAGAGGACTCAACCGGCCTCTGAAAGAAACTTTGAATTCCTGGCATGTGTCAGAAAATAAAAGAAGTTGATTTTTATAATATCTATCTCTAAAAAAAAATTCCAACTTTTTGAGAGCAGAGTATGATGTTTGCTTTCTATTATCATTTTCCTCATACACCACCCCCAAAGTGTGCCAAACCTCCTTACTTGCAGAAGACAATTTTAGATTCTTACAAAAAGCAGCTGCACAGAAGCCACGGGGGGTTTTTGCACAAAGCATTTGCCAAATTGGACCCTGTTCTGTCTTCTGACCTGTTGCTCCATGAAGTATCATCTTAAAGATGCTCTCCAGAAAGTGTGACCTGACCTACATTTTCCCTTGGCTGAAGGACTCAGGTTCTCTCTGAAGATATGTTACACTCCTATACTTAACATTTATTTTAAATAGTGGAGAAAGAAATAAATCTGAAGACTGTAAACTGTCTAAATAAGAGGAGAATTACACAGATACGCAGAAATACATTGGTTCCTAAATGCCGGTTGTGAAAGATTATAATGAGCAAAAAACATTTAATCCACCACGTGAAGCAAGAGGGTGACCCCAGAGAGGTTGTCTGAGGTTTCCTTGGGGGGAAGCCCAGCCAGTGTTAAAAATGATATCTATGAGAATGACAGACCTTCCAGCAAATGTGCTCACCACTTCTTAAGGTGAAAGAGAAAAACACTCTGAAAAAAATTACATATGTATTTGAACAACAAATATATATTGAATATCTCTGTCCCAGCCCTATTAAGGCTCCTTGTGGGCCTTATATTTGGGTGGGGGATAAGGGAAAGAAAGACTAGAGAATAAAGCATACTACTGCAGGAGACGACTTTGCTAAGAATGAAAATGAGCTATCAGCCCATAGACTTGTGTCTAATGCATCCATGTGACAAAGGAGGCACAAAGCTAGCTTGAACTTTGACCTGTTGCTAGTCCACATTTTCCCCAGCCCCCACTGTCTCAGAAAGCTCTGTTTCCTGGAGTCAGTGTCCTTTGGCAATTCACCATCGTTACAAACTCTTCTGTATCAGAGCTGCCCAGTGTAGAATCTAGGCCCTTGTCCTTAATCTCTCAAAACAAATACAACAAAAACCAACCACAGGAATGAACAAGTGAAACAAAACATAAGAACAGGTCATACAAGGATACATTTGTATGTATCAGTCTTCTCTGATGATTTCAAATGACAATGAAGATTAAGTGACAGCAGCACGTGACCACAAACCCCAAATGGGACATCAGACAGTTAAAAGCCCTTCAATCACATCTCCCATGGGCCACCCACCACATCGCTCAAGAAACATCCCTCCTTGCCCCTCCACTACACACACACACACACACACACATTCTGTCTTTCTCTGTTTTCAGTCTTGTTCGCCATTATTCCTTCTCTTGGACTCTCTCCAGAAACCCAGCATCTTTCTCTTTTCTTTGAGAGCAAATTCGACCTCTCTCCCGTCAGAGCCACCTGCACATACCTGAAGAATCAGGCTCTCTGATGACTAGCAGGTTTCTAGTCAGGCTCTACCCTTTACTGCAGATGGAAGGTAAATTTTCCTTTATCTTTTCTCCACCAGTCTCTGGGAGGTGGAGGAGGAGGGGAGAAGAGCAGAGTGATCTATTGTAACATCAACATATAAATAATGCCACTTCATTTAGAACATAAACGTGGCGATGGTCAGTTTTGGTTTAACGTAGCTCTTCAAAATAGCTCCTCTCTTCATTCACATGAGTAGCTGGGTGAAGGTAGGTGAGCAGGAAACAGTCAAGGCTATGTTAAGAATTTGCATATGGCTAACAATACTGTACTGTGTATTTGTTAAGATGACCGATCTCATGTTAAGTGTTCTTACCACAATAAAAACATCCAAACAAATAAATAATAAAAGAATTTGCCTGCTCTATGAAACAGTTTGCAAGCTGTTGCTAGGGGCAGACTTATTTATCTCTATGTAAATTTAAGATGGGGGTCTGCACTGGAACCAGAGGGGAAAGGAGTGTCTAATCTCACTCTGGGGAGAATGGGGAAAACATGTAATTATGCGTGTTTCAGACTAGATGGGATACAGAGCCCTAATGTCCGCATCTTACAGAGGGCCAGCGTGGTTTACCCATCATCATGAACCACAGAGCTACCCTGGGGGAGCCAAGGAAAACCAGGATTTCGACCCTGGACTCAGTCCAAGAGAGACATGCAGAATTGAGTATCCCAATTTTGCACACTCAATCCATCTTCATAGATAAAGTAATAGAAACAACAATTAAACAGAAAAATTATCATTAAACATCAACCGCCATGTGGCTTCTGTTAAAATAAACAAACAAAACCCTTGAGATATATCCTCTTTTCAGTTCCTTGAAAACTTTTGGATACTCTCTGCCTCGGGACACCTGTGTTTCCTGTTCCCTCCACTTGGATCATTTTTGCTCTGAGTCCTTGAGTGCAAGGCTGCTCCTTCTCATTGAGATATTGCTCAAATGCCACCTTTCAGAGAAGTCACCTCTGGCTACTTTTTCTACAGAAGAAGTAACCTGCCTGCCTGGCTCATATGAACTCTCTAACCCATTATTATGTTCACTTAATTTATTACACATTTCCCTGTTTGGAATCATCTTCTTCATTGGTTCATTTGTTCAGTAATTTATTCATTTGAGTGATGTTTTCCAAGCTGTATGCTAGGTTCTAGGGAAACAGCAGGGAGCAAAACCCACAAAACCCTCTGGCCTCACGGAGCTGAGGTTCTAATGGGACACGATAGACAATACATCCTACGGACTACATAGAGGGTGATAAGTGCTTGGGGGAAATGAAAGCTGGGGGAGGTAGGGAGTGCTGGTGTGGAGTGGTTAAGGAAGGTGGTTTTGGGGATCTTGGGGGAGGAAGAACATTCCAGGCAGAGAGAACAGCAAGTACAAAGGCCCTGAGGCAGGGGCATATGGGGTGGGGAGGTGAGAATTGATGGTAAACAGGAAAGCTAGAGTAGTTGGTTAGGGTGAGCAGGTGGGTAGGGGGTGTTGATAGAGAATGCGTGTGCAGATTGTGTAGGGCCTTGTTAATCAGTGCAGACTGATGCTTTTATTCTGAGCGAGTTGAGGCAATTGTAGTATTTTGAGCAGAAGAGAGGCATGATCCAGCTTGTATTTTAGTTTTTCTGGGATTTTGTCTTGCTTTTTGTTTTTTGGAGACGAGTCTTGCTCTGTCGCCCAGGCTGGAGTGCAGTGGCGAGATCTCGGCTCACTGCTGCCTCCACCTCCCAGCTTCAAGTAATTCTCCTGCCTCAGCCTCCTGAGTAGCTGAGATCACCAGTGCCCACCACCACGCCTGGCAGATTTTTGTATTTTTTTAGTAGAGTTGGGGTTCCACCGTGTTGGCCAGGCTGGTCTCGAACTCCGGACCTCAAGTCATCCTCCCGCCTCGGCCTCAGGAAAACATGTAGGAGTCTCTGTCTTTTCCCCAGGCAGGAGAGGGCACAGGCAGGCATCAGGTTGGTAGTGTGTGCACACACACGTGCATACTTATGCAAAAGAGTGAATTTGTGTCCATGTATTCTGCTTGAGTATTACTCCTCCGACTTGACAATATGTCAGCTGCATCTTTCCATATCAATAAATGGGGAGCTATATCATAATTTTAGTGTGCTTGTATTATTCCCTTGCATGGATGTACCATAATTTAGGTGGTCCTGAATTAAACACTTCAGCAGTTTCACATTTTTCACCGTGATAAAAAAATCCTGCAGTGAACATTTTTGAACATATATCCCTGAGGACTTGCTTGTCCAAGTACATCTTTGAGATAGATTCCTAGAAATAGAATTGTTAGGTCACAGTCTATAAGGGGCTGAAGGATTTTGATGCATAATGCCAAATTGCCTGGGAGAAAATGTGTACCAAGCACATCCCCACCAGCTGTGTTCCTGTTTCCTTATCTCATTTTAAGTATCATCACTGTTTTTATTCATTGCTAAGTTGATAGTTTAAAAAATATGGTATTTCTTCCGTTTGACCCAGCAATCTCATTGCTGGGTATATACCCAAAGGAATAGGAATCATTTTATTATAAAGATACATGCATGCATATGTTCATGGCAGCACTATTCACAATAGCAAAGACATGGAGTCAACCCAGATGCCCATCAATGGTAGACTGAATTTTAAAAATGTGGTACATATGCACCATGGAGTATTAATATAGCCATAAAAAGGAACAGGATCATATTCTTTGCAGGGACATGGATAAAGCTGGAAGCCATTATCTAAGCAAAGTAATGCAGGAACCAAACGCCACATGTTCTTACTTATAAGTGAGAGCTGAACAATGAGAACATATGGACACAGTGAGGGGAACAATATACAATGGGTCCTGTTGGGGGAGACGTGAGGGAGGGGAGGAGCATCAGGAAAAATAGCTAATGCATGCTGGGCTTAATACCTGGGTGATGGGTTGATGGGCGCAGTGGACCACCATGGCACACATTTACCTATGTGGCAAACCTGCACATCCTGTACATGTACCCCAGAACTTAATTTAAAAAAATAGTAATTTTTGTTGTTATTTATTGCCATTTCATAGCTTTACCCATATTTTATTTGGGCTATTAGCCTTTTATTAGTATTTAAGAACACCTAATATATTAAAAACATATTACCATAAATGTTGCAAAATTTTAAGGATTTTTTCATATAATCTTATTTTTTGTTTTGGGAAGCTATGAAATATTATATGCATATAAAATATATAACACATTTATGAAAGATACAAAAAATAAACACTGTGTACTCCTGACCCAGCTCAAAGAATGGAACGTTTCCAACACCCCAATTGCATTCTCTTTCCCCCCCAGCCAAACTAATCACTTGATGGTAATGATTCCCTTACTGTTCTTTATAGTTTTGCCTAACCTGTAAATCTTCATAAACAGCCTAGTTTTAGTTGTGCAATGTTTTGAGCTTTATGAAAATAAAATCACACTTTGTGTATTTGTCCATGACCTGCTTTTTTTTCAAACAATATTATGTGTGTGAGCTTCCTTCAGATCGAAACCTAGCTGTGGGTCACCATCTCTCCCAGTGCAGCTTTGTAAAAATGTCTCTAGAAGTGTGATTTCTGAGTCTCCAGAAATGCATATCTTAAAATAACCCAGCTCATGCCAAATTATTTTCCAAAGTGGTTTTTACCAGTTTATAGTTTGTTCGGTACTATATGAAGCTTCCAATTTTGTTCACATCCTTGCCAATGCACATTATTGTCTGACTTTTAATTACTTTCCTAATCTAGTGTATATGAACACTAGATTATATGGGAGTAGATAAGGAACATTTCTTATTATAAAAAAAGGCAAGGTCTTAGAAGAAGTGGTTAGATTTTTTAAAATATGGATTTTTAAAATATTTGTTTTACTCGTCCTAGAATACTAGGAAGGCAAACTAACACTTTTCTTTCATTAGGCTAGAAGTGAATAGAACTTCAGTTAAAAGTCAACATAATTTTAAGGTCAGAAAAACAAGCTATCTGGGGGACAATTTGCCGGAAGAGATGGTTACACTATTAAAAAACCAAATTCTCTCCTCTTTGGGCTTGTGGATAAGATCAGTGTTAGAATGTGCTATCAAAACAAGTAAAAAGGATTCTTGAACTAATTTTTTCTGAATCAACATTTAAAAACATTCAATTTGCTCTCAATGTTCAACTCCCACTTATAAGTAAGAACATGTGGTGTTTGGTTTTCTGTTCCTGCGTTAGTTTGCTGAGGATGACGGCTTCCAGCTTCATCCTTTGGTGCAGAAAGGAAATGCTTAGATCAATACGTAAAGAAATGTGTTTTCTCACATTTTAGGAAGTGCTTCGTGATCGATACACATCAAGTGAGACCATTCAAGGTGTGCACATAGTCTAGATTGAGTTTAGATTCTTTATATGTAGATTTCTTTGATAATGTCATTTTACTTTACATTTATGACAGGTTCATGAAAGTGAGAAATGTTCTAAGCACTGCAGAATAACTGCTCATCCTTTCCTTTTTGCTTTTTTTTGTGTATGTGGCGATAATCTTCATGTACACTGGCAGGCCAAACATCTGGCTCATGTGTGTGGGAAGCCAGTTGCTCTTGTACTACACATTTCAGCTGAGAAGTACTGAGCCTGCTGACAAAATGCATAACCTAATTAGGCGTGAACTCTAACGCAATCGGTGCTTGTTTCTGCAGATGTAAAACTCCACTCTCAATCTATTGTGTTTTCTTCCCAGGTCTAAAAGCATCACAAATTAGTAGGTTTGGAAAGCCAGGGATTTCACAGGCAAAAGTTGATTGCATAGTTGCTGCCGGGTTCATTAACACCGAACATAAGCCTTTCTGAAAGCCACCATGGCCTTTGTGTTTGAAACAATACGGTGGTGTAGTCAGAATAACATGGGAATTCCAGACAGGAGACATGGATTCGAAACTCCTATAAATGAGTTCTGTGACTTTAAACACGGCCCTTCCCTGTCTAGGCGGGCGTTTTCTCACATGCAAAGTGAGGGAGTTGGATATCTTCACTAAACATATATTTGTTAGCATTTGCTATGTACCAGGAGCCAAAGTAAAAATTATAAAGGATGGTCTCTGTTCCTTAGGATGTCCACAATTTGGAGAGGGGTGGCAAAGAAGAATCGGACAGCTCCAATATGGTGAGACAAGCAGAGGGTGTGAATGCCATAGAGCAAAGCTGCTCTTAGCCCAGTTGAGAAGCTGGGGAATGCGTCTCATGGAGGCGGAACTGCTACAGGGCCATGGAGGATGAAGAGGGACTAGTCAGGAAGACTGGGAAGGGGAGAATGTTGTATGACAGAAGTATGTGCAAAGGCACAGCAGTGTGAGAATACAGTGCTACTTGTGTCATATCTGAGGTCCTGTGGTACTTTTAAAACATGTTCCCAAATTCTTCGACACTCTTCCCACGGACAGGTGGGAGTCCATGTCCCCTCCCTCGAATCAAGTCAGTGTTGTAAAGAGGGTGAAACTGATGCTATGTGAGACTAGGTCATGAAAGGTCCGGCAGCTTCTACGTTGTTCATGGGGACATTCACACTTAAAGGCGAAGCAGCCATGTAAGAAATCCAGCTATCCCTAGTCTGCCATACTGGGAGGAAGCCCAAGCCAGCCACATGGAGAGGCCATGGGTCAGTGCTCTGTTTGGAAATCTCAGCTAAGCCCCCAGCCTTTGTATTGATCTTGCTCAGGCACCAGATATATGAGTAAAGAGACTCTCCATTATTTCAATGGCAAATGATTTACATCCTGCCTGCTAAAGCCCCTAACATAATGAAGCAGAGACAAACCATCCCCACTCTGCTGTTTCTAAATTCCTGACCGACAGGATCCATGAGCACCATGCAGCAGTTGCTGTTCTACACCATTAAACTTTGAGGTGGTTTGCTACGCAGCAATGAAGGATGGGAATGGGTCTGTTTCAGCTCTAAAAGTTGATTATTCGGTAAAACTCCAAATCCAATTCCTAATCTTCAAAAAGAAATCTCTGATTACGTGAACTTTTGAATTAAAGAAAAACAGTTGCAGAACGATCAAGACAGAGATTGAATTATTCAGAGAAATTATCGTCAACAAACCCAAACTGGTTGAAATTGCAAAATGAATTTATTGACCCACAAAATCAGGAAGTTCCAGGTGTGAATCTAGTACTGTAGGATTCAGGCATTCAAGAGATGATTAGAATCCAGTCCTCTCCAATTCTGCATTCTGCTTTGCTCCGTGCTGTCTTCATTGTCAGGCAGGCACTCCCCAAGGGGAAGCAAGATGGCCGGACCAGCACCCACTGAGCCCCAGAAGAAAGGGAGTCTCTTTACGATCATTTCAGCACATGTCCCAGGCCTGTCTGCTGTTCCCTCACTTCCATAGGTATGAATTCCATACCTATGACTGTGGCCATGGGAAAAGAGGTAGGTCCCTGATTGGCCAGGTGGGGCCATATTTCTACCTGTTGAGCCAGAAGACAGTGTCTATGAATCCTGAATATTGAAAGAAATGAGGTTCTCAGTCTTGTATTGTCAGAAACAGAAATGAATACTAAGTGGAAAAAAAAAAAAAAAAACAGATACACCTTAGGCAGAAACTTCTTCTTCTGTCCACAGCTGTCCCTTTGGCATAACCTGCTACTACTCGGGCTTCATAGAACTATCCCTTTTACAGGTTTAATTAACCCCAAAGCAGCAAAAAAGCAGTTATGCCTCCAGTACAGGTTCATGAAAGATATTCTCTAGACTTATAGAGTTTGGAGATTCCTAATATTTAACCATCCCTTCCATTATTCTTTTTTGCTGTTAATAAATATTTCTGAATTTTACTGATTAGTTCCTTTATACACATGTTTATTCGGTAATAAAAATTGAAATAGCATGCCTAAATTACCTTCAAAATAAGCCAATTATTAAAAAGCAGCAAGTATTTAGTTTCATGGATCTTATGCTAATCATTATGTTTTACTCAAATAATATAACGTAAAGCCCCCAAGCTCTATAAATACACTCATTTTCCACATGTTCTTTTGCTTCAGAGTCTTAATGTTGAATCTCACCATCAACTTCGGGATTCTAAGACACATATATATGAGATCCGGGATTTTTTTCTTGGGGTCAATCAATAAAATGGAGCAAAAAGAACCAGAATCAACAAGACATTCAAAATTTACTTTTTACATGGTGGATAAAAATGGAAAAGAAACAGATCTAAGGAAGGAAAGAGACAACTAACATCACAGAAACAATATTATGAGAGTTAAAAAAAAAAAGGAAGTTGATGGTGAGATTCAACACTAAGACTTTGAAGCAAAAGAACATGTGGAAAATGAATATATTTATAGAGCTTGGGGGCTTTACGTTATATTATTTGAGTAAAACATAATGATTAGCACAAGATCCACGCAACTAAATATTTCCTTCTTTTTAACAACTGACTTAGTTTGAAGGTAATTTGGGCATGATATTTCAATTTTTATTACCGAATAAACTTGTGTATAAAGGAACTAATCAGTAAAATTCAGAAATATTTATTAACAGCAAAAAAGAAGAAAGTAAGGGATGATTAAATATTAGAAATATTTATTAACAGCAAAAAAGAAAAAAATAATCGATGGTTAAATATTAGGAATCTCCAAACTATAAGTCTAGGAAATATTTTTCATGAACCTGTACTAGAGGCACAACCAAAACAATAACAACAACAAAAAACATGTTTCCCCTTCCAGAATGCCCCCTAGTGAACCCAAAATTACTAGCAGGAAAGAAAGGACCTAACCCTGGAACTGAATCTATGTAATCTATGCTTGTGTGATTCCTCAGCCTAATTCTGGGGTCTTCCTCATTCCAGGGTTCTCAGGATTCCATCCACGGAATGGGGAACATTAACATTGCCAATGACATTGAAGGATCATCTGTTAACCCATTGTGACCACCATCACTTCTCTTACATGAGGGAGAGGCTCTTGTTCTCTTTAAAGATGATAAGGTTGATTGAGATAAAAGTCACTCAGTCTTAGAAAGCTCTCAACCATTCCCCTCCCCAGCATAGCCTTGTCCTTGCACCATCTCCAGGAAGGCAATATCTCTCCCTTTCTTGTTGGGTTATCTCTTCT
Source organism: Pongo pygmaeus (assembly GCF_028885625.2). NCBI lineage: Eukaryota > Metazoa > Chordata > Mammalia > Primates > Hominidae > Pongo > Pongo pygmaeus. Next base: position 216,779,807 of record NC_072373.2, on the reverse strand, counting down.
TTGTTGTGTTGTTGGATCCACCATCATTTGGGGAGAGAAGAGGGATAGGGTCAAAAGTTGCTGTCATCTTGCTCAGACTCCTTATTAAGACATTCTGGGAGGGACTAAAGAGAGACTTCTGTGCCTTTCTGGAAGTTTCCTTCAGCTGCCATCTGGGATGACTCAGAAGATCAAGTTGTCACTGGGGTAGGTCCAGAAAAATCCAGGCACAGTGAAAAGTTCTCCCGGACTTTTTTTTTTTTTTTTTTTTTTGACACAGGGTCTCACTCTGTCACCAGGCTAAGTGCAGTGGCGTGCGTGATCATGGCTTACTGCAGCCTTGACCTCTTGGGCTCAAGCAATCCTCCTGCCTCAGCTTCCTGAGTAGCTGGGACTACAGATGCATGCAACCAAGCCCAGCTAATTTTTGTATTTTTTGTAGAGATGGGGTCTCACTATGTTGCCCAGGCTGGTCTTGAACTCCTGAGCTCAAGTGATCCACCTGCCTCGATCTCCCAAAGTGCTGGGATTACAGGTGTGAGCCACCGTGCCTGACCCTCCTTGGATCTTGTGGGGAGCTTGTGAAGGTGAATTTCTAGATTCTCCAAATGTTAGACAGAGGCCAGGAAAGGGGGACACTGCAGTCTTGCCAGAGGAGCCCAGATCCAACAGATGCTCAGCAGTGAGAGGAAATAAATTAGCCCTTTCTTCTTGTTTATGTCATGTCTTTGTCTCTGTGCCTCCACTGTAGAATGCTTTTATCTATAAATGTGTTTTTCAAGCTAGAAATTACAGAGATCCAGATGTTCCTAAGGAGTCTTCTCCATTTGGTTTCTGTTTTGGTCACAAAGATAGACGTTTTATATTCAGATCTGTTTCCTTGCTAGTCATAAGCTGATGGATAAACCTGGAGTTCACACTACCCAGAATGACTTGTCTATGACAGCATCTTATTATCATGGCTTTAATTAAGGACCGGCATTTGTGTGGTGGTGAATTTTCTCCAGATCTTATTCCTGGAGATACCTTAATGATACCACTGCCCCGTGAATTGCACTGGCTTCCTGTCTGTTTCTCAATCTTGCCAGGGCCTTTCCTACCCCAGGACCTTTCCTCGTGTTGTTCCTTCTGCCTGGAACATTCCTGTCCAGCGACTCAGGCGACTCATGCTCTTCCTTCAAATATCAGTTCAGGGGCTGCCTAGTGGGGTTGCTCTGTTGATATAAATTCCCTACTCCATCCTATTCTATATAGCTCTTAGGAGAATTCAAATGCTTAAACAAATCTTTAGACATACACTTGATGGATATTAGCACTAATAATTGTTTGTTATATTATTAGTTAGGATAAGTGATGTTAGTTTCATCAACAAATAAATCCCCACGTCTCAAGGGCCTAACACAATAAGTTTATTCTGCACTCGTCTTACAATCCATTGTTGGTTCAGTGCAGGGGCTGTGCTCCATGTAGACATCAGGGTTCCAGGCCCCTTCCACTGTGCAGTTCCATCATCTTCTAGGTCCTCAGGGTGTACCATCAAATTGTCTGCATCAACTGGCAGTTGAGAGAAGAGAGGGTAGAAAATTCTGCAAGAGGTTTCACAGGCCAGCCTGGAAGTAGTGGGTGTCTTGTCTTTCCTTTGGAAAAAGTTTAGCAGTTTGTTGTAAAAATAAATATACACTTACTGTGTTACAAGTCAATCCCACTCTTGCTACCTACTCCAGAAAAAAAAAAAAGAAAAAAAAAAATAACGGCCCCACCCGGTTACCAGGGGTAGGGTTATATAGTCCAGCTGTATGTCCAGGAAGAAGAGGAGGACCATGGTTGTTGGTGAAGCACTAAGCTTTTCTGCCATATTATTACAATTATAATAGTTATTCCCAAGTCCCATACTGCATTTTAACAACCCACCTAAAAAGTACCCTACCCTTGCAGATTCCCTTCTTGCTCATCAATTTTATCGGCCTGAGGTCATATTTCTTCAGAATTTTGAATCATGAGCACAGTGAAGTGTTCATCACATAAGGTAATAGCTATTTCTTCTTAAGTCATTTTATCTGAGTTAATGGCTAGTAATGGGTTAACATGTAATTGTCCATAGGACTATTTGCATTTTGAAATAAGACTCATGGAGAAAAGAGAAACTGAGTTAGAGGGAGGAGATATTCGTGCTTTTGGCAGGTGGCAGCCTTGTCCTTTCAGGTAAAATCCAAGAAGAGGCCTTGGTGGCAATTTGTTCTTTCTTCTTTCCTTTCCAGGTGTAATGGTAACTTCTGGGTAGGGAAGGCTGCCTCTTTGCCTCCATGAACTGAGACTTTCTACTGCCCACACTGTAGCCTCCTTTATTCTCCCCTCTGCAGACTGCTAAGAGAGAGCTCTTTGGCATACAAAATAGGCCTCGGACTTCCTTATCAGGGTGCTTTCTTTCATTTCATAGAGCCCTCCGCAGCCAGATATTCATGTCGCAGATGTATGAGCTCCTGCAGTCACTATCAATCACTGAATGCTTAACAAATATTTAATGAATGGCTTCTATGAGCAAGGGAGACATCACATTCTGTAATGGTGGTTGGGGTGGCGGGAGGGGGCGGTGCATGCATTTTTGGTTTCGTTTATTTCATTTTTGGAGTTTATCAAATGTCTTAACTGTTAAGTCACAGAAAAGGTTTCCCACATAAAAAACATAAAAATCTGTTCTATCTGATCTGCTTTTATGCATTTTTCTAAGCCCCTGGTTTTCTAATTAGGGGGAAAGAAGAGGAAGTTTTATTCTCATACCCATTGTAGCATGTGACCATGGTTCAACTATATTTTTCTTTTGGCTGGATAAGGGTAATGAATAGATCTTTATCAAATAATTTGATAGACGTTGTTATATCCAGCAACTTTTGCTAATACGATGCACTTGGAATCTCATCTGTGTTTGAAGTTTGCACCGACATCTGCAGAAACTCAGAGAGAAGCTCCCCAGGGATCATCTCTGGTATTTATGACCTGCATCTCCACGTCGTTTTGCAGAAGTGAAAGCTGCACTCGACCATTCTTTTTGTTGGCAACTCAAGCCAACAGCCCCTAATGGCTGACTGGATGAAGGAGCAATAACAGCCTCAATACAGTGGGGTGAGGTTCTGAAATCAAAGACTGATGTAAAAGTGGCAAATGGTCAAAATACAGCCCCTTAAATTGTCCATACAATAAATTATGATTTCCCCCCAGAATTGGAACAGCTCATTATTTTATGGCTAAGCACCAGATAAAATAGTAGGGGACTTGCAGGCTAGGTCATTCTTGCATTGCTATAAAGAAATACCTGAGACTGGGTAATTTATTTAAAAAAAAAAAAAGGTTTAGTTGGCTTACGTTTCTGCCGGCTGCACAAGTATGACACCAACATCTACTCAGCTTCTGCGGGAAGCCTCAGGAAGCTTACAAGCATGGCAGAAGTTGAAAGGAGAAGCCAGGCTGGGCACGGTGGCTCATGCCTGTAATCCCAGCACTTTGGGAGGCTGAGGCGGGTGGATCAGGAGGTCAGGAGTTCGAGACCAGCCTGACCAACATGGTGAAACCCCGTCTCTACTAAAAATACAAAAATTAGCCAGGTGTGGTGGCGCGTGCCTGTAATCCCACCTACTCAGGAGGCAGAGGCAGGATAATCGCTTGAACCGGGAGTCGGAGGTTGCAGTGAGCTGAGATTGGGCCACTGCACTCCAGTCTGGGCAACAGAGCAAGACTCTGTCTCAAAATAAAAGAAGAAGAAGAAGAAGAGGCCAGGCGCGGTGGCTCACGCCTGTAATCCCAGCACTTTGGGAGGCTGAGGCGGGCGGATCATGAGGTCAGGACATCAAGACCATCCTGGCTAACACGGTGAAACCCCGTCTCTACTAAAAATACAAAAAATTAGCCGGGCGTGGTTGCAGGTGCCTGTAGTCCCAGCTACTCGGGAGGCTGAGGCAGGAGAATGGCGTGAACCCAGGAGGCAGAGCTGGCAGTGAGCCGAGATCACGCCACTGCACTCCAGTCTGGGCAACAGAGCAAGACCCTGTCTCAAAAAAAAAAAAAAAAAAGAAGAAGAAAGGAGAGGAGGAGAAGCCAGTGTCTCAAATAGTGAGAGAGGGAGTTGGGGGGCGGGGTGCCACACTTTTAAACAACCAGATCTCGTGAAAACTCACTATTGCGAGGACAGCACCAAGCCACAAGGGATCCACGCCTATCACCCAAACACCTCCACTAGGCCCTACCTCCCACACTGGGGATTATAATTCAACATGAGATTTGGCAGGGACATATATTCAAACTAATCAAATGTGTTTCATGATCTTTTTTTAAATATATATTTTTATGTGCGTAGTCAAATATAGTCAGCCCAGCAAGATGGAGGCTCACAGAAATGGAGTTTCATAAAGGAATGGCATCTTCAGTTCTGTCGTCCAGTACTGGGTTTATGCATATTGAATGGAATTATGGGAAGAATTACTTGCACCAATCAGAATGTTCCATCCATCTACTGGTCTATGTCATATTTTTATACAGCTGAAATCAGCCAAAATAAAAGTTGCATGGTGTGACTTCCACAGTGTCATGGGTGGAGTACTTACAACGTGTCTGACACTGGGCTAACCCCTTTACAGGTGTGACATCGTTTTATCTTCTAAAGAACCCAGTGACTGAGGTAGTATCATTATGTCCATTTTATAGATGAGTATTTTAAATCACTGTGAGATTAAATAATGTGCTCGGGTAAGTGGCGAGCAAAATAACAATTTGAACCAAGGACTGGCTGCCTCCAAAATGTGCACTGCTGTGTTATGCTGCCTGGTGAGTCATCCCTGGTAACCTGTTCTAGGCAAGAAAATGGTTAGAACTGAGCTAAACCCAGAAAGGAAGTTTGATTTCCCTTTTCTTTTGTAAATTGGAGTCTCCCTGTCGCAGCTTCTCTCCCTCCTAAGTGTCTGCTTTCAACAGGTCCTAAATAAAATGATTGTTACTCTTTAGATTTAGTTCCCAGAGCTTCTTTTTTGCTAATATCAAAACCAAGTTCTTTTCCTCATCCTTCTATGCTGTTAACTCGGGAAAGATGAGCTCTCCAAACCTATATTTCCCGGTGCGTTGGAGTTGCTGAGATTCTTGCAAATGGTATTGCAACTCACCCTGGTGCTTTCTTCCGTCCTCAAACATGAGCCAAGTGGCTCTGGCCACACAATATTTAATATGCACACTGTTAGCAGAAATTAGACACCCCATCTTACCCACCCCTGCAACTTCTACATTATGAAGTAATGGTCTTACTGAAATTCAAAGGAGAGAAGGAGAGAGGGAAAGGAAGGAAAGAAGGAAGGGAGAAAGTGAGGCAGAGAGGAGAGGAGTAGGAAGGAGAAAGGGAAGGAAGAGAGGGAGGGAGACAGAGAGGAAAGGAGGGAGGGAGGCAGGAGAGTACCCTGTTACCCACCTGTCCCCTGATGTCTTTATTTAGAAAATTCTAGAACAAAATGGCAGAAGAAATTGCATTGGCTTTCCAGTTGGGTTTTCTCGGATCCCATCCCTTCTTGGCTGTGTGATTGCGGCAACTCATTTAGGTTTCCCGAGCCTCAGTTCTGTCGTATGTAAGGGGCAAAAATAACAGCATTTCACCCTAAAGAATTGTCAGCAGGATTAAATGGGATAACATATTTAATCGATATGGCACAGGATAGGTACCCCCTAAATTTACTCTCCCCGTGAACGACTTTAGGTCTTTTCTACTCATGCCTATTGTGAATTTCTCATTCAGTTGCAAGATCTGTAAAGGCATAGATGATGCCTTCTATTTCTTTCGGAAGTGTTCCTCTCCCACTCCTGCCCCAAATGGCACACTCGGAGTCCATGCTTCATTCCCACAATATGACAAAATCAGCATGTTTGACTGACTGATCCTCTGCTCAGAGGCTGTAACAATGTTTAATTACCCTTTTGATCAGAAAGTTCATCCTTATCTCTTAGGTCCCTTCTGCTATAATTTATCCTTATTTTTGCCTGTTCAGCCCTGGATGTAGTATATGTCCTTATTTTTAAAGGCATCATTGAAAAGAAGGGGGAAGGGTAAGAATGGAGGAAAAATTAGACAGTTTGATAGAAGCTCAGGCATTTATATGAAGTGCAAGAGACTGAAAGGATGAAGAGAGAGAGGAGAGCCTGAGACCCTTCATCACGGTAGATCACAATGAACCCTCCACCATCCCAAAACTGTCCCAAAACTGTATTTTGAGAAACATTTCAATATTTTTCTTTCTTTCTTTCTTTCTTTTTTTGAGACAGAGTCTCACTCTTTCACCCAGGCTAGAGTGCAGTGGCGCAATCTCGGCTCACTGCAAGCTCCGCCTCCTGGGTTCACACCATTCTCCTGCCTCAGCCTCCTGAGTAGCTGAGACTACAAGTGCCCACCACCACGCCTGGCTAATTTTTTGTATTTTTAGTAGAGACAGGGTTTCACCGTGTTAGCCAGGATGGTCTTGATCTCCTGAACTCGTGATCTGCCCGCCTCGGCCTCCCAAAGTGCTGGGATTACAGGCGTGAGCCACTGCGCCTAAAAAAACACAGCGTTCAACTATAATTCTGGAAGAAAAGCTTCTTTTCTATTTGTTTAATCTAGAATCTATACCAGGGAGAACCAAATGCATTGGTGAGTTAAGCTGCTTTGCTTCAGAATATTAAATTCATTTCTCAAATGTTTGACTTCATGTCAGTGGTGAGTTTGTCATCAGACTAGGCTGTGTTTAAGTCCCAGCTCTGCCTGCTACTTGTCTGTCAAGCCTCTTTGCAAGTTGCTTTTGTTCTTAGAATTTCACCTGGAATGCAGGTGACAACAACCTCACGGGAATATGTAGAGATTAAATGATTTAATAGAAGTAAGAGAAGCTCAGCTTGCTGTCTCCATGGTAAATGGTCAGCACACGTTTATTGCACTGGCATCTCAATTTTGCAAAGTCCAAACAAAAGCAAAATGCAGAGTAGCTCCAAATTTGGAGGGATGGAAAGAGGAGAGGTAATCATGGGGGTGGGCATCAGGTAGAGAGACCCAAAGGTCTCTCGGGTTATTGACATGTCCAATGAGCTGCAGGACAGATGAACAAAGGCACACTTTTAACTCAGAGTTGAAGTCACAAAGTCCGATGGTTTCTGCTTGGAGATGAGTGAAAGGTGGCTCACGTGGCTAGGCAGCATGCATGCCGGGCCCTCCTGGCTCCACACTTGGTGTCGGATTCAGAGAGTATCCTGGGAGCACGTGTGCAACTCCACTGGGACAGTTTGTTCCAGATGTGCACAGCTGCGAGCCTCTGAGGGCTGAGGGCCAGGGCTTTCTGTAGGAGGTATATTGTGTTCTTTTCCCTTCCCCATTGGAGCTGATGGAGCCTTGCACAAGCTCCTGCTGTGCCCAGCTGGGACAGCGGCCATGGCACAGAGACAAGCACGTGATGTACCCAGGCACTCCAAACATCAGCACCAAGACCTCCTTTTTAACAGTCCAACCCTCTGAGGCATGCCTTTGCCTTTCAGTCTTAGGAACATCCCAGCCTCACTCCCCAAGTGGCCTGGCAAGACCTCTGTCCATCACATTGGCCTGGCTGTGGTTCAGGAATCATCTGGAAGAGGCACATTCATTGTGTTAGCCTGAGGTTCATCACCATTTCCAGAGGAGATGCTAGTAACCCCGGACACGAGACAAACTGCTTCCTTTGATGCATCCTCCTGTCTGGTTAGGAAATGGCAGAGGTAGGAATCTTTGATGCAGGGCTAGACGCACAGCAGCTGCAGGGCCTTCAGAAGGCTTTGGAAAAACTAGAAGGTTTTCTCAACGACTTCATCCCACTTTACTTTGCTATAGTGACTTTGGGTGACCTTGAGCCTTTTGACTGGGTCCAGGAAATACCAGAGCTGCAGAGATGTTGATCACTCTCCCCTTGAATACATAAATGGGCTGTTACTAAAGTGCAAGGTTTTATTAAAGCACAACGCAAGCGGATTTTTCTTTTGAAAATGGAACGGAGTTGTGGACTCTTTTATTTCCATTTATTTTCTGAGTTGGCTGTTATCACTATTTTTTATTTCTGCACTCCTGAAGTTGGTCTTCCTTGTGTCTTGACAAAAATTTCACGACATCTTCCCCTTTCATTGTTTCCCCTATTTATTTATTCACTCAACAAACGTTTACTGAGGTCCTGTGATATGCCAGGCACTTTTCTAGATACCAAGGAGACAGCGGTGAGCAAAACAGACCGATATCCCTGCCCTGGTGGAACTGATATTCTAGTGTAGGAGGCACACGATAAAGAAAAGAAAACCTGCGGAATGTCTGATGGGATAAGTGCTTGGAGAACAGGAAGACTTAAAAGGGAGGGAGGATGGTCTGGACATTTGAGCAGAGGTTTGAAGGGGTGAAGTAACCACCCAGAGAGCACTGGAGATGGAGAGAACAGCAGGTGCAAAGGCCCTGGGAGAGAGCATTTAGATGACCCGCATGGCTGGAGCAGGGTGAGCCCACGGGGACAATAGGAGAGAAGTCAGAGAGGGGGATGTAGAATTAGGTACAAGGTTACAGCTGGATGGAGACGTCATTAACTATGATCCACTCGAAAGACGGCCCGAGCCTGGAAATAGCTCCATTCTTTGGGAGCAATGCCACAAAGTCGTGAGTAAAGGACACGGGCCCGGCTGGCGGGCACCAGGCTGCTCAGCTGTGCACATTCCCACATCAACGTCTGTAGCAGTTCCTATTTGCCAGGCACTGTTTCTGCACTATGTATATAGTCACTAATTTAACCCTCACCACACACTTGTCAGATGGGTACTGTTACTGCCCCATTTTCCAGATGAGGCTCAAAGCGGTTAAGTCACCGTCACAGGTTTCACAGCTGGTAAAGTGAGGAGTTGGAATTGAAATGAGGCAGACGGCCTCCAGGGTGCATGCTCCCACTCATGGAGCCACATCTGCCTCCCTTGCTAACATGACAATGATACCTGTAGTAATACATACTCTTTACACGTGAACACACACAGCATGCTGTTATGTGTAGTATGGGCTCTGATTTTAATACATATCTTAGGAAGACAGAAGTTAAGATGGCAACTATTTGCAAGAAGTTGTGGAACTATTCAAAGGATCAGTTCTAAAGCTGTTTAAAAAAGTAGGGTGGGGAATTGGACTTCTTGGGTTCAAATCCTGGCTCAGCCACTTACTACTGTGAGACCTTGGACAAGGAATCTTGCCAGTCTGAGACTCAGTTACTGCAGCTGTAAAACAGAGATAGACAAGTAGGTATTTCATGAAGATGTGTTAAGGATAAATGAAATCATGTATCTCAAAGTCCTGGCACAGAGGAATAAATCAGGAAATTTCAGCTCTGATCATCGCCGTCAACTTGTCATTATTATTGTTGTAATCTAAAGTTTCCAGGACTCGGGTTAAGATACACTGGGTCCTCAGGATGGAGCTGGATGGTCCCTGGGGGCCGGATCAGATTTCTGATCGTGAGTGTGTTTGCCTAGCTATTGATTTTCTGCGTGGCCTTTTATCAAGTTGCTGCTTTACCCGCCTTTGTGCTCATTCTCCACCGATGAGGCACTTAACCCTTCCAGAAGGATGTGAGGAGGTGGAATAATCGTTTGTAAAATCATGCTGACATTTGGGGTGGAAGGTGCTGAGGAACTGTGAGGCAGAGTGTTTCCCTTCCAATCACCCTCCCAGTCCGATTGATACTCGTCTTGGAAAGGTCACTCTCTTGGCTTAAGAGTTTCCTGTGACACTCAAGCTGCAGCTTAAACGAATTGTTCCTGAAGTCTGTCTTGTGGTACTCATCACCTTGGTCTTCCTCCTTGCTTCTGGAATTCAGTGGGGAAATTGCAAGGGCTCCATCTCAACTCCTGCTGTTAAGCTGAAGGAGGTCATCCAAGACCCACTTTACCTAAATGCCACGGTCCCCAAATGGTGGTGGACAGATGACCACTGGCATACATCATGCTCTTAGGGGGCACACAGAAGAACCCTGAGATTTTAATAGTCATGTATGTATTTAATCCATATTGGAGAAATGTAACTAGCGTATCAAACCAATGATGCAAATTTTTAGAATTAAATTTGTATATGAAAAATGAAAGTTGTTTTTGAAGAATATTAAGAAGTCTGGGTGTGGTGACTCACCCCTGTAATCCCAGCACTTTGGGAAGCTGAGACAGGAGGATCGCTTGGGCCCAGGAGTTTAAGACCAGTCCTAGCAATATAACAAGACTCTGTATCTATTACAAATAAAAATGTAAAAAGAATATTAAGCAGACCATGTAAATGGTACATAGCTATGGCAGAAACCCCTCCTTGTGGCTCTTAGATGACTAAAATTGGTAAAAGCACATTCTGTAGATAACCCATGTGGAAACTTTTAAAAGCCGTAATTGCCAAAGCTGTAATTGCCAATAGCTTTGGCAATTGCTGCTTTTAAAAGTTTATAACTTTCTATATGTTGCTGGTCATGTTAGCCACTTCACCTCTACTTACTTTGCTGACTAAATTCTATGCTAGAGCCTTGTTTTAGCTCTCACATTCCACACTGTGGAATTCAGTAGCTTAAGATGGGTCACCTGCCTTGAACACTGTCCGATGTCATTTAATACTGGAAGGACCCCATGATAAAACCACTTTAAATCTCTGTTCAAAAACCTTGTTAAGCCCTCTGTTCAAATTTATTGTTTCCAACAGTTCTATAGTAAGAAATACAGGCTTTTCTGAGAGCCATTTCTCCAGCTATCTCCTGTAAGGCAGTTTGTACAAGTTGTAAATCATTTGGTCGTTGTTACAAGAAGCCATAATGGAATCTCTGGCAACACCAGGCTTGTAGCTAGAACTGAGAATAGCTGTTGAGAGAGGGGTATTTCATTCCCCTTTAAAATCAGAGTGGAAATTTACTGCCTTCTCCACAACCTCTGTATAACACTCTGTAACTAATAAAATTCCTATCGTGTGATCCATGGGTTTTATTTCTAAGTCAAATCATGTGGCGTGCATGCGTGTATATCCATTTTCCACTCTGAGCTGACTCAAACACTGTTGATGACTATTTATGACTTTTACTATGTTACTCTGAGATTTTAGCGGGAACGCAAACCAAGTGTCTCTATGCAGTTTACCAAGTTTTTTGAAGATGCCTAGAGCTCAGCTTTACTTCCCAGGGTTTCTTTAAGCCATGTTGAAAGCCATAGACCATAATTAATATAGACCCCTAGGTCTATTGTATGTTGAGCAGAGAAGATAAACTGATGTAAAACAAATGTCAGCTAATTACAAAAATCAGTTCTTGTAACAACTCGAAAGAGGATCTGGGTTTAAATGAGATAAACAAGCAGGGTTGTGTGTTCCTCATTTTTAGATGGCAAGCTAAAATGTCACAGGGTGTGCTGTCAGCTGTCAGCCTCTAATCTAATTAGACAGGATAATTGGGGAGGCTGAGCTTGCTGATGGTTGACAAACATATTAGTCTAATTTCATTCTCTCTAATATGACTCTGGCAACCCTGAGCTTCTCTTGTCACCACGTCAGCCAGGAAGGATTCTGAATGCAAAGACAAAACTCTGGTTTGGTTTCAGCGATGGTTTCTGGGTATAGAGATTGCTGCTAAAGGGAAAGTGTGGCGGAGGGGGCAGGGTGGGGCTGGGTTGCAATTCAAACTGTAAAAGCAAACTAACAGAAAGGATGGTTTGGGATTTGTATGAGGTAGAAATGTAAACTGAACTGCTAAATAGTTATCAAAGAATATCCCTTTTGTTACGTTTAAGGACACACAGTGAACAGAGCTCAAGTTGACAGCATGCTGCCTCTTAGAGACCTATTGGCACAAATCACTAAGAATGATTTATCACCATCTTTGAAGTTATTCATCTGCCAGGCTGATAGTCAGCCAGGATGCCCTGCATTGGCCTTCTGGCCATCTGACTGGTGGGTCGTCACCTCCTGGGCTATCTCAGCTATTAAATATTTTTAATAGCTCCCCTGTTTCATCAATTTTTATTTTTAGTTTGCTGCTATAAACTACCACAAATTTAGTGGCTTAAAACAGCACACCTTGTTATCTTACAGTTCTGTAGGTCTAAAAATCAGGGTACAGTGTGACTCAGCTGGGTCCTCTCATGGAGTCTCACATAAACACAACCAAAGTGGCAGCAGGGCTGTGTTTCTTTCTGCAGGTTCTAAACCTGAGTCTGCTTCCGAGCTCATTCAGGTTGTTGGTCAAATTCAGTTCCTCTCAATTGTAGGACTGAAGTCTCCATTTCTTTGGTGACTGTCAGCCAGGAGTGGGTGTTTGCTAGAGGCCACTCACATTCCTTCTCATGCTTGCCACAACTTCTCTTCAAGTCACATCAGCTGCTATGATTTTAATGTGTCCCCTGAAACTTAATCCTCAATGCAACAGTGTTGGAAGGTGGAACCTTTAAGAGGTAATGAGTTCATGAAGGTTCTGCCCTCACAAATAGATTAATGCTGTTATTCCAGAAGTGGGTTAGTTATCAACGGAGTGTGTTCTTGATAAAAGGATGAGTTCTACCCCCTTCCTCTCTTTCTCCCACCCTCACCCTCTCTTGCCCTTCTACCATCTGCCATAGTATGATACAGCAATAAGGTCCTTACTAGATGCTGGTACCTTGTTACTGGACTTCTCAGCCTTCAGCACTGTGAGAAGTAAATTTGTTTTCCTTATAAATTACCCATCTGCAGTATTCTGTTACAATAACACAAAACAGACTAAGACAGTGGATTAAGTACCTTTCATGCTTCAAATCAATTTCCTCTTCTGCCACATCTCTCTGACTCCAGACAAATAAATTTCTCTGCTTTTAATGGTTCAGTAATTAGATTGGGACAGTGTAGGTAGTCCAGGAAAATCTCTATATTTTAAGGTCTGTAACCTTTGTTACATCTGCAAAGTCTCTTATTCATGAGTGATTAGGGCATGGACATCTCTGGGGAAGGAAGGGATAAATTGAGTGACTTCCAGGTGATTTATACATACGTGAAAGTATTTTATCTTCATATAGTTTAAACATTCTCTCCTAAGTCTTATTTATATCAATAATTTTAGTTTAACAAGTGTTTTATTTTCCATAAATAGCACAAAGTTGAATTTTGGCCCAGACGGTATCCCAACTACCATTCATTATTCCAAATTAGTAGGTTTCTAAATAACGACATTCCACAAAGTAAAGAAGAGGGTCAACACTATTGTGGCTGGAAAGATCTGTTAGGCCTCCTTGTAACCTCTCAGTCTTGTGGGCTCAGAGATGCTCATACTTTGGAGCTCTAGGCATTGGTTTAACTAATCAAATATGATAGTTTGGTTCTATGGAAAAGGCACCAAGATTGTTATACCACCTACATATTATCACAACTGCAATAAGTATGGAGAGAGACCCCACAAACTTAAGGGTAAGGGAGCACTCCAAGGTTGCTGGCTGCATGGTGAAATATGCAGCAATGATAAAAATGGGAAAAACACAGGCCTTGAGCAGGGACTTTAGGGAACAGTCAAGTGACCACAAGTGTCATCTGGCATGCTTAGCAGAACGCTTCCTTACAGCAATGCTTAACCCCAGCAGATTGGAGAGGCAACTGTTTCACCCTAGTCCCTGCCAAGGAATCAGAAATCAAACACTCAGTGTGGAAATTTTATTTCACATGCCCCCACAGCATCCTTGGGACTCAGGAAGGAACAGATGCAGAGAATGATTAAGTAATTCATCAAAGATGACATCATGGCAAAAACAGGTCCAGAACTCAGGACTCCTATTTGCAGATAGTGGAGGATGCTCTCTGGGGAGAGTTACCAGCAGGTGGTGATTTGCCCTTTTCCTTAATTTCCATTTCCATCTCTCATTGAACTAATTGGAGACTAACTAACCTTACAAGATTCTGCAAAAAGAACAACTGCCAAGTGTTTCAGATTAGAATTTACCTAGATTGTCCTCTCCCTCGGGTGTTGTTTCTTTTAAACTGGAGATAAGTTTGAATCATGCCCCCATCTGATGTGAACAGCTTTGTTTCTCTCATTGCCTGATGTCTGGCACTATGGATGGGTGGGTGAATGAATGGATGGATGGATGGATGGATAGGTGGGTGGGTAGAGAAATAGGCGGATGGATAGATGGATATAATAAATTGTTATAACTCTATGTGTCTTTACCTATGTCTGGATGGCATGTTCAACTTAACCACGCAGCCAGAATGTAATTACATTAGCATTACTGTCATTGCCATTGCACTGTAAAGACACAGGTTAAAAGACAGCACTTTTGCTTTGAGAAGAAATATAACCAAATTCAGTTGGCTGTCTATATCTCTCTATATCTCACATCCTCAGATTAGCCACCTGCAGATCAACAATATGCTAAAGTCCTCATTAAACATTGATGATGTATATGGAAACTAATTTTACCACAGGCTAATTCATGAAAACCAGGGTTAAATTACTATGGCATATTTGTACTCACAAAAACATCACCAAAACTTCTAAATGAAGACCCTGAAATGCTTTTAATACCAAACTGAAATAAATGTGAGTTCTATGCACACTTAAGAAAGATTAATAAAAACACACAAGATAATAATTTACCCACTTATTCCAGTTCAGGGTCAATGGTAGTCATAGCCAACTCAGCAGGCTCATGTGAGGTGGGGACCAGTCCTGAATGGGACACCATTCCATCGCAAGGGACACTCGCACCCCCCCACACTCACACTGGGATATAGACATGCCAATTCACCTAACATGCACATCTTTGGGATATGGGAGGAAACCGGAGGATGTGGAGAAAACCCAGGTGGACACTGGGAGAATATGCAAATTTCACACAGACAGTGGCGCTGGTGGGAATCAACTTTATTTTCTTTTTGTTTTATTTTTTTATTTTATTATTATTATACTTTAAGTTTTAGGGTACATGTGCACAACGTGCAGGTTTGTTACATATGTATACGTGTGCCATGTTGGTGTGCTGCACCCATTAACTCATCATTTAGCATTAGGTATATCTCTTAATGCTATCCCTCCCCCCTCCCCCCACCCCAAAACAGTCCCCGGTGTGTGATGTTCCCAACTTTTTTTTCTCATCAACGTTATAACTAAACAACATTGAATGAAACAATGAGGATCTGCTATATTTGAAAATAAAGATATAACTAAAAATAATACAAATTTTAAAAATATAGTGTAACAACTATTTACATAGAATTTACATTGTATTAGGTATTGTAAGTAATCTAGAGATGATTTAAAGGAGGGGTGTCCAAATTTTTGGCTTCCCTGGGCCACAGTGGAAAAAGAATTGTCTTGGGCTACACATAAAATACGCTAACAATAGCTGATAAACTAAAAAAAAAAAAATCACAAAATATCTATGTTTTAAGAAGGTTTACAAATTTGTGTTGGGCCACATTCAAAGCAATCCTGGGCCTCATGCAGCCCACGGGCCGAGGATTGGACAAGTTTGACTTAAAGTATACGGGAGGATGTTCCTTGGTTATATACAAATACTACACCATTTTTTATAAAAGAATTGAGCATCCTTGGATTTTAGTATCGAAGGGAGGTCCAGGAACCAATTCCCCACGGATACAAATGGAAAACTATAATATAACATATATGTAATCACGACTAAAAGAACAAATGAATCTATACCCAGAAAAGCTAGAATGTGTCCAGGCACTCACGCCTGTAATCCCAGCACTTTGAGAGGCTGAGGCGGGCAGATCACTTGATGTCAGGACCAGCCTGGCCAACATGGAGAAACCCTGTCTCCACTAAAAATACAAAAATTAGCCAGGCATGGTGGTGCATGACTGTAATCCCAACTACTTGGGAGGCTGAGGCAGGAGAATCACTTGAACCCAGGAGGCAGAGGTTGCAGTGAGCTGAGATCATGCCACTGCACTCCGGCCTGGGTGACAGAGCAAGACTCTGTCTCAAAAAGAAAAGAAAAGAGAAAAGAAAAGTTGTTGTGTACATATTCTCAAGTTTATTTTGATTCTGGTTAAATTGAATTGGCCAACATTTTTGGAGCCCAGCCTCTGGCTCAATACCTCTGTGTGAGATACCGCAAACCTTTCAGGTACCTGCAATCAAGCTAAGCCAATGCAGCTAGTTCTACTGCATAGTAAACACCTTGAGGTTAGTGGCTAGGTCTGATTCATCACAGAAGGTTGCAAGGCTTAAGGAAGTTAATATATGTGAAGATATTTGCACAGTGCCTGGTACATAGTGCTCTGTAAGAGCTAACTGTGGTACTGACATTATCTTCATGATATTCCAAGGCCCACTGCAGTGCCTAGCACATAGGGCCTACTCACATTCTCAGATGAATAGATTGAAGTTAATAAGGTGAAAGAAATCCTCAGAAGATATATCATCCAGTTTGAAAACAAGAAGATTTTTGTATAGAATGAGAAGGATGGCAATACAGTAGTGGATTTGACACTGTGTGTCTCAGGCCTGTAATCCCAAGCACTTTGGGAGGCCAAGGCGGGTGGATCACGAGGTCAGAAGATCAAGACCATCCTGGCTAACATGGTGAAACCCTGTCTCTACTAAAAAATACAAAAAATTAGCCAGGCGTGGTGGCACGAGCCTGTAATCCCAGCTACTCGGGAGGCTGAGGCAGGAGAATGGTGTGAACCCGGGAGGCGGAGGTTGCAGTGAGCCGAGATCACGCCATCGCATTCCAGCCTGGGTGACAGAGCGAGATTCCATCTCAAAAATAAATAAATAAATAAGATAAAATAATAACAAGAAAAAGAAACTCAACAGCACAGGTTGAGAGGAAGGGGTTAACCAAGCGAGGCAGGATGGAGGGGAAGGAGAAAATCTTCCATTCTGCTCTCACCTCTGTTTTCAATGATGACGCATTACCTGTGGTGATTATTTCCCTCTCCAGTTGGCTTTCAACTTGAAGTCTAATAGGATGATGATATATATGTAGACATGCGACCATGAAACCAGAATTTGACCTGCTAGGTTAATAAACACTAGCAGTTATTGTAACTCACAAATTACAGGTCCCAATTTTCACAGCCGGGTTGCAGGCATTAATTAAAACTGGTGTTGCAAATCACAGCATTTTGGAATGCCTGCAATGTTTAAATTATCAATGGTGTTGCCACCTTAATTTAAAAAAGCAACTTCCATCATTTTTCAAAGAAGAGTACAATAAGCCAGGATAAGTCTGTCTCTCACGCTTGCGGTCATTAATGTGCTGGGAGCAAATGAAACTTTTTAATGTCTTTCAATATGTTTGAGTACAAATTACCAGATTTGCTTCCGGAGCTAACTCTGCCCATTATAAAATACAGAATAATTAAGGAGATGTTACTGTGAGTAAGGCTTTTATTTGGCTGGGTTCTCTCTCTCTCTCTGTCTCTTAAGGGGAATTTTCAACAGGGATGATATTGCCCCCAAGGGGGTGAAAATTGCTCTTGGAAGAGGGGATTTAGATAGTACAATTTCATGGTTCTCCAAAGGGCCACGTATATAAACAGATACACCGTGTATCTGTGGCATTAAAATTTCATGGGATGGGTGGTGAATAGGAAAAAAATGCCTAAAAGACTCCTTTGGAGGTTGATAATGATAAAAAAAAAAGTTTGAGAAACCGTCCTAATAGGATGGCTTCTGAACACTTGACTTTGAACCATTTACCCAATTTGTAATAAAGAATATATCTTAATATTTTTCAAAGAAAACAGGAAACTGGACTTGGTAGGAGAAAGTACAGAAATAAAAGGCGTCCACCAACCAGTGAACTAGTAACATCCTCCGAGGGAACTGGGAGAAGATTAGGCTGGGAAAAAAAAATAAACAGCAACAAAAGCCTAGAATTGGAAGACAGTGGTAAAAACATGTGGGCTGGGTTGGAGAAAGAAAGCTGCAAAGTAAGGGAAAATACGATGGAAAACTCAGCGCACTGTTGTGGAAGTTGTGGAAAATTCCGTGTGGTTACAATATGGAAACTGAAGGAAATGTAACTCCAACGTGGGCAATGGAGAGTAGATGTTGATGAAACAAAGGGAAGATTGTGGGGCAGGATCACCTGAGGTGAGGCTGCTGTGGGGCATTTCTACATGTGTACTTTAGGAAGAGTAGAACAGGTGATGAAAAAACCATCAGCTCTGAAATTTCTTTAGTTTATCCAGTGTTCGTAATATCTCTGTCTGAGTCTGTTTTGTGTTGTTGTAACAATACCTGAAACCAGGTAGTTCCTAAAAAAAAAGATTTACTTAGTTCACAGTACTACAGCCTGGGAAGTTCAGGATGCATAGTGCCTGCACCTGCTCCGTGCAGGTGCAAGCCATTCATGAGAGACCCGCCTCCATGACCCGAACACCTCCCCTAGACCCCACCTCCTCAACTACCACACTGGGGGTCAGATTTCAACATGAATTTTGGTGGAGACAAACCACATCCAAACTATAGCAACCTTTAACTGGACTAGCTTGAAGCATGTGCTCATCCTTGATCAATGACTTTGGTCAGAGGTGTGGAATCTCCAGCCTTGGATCTACGGCAGTGGGGCCAGCCCCACTAAAACCATGTGTGAGGAAATGGAGGAAAGGACGTCTCCAAGGAAAAGTAGGATGTGTTTTTATCAAAAGAGCAGATAGTGGATATGGGGAGGTAGAACAATTGATGTTGCCTCTGATGTTACACAGAGCTGCGTTCCCATCTTAGACACCTTGGGCAAAATATTTCACATCTCTGAGCTTTAGTTTCACCCATTACATGCATTAAGTATGAATGATAACAGAATCTACTGCACTGGATTATTGTGAGGATTGAATGACATAATGAAGGTGGCATCCTGGCACATAGTCAGGACTCAGTAAAGTTGGCTCCTCTTCCTCCTTACTGAATAGGTCTATCCAACTGTAGAAGCATAGTTTATGTTAATTAATATGAGTCCACAATAAGCAATTGAATGATGAGAATCAGTGATGAAATTCATAATTCATTAATCATGTGCTTTCAATGAGCTTATTAACTCACTCACTCTCTACAGGGTTATTTTTCCTCCCTTCTCTCAATAACCCTCTTTTTTCTGGACCTCATAAGGCACTAATATACTTCCATCTTCCCTTCAATGCTTTTTTTAAATTTTCTCCGGGTTTGATTGTTTACCCCTTCCATCCTCACTTGAATAGTGCCTGGTAATGACACAGTTTGCCCAGAAATGGGGGACAGCTTTTGAGAAGCAAAGCACCCTCATGGTGCATGGAGAAAGGGTTTGGTACTGTGTTCGTTTGCTCAGGCTGCCATAGCAAAGTACCACCAGATGGGAAGCTTCAACAACAGAAATTTATTTTCTCACAGCCTGGAGGCTGGAAGTCCAGCAGGGTTGGCTACTCCCAAGGCTCTCTCCTTACTTTGCAAATGGCGTCTTCTCCCTGTGTCCTCACAGGGTCTTCCCTCTCTGTACGTCTGTGTCCTATCTTCCTCTTATAAGGACACCAGCCATATTGGATTAGGCCCACCCTCATGACCTCATTTTACCTTGATTACCTCTTTCAAGACTATCTCCAAATATAGTTGTATTCTGAGGTTCCTGGAGGGTAGAGCTTCAGCATATAAATTTTGGTAGCAGATAAGGAGAGGAACCTTCAGCACATATCAGTCGCTTATAAGCTGTGAGGCTGTGAAGAAGGCTCTTAGCTACTCAGTTGTGATTAACTGAAATCCATTCAAGCTAGCACAAGTAAGAAGAGTTTACTGAAGAGTTTGCTAAAGAGTTGCAAGGTATAATCTGAGGCAGGAACAGAAATCTAGCCGTCCAACCAGAAATCAAAATCTCTATTTCTATTTCTCAGGACTGGAAATATAACTGTCATCTCTGCCTTATTGTATATTCTGTCTATTTCCTCTCTCTCATCTTTTTATCTACTTATGCATGGTCCAACAAAGCAACTAATCCCTAGTCAATATGATCCTTCATCTCTAAATAGTTTTTATCTCTAAATCTTAATTCTTATTCTCAAGATACAGAATCTGATTGGTCATTGGCCATCCCTGATTGGTTGATGTTGAATCAAGTGCCCATTGCTGGTCCAATCAGCTATATCCAAGCCATAAGAGAGCAGGGCTGTGTATTACAGAAGAGATTTCCCAGGCAAGTCCATTCAGCAAGTACTAAGGCAGAGGAATTCCCATGTAAGGGGCTATAGCATGAAGACACATCCCCAAATATGTCTACAACACAGAATAAGCCTCAGCGTGCTCATTTGTAAAGTAGACATAATGATTCACACTTCACAGAGTTATTGTAAAGAATCAATGAGATAATGTGTTGCAGAATTATTCGGTGACACGGAGCACCTAAAGTGTTTATAGAGTGGAACAAGAGCTTACTAATTACATTGCTATGTCCCTGCATCAGTTAGCATTTGACACAAAGTGCTGTGTAACAAATTACCCCCAAATTCACACTCATTTGTTCTCATGAATCTAGATTATCTGATGCTGGCTGATCTAGGCTGGGTTCAGGCAAGGGTGGCTTTGCTGCAGATGTCTCTCACCTTCTCCTGGGACCTGTGGACTAGCCAGGATATATTCTCCTCCTGGTGATGGCAGACGTTCAAGAAATGCAAACAGAAGCAGCCAGGCCTTTTACTGTCTAGGAAACTGTGTTTAGTGTTTTCTCTTTAAATGTCATATCCTTTGAGGACTGGGCTACATGAGTCACTACTTTATAAATGTTATTATGTAGCAAATCAATCAAACTTTCATGGGCAAAATTAAAATATATTCAGCACTTATGTTTTGCATCCATGTTAGTGCATGACTTTCATATGGGCTCCTTGCTCCAAAAAGCAAGGCACATAAAACTCAACATTCTCGGCTGGGCACGGTGGCTCACGCCTGTAATCCCAGCACTTTGGGAGGCCGAGGTGGGCGGATCACGAGGTCAGGAGTTCAAGACCAGACTGGCCAACGTAGTGAAACTCTGTCTCTACTAAAAATGCAAAAAAATTAGCTGGGCGTGGTGGCGGGCGCCTGTAATCCCAGACACTTGGGAGGCTGAGGCAGGAGAATCACTTGAACCGGGGAGGTGGAGGTTGCAGTGAGCAGAGACTGCACCACTGCACTCCAGCCTGGGCGACAGTGCAAGACTCAGTCTCAAAAACAAAAAGTAAAAAATAAAATAAAAATAAAAATAAATAAATAAATAGATCTCAACATTGTGAATTCAGTCAAATTCAGAGAGATTCCAAAAGGAGTTAGAGCTGTGAGAGGTATAAGAGATCACTAATAGTTCTTTTTCATTTCACAAGTAGAGAAGATGGAAGCTTAGAGAGAGGAAACAACTTGCCCAAGGCCTCAGAACAGGTTCCAGATACATTTATTGTTGGGCTGGATGAAACACGGATCAGACGAAATCTGGCAATGTTGACGCTGCTAGGGAATTGCAGATTAACTTTAATATATAGATGAGGGTGTGTTGGCTCATTTGTGTTGTTGTTGTTGGATCAGACCTAACCTGATTTAGCCTAAAGATGTTGTTTATTGCTTCCTGGACCCTATCTGGAAATCTAGAAATGAAACAGAAAGGTATGAGCTGTCAAGCAGGAGAGAAATACAGAGAAGATGCAGTTGAAATTGCCAAGTTGAGAAGATGGTTCATTACCTAATTTTCAGCTTTTTCTCTGGTCTCCTGGCCCTAAAATTCCTTATGAAATAAGTCTTAATGATATATGTATATGAACCTCTAATTTTTAAATTGCTTATTTGTGCTTCTCTATTATTGGAATTTGATTTTGAACCATAACAAAATTACTGGCAGAGGAATCAGAGGTTGATAAAATGTTAGAAAATATACAGTTAAAAAAATTATACAGTTTATATTCAAAGCTTAGCCCAGAATTAATGGCAAGAAAAATGCTAATAAATATACAGAAAGGCAAAAATAATTTCCAGTGTTCCCCGCCTCAAAAAGCAGCCACAAAAGAGCCTTCTTAAACCACACAGAAGATGCCAGACCATCTTTCCTTCTTTGAGTCATCTCAATAGCTACGTCCTTTCCTTCATCTCTTCTTGGTCAAGACCTTTCTAATGGCCAAGACTGTCTTTCTCAAAACAAGATCTTTCTAAAGTCTGAAAGCTGGGGGCAGTATTTTTTTATTATTATTATTATTCTCTCGGTCTTTGATGAAAAGGATTTCCTAAGTAAAAGCGCTTGGGTGAAAGTAACAGATTCAAAATATGCAAATTACTGAAAACTCATTCTGTAGTCATAGAAGAAGCCAAATTCCTACTGCTATCAAATGAAGTTCTCCCATCTGGGAGGGCTGGAGGTTTGCTTCTCCTATTTATGTGTTTCTTTCCAGGGTACCCGTGCTAGGACACACAAAGGCTGCAGCACCCACTACGGTTCCTATGTCTTTGTTGTCTGCCTTTGAACACTGAGAAAGGACATGGGTTGTGAGCTACAAATGTTGCCTTGGGGTTAATATTTTTGTACATGAAAAATGTGATGAAATGGATGTTTGCACATCTCTCATTATTACAAGCCTTTTAAGTAGAAGCACTTTGTTGTATGAAATGGGATAAGTGGCTCCCTTGCTGACATCACCATTGCCTTAATGTTTTGTATCTCTAGTCTACTGGCTTCTCTTGCGGAGTATAATTCACCAAACACACCACCCTCCCTCCTGATTCCACCCCATCCACCTCATGGGTACACATTTTTTAAAAGGTATTGCATGTTTCGCATGCAAAGTCAAGCTGGCCAATGATCTCATGAGTTCTGCTGTTCCCCATGATATGGCAAAGTGGTGGTCCTGATTCTGATTTTATACCTAAGCATCATCCAGGGAGCTTAATAAAATGCAGATGCCAAGGCCCACCTGTACAAAGCCTAATAGAACAGGCTGGCTTGAGGCTTGGGAATTTTACTTATAAAACACTGCAAAATTTTGGCACAGGTGATCTGTGGACAAGGCTCTGAAACACTGGTTTGGTGACTGAAAGTTGACCCTTAGCCATCCACCCTGGGCTTGACTTCTAGCTCCGCCACATATTAACTGTGATGTGGGGAGCAGGTCACTCCTTGCTTTGTTCTTCAATTTCCTCAAATCTACAAAACAGAGTGATAACACACACATCACAGCATGGGATGGGTTCATGGATGGTATCTAGAGGGAGCTCAATAAATACTTCTTTTTTTTTCTTTTTTTTTTTGGGGGGGGGGGTCTGTCTTTAATACTTCTTCAGCCTGACCCAGTTGTCCATAAGTCATTTCTTATTTGAGGATGTGATTCAGCAGAGAAAATTAGCATGCAATGTAAGGGTTGTATGGGACCATTTTTGGTTTGGTTTTGGTAAATTTTAAAATTATAGAATAGATTATAAAAACGTGACTCTGTGCATACATACATTTAAAGAATGATTTTTAAAAGACCACCTGTGCCAAACAGCCATGTTCCCACCCCCCAGTTTAATAAATAGGACATTACCAATCTCTTGAAGTCTCTTCTGTGACCTTTTCTAACCACATCTCCCTCTCCCCACCAGGGAAGCAACTATCCAGTATTTGGTATTTATTATTCGCATGCAGTCCTTCCTAGCAACAGTCCTCACAATATGGTCTCTGGATCAGCAACATCAGTATCACCTGGAAATTTATTAGAAATACAGATTCTTTGGCCCCATTCCCAGACCTATTGAGTTAGAAACTCTGAGGGAGAGACCCAGGAATCTGGGTTATAAAAAGCCCTCCAGGTAATTTTGATGCACGGTAAAAACTGCAGCCTTGTGGTAAATACTGTGTGTGTGTGTGTGTGTGTCTAAACAATACATTAGTTTAACTGATTTTGACCTCGATATGAATGAAATAATTATTTGTGTATTCTTTTGTTACTTGATATTTTTCTCTGCATTATGTTTGTGTGATTCATCCATATTCATATGTGTATTCATAAGGCCATTCATTTTACAGCTATTTACTATCTGTTGCTGAATATACCACAATTTATTTACACATTTTAGAGCCAATAGACATTTGGGTTTTTTCTAATGTTTTGCTATTTTGAGCAATGCTACCATGAACATTCTTGAATATTTAACTGATGCACCTGTGCAAGACAGTGTCTCTAGAAAAGTGTTTTCCAGCCTTTTTTACGACACAGTAAACATGGAACATGATATTTGTAAACAGGGGTAGGTAAGCAAGCTTCTCAGGGCATAGAGCGGATTCGCAGGCTTGGTTCTCTGAACTCCTGTTCAACCATGGTCCTATGCAAAAAGGTTGGGAATCTTTTTAAACATTTCCAGACTGCTTTGTGGCTGAGTTTCTCAAGGCAAATGAGATTTTGCCAATTAGATGCACAAACACAAGATGGGGACCCATGAGGCCAAGGCTGCCCTCCCAGCTGCTCCTGTCATTGCTGCTAACGAGCTCCCTGCAGCAGCCTTTTGGGGCCCACATTCATGGAGCATAGTGTTCGCTATAAGGGTGCGTGTGTGTGTGTGTGTGTGTGTGTGTGTGTGTGTGTGTATCCTTTATCAAGTTAAGGAAATTCCCTTCTCTTCCCAGTTTGCTGAAGGTTACTTCATCAACATCATCATCATCATCAACATCATCATCATCGTCATCAGTAACTGAATTTTATGGGTTGTTTTTTCAACTCCTGTTGAGAAGATCTTATGTTTTTCTCTCCTTTATTAAGATGGTAAATTACATTGTGTTCATTTTCTGGGACTGCCTTAACAAAGTACCAAAAACTAGGGAGCAGAGGGGGCTTATATGACAAAAATTTGTTGCCTCGCAGTTCTAGAGGCTGGAAGTCTGAAATCAAGGTGTCAGCAGGGTTGGTTCCTCTGAGGGGTGTGGAGAAGACTCTGTTCCAGGCCTCTGTCCTACCTCCTGGCAGCTTCAGACATTCCTCAACTTGTAGATGGTCATCTTTTCCCTGCATCTTCACACCATCTTTCCTCTGTGTGTGTCTGTCTCTGTGTTTAAATCTCCTCTTTCTATAAAAACACCAGTCATACTGGATCACAGCCCACCTTAATGACCTCATCTTAATTTGATCACCTGCAAAGACCTTATTTCTAAATAAGCTCACATTCACAGGTACTAGAGGTCACAACTTCAACATCTTTTGGAGGGACACAAGCCACCCCATAACATACATTAATAATTTTCTGATGTTGAACCAATCTTGCATTCCTTTGTTGTGCTGAATTTTTTAAATACATTGTTGAATGTAGTTTTCTAATACTTTATTTAGATTTGACTTAGGGCTTCCGCCTATACATTAATCAATAAGATTGGCCTGTAATTTTCCTTATACAATTGTCCTTTGTCTGGCTTGGATATCAAAGTTGTCATAGCTTCACAAAATAAGTTTTAGAAAATTAAACTTCCTCTTTTTCTATTTTTTACAATCTTTTTCTTACTTGGGAACATTTCAAACACATAAAAGTAGAGAAAATAATATAAAGAACTCACTTGTGCCCATTATATACCTCAAAAATTAACAACGTATGGCCAATTGTATTTTGTCTATTACACACCCAACCCTGAATTATTTTAAAGCAACCCCATACATCATATCATTTCATCCACAAATATATCTGTATGTATCTCTAAAAGCTACGGTCTCTTTTTAAAACACAACCACAATGCCATTTGTAACACCTAAATTATTTTTAAACCTATACAAGTTAGAAACAACAGTAACGGCCAGGCGCGGTGGCTCATGCCTGTAATCCCAGCACTTTGGGAGGCCGAGGCGGGTGGATCATGAGGTCAAGAGATTGAGACCATCCTGGCCAACATGGTAAAACTGTGTCTCTACTAAAAACACAAATATTAGCTGGGCATGGTGGCAGGCGCCTGTAATCCCAGCTACCCGGGAGGCTGAGGTAGAGAACTGCTTGAACCTGGGAGGTGGAGTTTGCAGTGAGCGGAGATCGTGCCATTGCACTCCAGCCTGGTGACAGAGTGAGACTCCCTCTTGAAAAAAAAAAAAAAGAAACAGAAAAGAAAGAACAGGAACATGGACTTCTATGTGCCCATTTCTCAGTTTTGATATTTATTAACTCATGGTCAGTTTTCTTCCATGTCCCTTCACACCTGCGGCTCCCTCCAAATTATTTTGGAGGAATTCCCGGGTATTATATCATTCTAATTTAAAATTTTTCAATATATAGACATTCACCCACTGCATTAGGGGTAGAGAGATGATGGGGTATGTCTACACTAATGTTCTTTCACAGGAAAACAGAAACTCACAGGAAAAGATGTTCCCTTCCCTCTCCACCCTCACATTTATTTACATTCTTAGGCAGTTGCTCCCAAACCTGACTGGTCTCATCAGGGTCATGTGGAGAGGTGGCAGGTGCCTATAATCCCAGCTGCTCGGGAGGCCGAGGCAGGAGAATTGCCTGAACCTGGGAGGCAGAGGTTGCAGTGAGTCAAGATCGTGCCACTGCACTCCAGCCTGGGCAACAAGAGTGAAACTCCGTCTCAAAAAAAACAAAAAAACAAAAAAAACCCAGAGATGCCAGGAAATTCTCAGAGATTCACGTCTAAATGATAAGGGTTCTTTAACAACATAACAGTATCTTTGTCACACCTAAAAATTAGCACTGATTCCTTTTTTTTTTTTTTTTGAGATGGAGTCTCACTCTGTCGCCCAGGCTGGAGTGCAGTGGTAGGATCTCTGCTCATTGCAACCTCTGCCTCCCGGACTCAAGCGATTCTCCAGCCTCAGCCTCCTGAGTAGCTGGATTACAGGCACCCGCCACCATGCCTAGCTAAATTTTGTATTTTTAATAGAGACGGGGTTTTACGACGTTGGCTAGGCTGGTCTTGAACTCCTGACCTCAGGTAATCCACCTGCCTCGGCCTCTCAAAGTGCTGGGATTACTCCCAAAGTGAGCCACTGCACCTGGTCTCAATTCTTAATGTGATTAAATATCTAGTCACTGCTTAAGTTTCTCATATTGTATCACCATTTTTTAATCTGTTGATTGATTTGAACGAGGATGCAAACCAAGTTCACACATTGCATTCAGTTGATCTGTTTCCTAAAACTTTTTACCTCCATGGCTTTTTAATTTATTGTATATTTGCCATTTATTTATTAGAGAAACTGAATTATTTATGGTATAAATGTCCCACATTCTGGATATTTTTTTAGTCTGTGCATGTTGTCAGTTGACATTTTCTTCCCTCCTCTGTATTTTCTGTAAATTGGTGATAGACCAAGAAGCTTCATCAAATTCAGCTTCTTTTTTTTTTTTTTTTTTTTTGGCAAGACTATTTCCAACATGCTACTGCGTCAATCAGGAGGTAGATAACGTCTGTTTTGAAAAACTATGAACCATCTCACAGACTTTTTTAAGTGACCATCTAATCTGTATTTATCATAGACATAAGGCGTTTCAAATGATGTAATTTTTGGCATATTATAAAGGTCACATAAAATTGTCATATTACTTATTTAAATGTATCTAAATACTAAAGACTTTTTATTGCCTGGCAGAGGAGCAGACAAACTGGGAAAGGAAGAGGGAGCAACTAAGTTAAGCATGCCCAATCCTTTATCCCAAATTCACCAATCAGATAAGACACCGAATTAGGGGTGGAGAGAGACTGGGGCATTAAACTAATGTTTCCTTCACAGGAAAATATGAAATCACAAGGCAAAGAGCTTTCTGCCTCTCCACCCTCGTGTGCACATCCTAGGTAATTGCTCCCAAATTGAACTGGTCTCATCAGAGTCACACGAAGGCATTTTTAAACAATAGAGATGCCAGGAGATTCTCACTTGGAGATGGATGAAAGGGACTTGAAATCTGTTAAGCAGACATCTCTTGTTAGTGCAATACTATCAGGGGTCTGGGGTGTTCTAGAAAACCCACAGTCATACAAGTGGTACCTGAGTCCAAAGCCATAGCCCTGAGTATGAACAAATCATTTTCTTTATCAGAAAACAAAGATAAGGATGCCCGTCTCCTAGACTTGTTTGAGGAGTAAATGAGATGGCGTATTCATTCACTCATTAAATATTTATGAAATGTTTGCTATGTGCAAGGCAGGGTCCTGGACATTGGGACAGGCAGAAAAAGCAAGACAGAAGGTTGCCTTCACTGAGCAAGATGAGCCTCAAAGCAGCAGTGACAAGAACATGAGGTGAGGGTAACAGTGGAACGGCCCAGGAGCTGCTCTGGAAAGTACAGGGGCCCACTAGTCATCCCTACACCCCCTCGCTACAGGCCAAAAACCCCACCAGTTTAGAAGGTGAGTCACTGTTAGGGGTTGGGAATCGTGTCCCCCCAAAAATCCAGATGTCAAAATCCTAACCTACAGTGTCTCAGAATGTGGCCCTATTTGGACCCACGGTCATCGGCATATGGACTTAGTTAAGATGAGGTTGCAGCCAGGCACGGTGGCTCACACTTGTAATCCCAGCACTTCGGGAGGCTGAGGTGGGTGGATCACGAGGTCAAGAGATCGAGACCATCCGGGCTAACATGGCGAAACCCCATCTCTACTAAAAATACAAAAAATTAGCCGGACATGATGGCACACCCCTGTAGTCCCAGCTACTCAGGAGGCTATGGCAGGAGAATCAGGAGAATCACTTGAACCTGGCAGGTGGAGGGTGCAGTGAGCCGAGATCATGCCACTGCACTCCAGCCTGGGTGACAGAGTGAGACTCCATCTCAAAAAAAAAAAAAAAAAAAAAAGATGAGGTTGCATTGGAGTCGGTGGGCCCAATCCGATATGACTGGTGTTCTTAAGGAGAACTGTGGACTCAGACAGGCACACAAGGTAACGCCATGTGAAGGTGAACGCACAGATCAGGGTGATACATCTCCAAGCCAAGGAGCACCAAACATTGCCAGGCAACCAGCAGAAGCAAGGCGACAGGCACAGGACATGTTCTCTCATAGCCTCAGGAAGGAAACAACTTGTGTGATACCTTGATCTTGGACTTCTAGCCTCCAGAACTGTGGGACAATACATTTCTCTTGTTTCAACCACCCAGCCTGAGGTACCTTATTACAGCAGCCCTGGGAAACTATTACTAATACATCCCATACACAGACATTCATTTGGTGAAATGACAATCCACATTTACAAGCACCTACATATATGCTGGGCATTTTTGTAGATACAGCACAGCTTCATCCCGCTTCTGCCTCATAATGACTCTAGAAGGCAGGTGCTGTTACGATTTCTGTTTTACAGAGGATGAAACTGAGGCACAGAGATTAAGCAGCCTGTCCAAGGTCACACAGGCAGTACGTAGCCAGGATTCAAACCCAGCAAGTCTACAGGCTGTTGAGCCCAAGCTCTGAACCTGCAGGATCCCACTTTAGCTTGGAACACTGAATGTTTGTTTAAGGGGACTTGGAACCAGTTTCACTGGATATTTCTGAAAGGATTTGTAAATGTTCCTAACTGGCACTATGCCGTGTCAAGAGGCC
Source organism: Pongo pygmaeus (assembly GCF_028885625.2). Classification (NCBI taxonomy): domain Eukaryota; kingdom Metazoa; phylum Chordata; class Mammalia; order Primates; family Hominidae; genus Pongo; species Pongo pygmaeus. The sequence continues at coordinate 216,750,333 of NC_072373.2, read as the reverse complement.
TCCCGTCTTGCTTGGTTTCCTTTGATCTAGTTGGTCAAAACAAAAACCCAACAGCCACTCCAGTTGGGTTTTCCTGGAAGAACTGTATTTGCCACCACTTTGGTAAATCCCCCAACCCTGTTCATTCTTCACCAAATTGGAGGGGCAAAGGCAATTGAGGTGCACGTATATATTGGTTATCAGCAGCAATTTCAGTAATTACTTCTGCACACATAAAGCAAGTCAGCTGGAAGGCAAACTGCAGCCATCTGACTTTAAAGAAACTCAGTGCCGTGGAGCAAAACAAGAATCCCAGGACTGCCTCTGCAAGGTCAAGGGTGCTAGAGACAGATACACCTGCATTATCACTCCAGCTCCCACTCCAAGCTCACTGTTCTAGCTCTGAATCCTGGCCTCATGGTGTCCTGAAGTAATACCCATGAAGCAACTTGCCTAGAAACAGAACATTCTAGAAGGCTGATATGCACCTTCCCTTCTCCCACCTTATCTTCCTGGCATTTCCTCTATGCTGGTGATAGTAGTATGTTCTGGAGTCCTATGTTATTTCAATTCAAGCAACATTTTATCAAGAACCTTCTGGAAGAAAAGTACAGAACTTGGCACAGAGAATAAAGAAATGAACAACAGAGACCCTGCTTCCTACTGTCACTTTGCTTCCTGGAGCCCCAAAAGGCTCCCATAGGAAGCCACAGAAGACTGGTCCAGAGAGCAGAGTTTCCACGAGGGTGACTTACTGTTCTAATTTGCCTGGGACTGAGGGGGATCCTGGGAATTTTGGGTAAAGTCCTGGGCAAACCAGGAAGAGCTGATGACCCCAGTTCCAATATCCCAGCCCCCCAGCTCCCCACACCTACAGTTTAAGGAAATCAGTGGATCAGCTTAATTCTGTTTTTATCTCTTACATATAGTATAGTGAATTTCCAAGGGAGATTTTGTCTGGAAAAAAAATATTTTTGTTGCCTAAAAAATAAAAATATTTGACATCTTTACCTTCTTATTGTATACTACGGGCTATTTCTTTTACAGATGTTTTGTCCATACCATGCACCAGATATGACTTAATCACTGGACAGGACAGGACAGGCACAGAATTTCTGCAGTCCGTGAAATGGAGTCATCCATGCTTGCTTGGAACAGCTTACAATAATCCACAGTTGAAAATTACCACTGTCATTACAACTCCAACCTCAAAGACGTGTCTTAGGCTGGGAAGTCCCCCTCCTCTTACCTAGGTACAAGGACAAATCATTAATCCTTATTCCTGAGAACACAGAAGCCATTGTCCATCTTCTAGACCCTTTGTGCCCAAGCGTATTCAAGCATCTTGCTCTGCAAGGGTGTTAACATGTATCTCTCTCATTCTGGGGATTCGGGGCCAATGATTCTCGTTACAGAATGCTCTAATTCCTTTCAAGACATTGATGACCCCCTTAGCCAACACAAAGAAGCCCTTGGGCTCTGAATAGCCTTGCCTGCTTGGAGACTGACCCTCTTACCAAGGAAACAGGAGCTCAGCATGGTATACCTCCAGCTCCTGGGACTTGTTTCACTGCGGAAGTCAGGCCAGCTTGCAGCCACCCTTTTCTGCCTGTTCCAGGAGCTCAGGATGCCTTCACAGTTGGTGAGGTTGCCTTGACACTGGCAACCACCTAGGGATGCCGAGTGCCCTTCAGGGAAGAATTCAGCCAGGAAGATAATAGATGCTAATGTCAGAAGCGGAGCCCTGGAGGGAAAGAAACGAGAGAGGATCACCTTGCAAGGAGTGGAGTGCTGTTTCTGTAATTTCCCCGTGGAATTTCGATCTGCCCTTGTCGAGAATGAGGTCAGACAAATGAGTTTATTTATTCTCCAGGGTGACTAACAGAATGGAAGCATTCGCAGAGCAAAGAAGGAGTCGGGAGAAAACCACAATTAGCAATATTACCAGAACCTGCCACTTCCAAGCCAGATCGTTTCCTTTCTTTCTTTTTTTTTTACCCCCCCCACTTTCGCAGACTATTAATTGGGCTTCAGCTTTTTCAGACAAAACAGTTCCCTAAAGTCTGATTCTTTCCTTCTGGATTTGCAGACTCTATCAAGGCATTTTGTCAAGTCCCCAGATTTTAAATTATTTTTTGAGGCTGAACTCCCGCTTGTCACAGCAGAAACAAACGTGTTCTTAATTCTAAGAGGAAAACCCCATTTTCTAGGGTTACTCCAAAAGAGGACATTGATAGAAGAGGCTACTGATGTGAAGAGGAAATAACTCCAACCAATTAAAAAATGGGGAAAGGATCCAAACAGACGTCTCTTGCAAAAAATTAAAAGAGCCAATAAATGTATGAAAAGATGCTCAACATCATTAACTATCAGGGAAATGAAAATCAAAACCACAATGAGATATCATTTCACACTCACTAGGATGGTTGTGATTTAAAAATTAGGTAATAGCAAGTGTTGAAGATGTGGAAAAATGGGAACGCTTATACGTTGCTGGTGGGAATGCAAAAATGGTGCGACCCCTCTGGGAACAATCTGCCAGTCCCTTGAAAGGTTAAACACAAAGTTACCATATAGCCCAGAAATTCTACTCCTAGGTATGTACCCAAGAGAATTGAAGACCTATATCCATCATTAACATATACAGGTATGAAAACCTGTATAAAAATGTTTATAGCAGCATTTTTCATAATAGCCAGCAAGTGGAAACAACCCAAAGTCTATCAACTGACAAGCAGATAAATAAAATGTCAGCTTTCAATATAATGAAATAGTGTTTGACCATAAAAAGGAATGAGTACTGATACACCCTACAATGTGGATGAGCCTCGAAAACATTATGCCAAGTGAAATAAGCCAGACACAAAAGACCATACATTATATGATTCCACTTATACAAAATGTCCAGAATCAGAAACCCATAGATAGAGAAAATAGATCAGTAACTGCCTAGGGTGGGAACAGGCGATCGGGGCTCGGGGAGCAAAGAAAATGAGGGGGGAATGGGGAGTGATTTTTAATGCATAAGGGGTTTCTTTTGGAGTGATAAGAATGTTCTAACGTAATTGATTGTGGCTGTGCAATCTGTAAATATACTAAAAATATCGAATTGTATATTTTAAGCAGGTGAATTGTATGAGATTTGAATTATATCTCAATAAAGTTGTTATTACAGAGGAAAATGAAACAGAAGTGATGCATGAGCTGGTTGCTGAGGACTAAGTGGCAGTCAGCAAGGGAGAGGAAAGGAGCTTCCCAGGCAGCCATAACAGCCTGTGCAAAGGAGAGAGAGTGGTGAGCCCTGGGTTCCAAAAGGCAACTCGTGGGGCTGAAACCTAGAAAGGGATGGAGAGCAAGGAGTGAGAGGATGATGGACAGCAAGTAGGGGAAAGATTCTGTTGGACTTTGCAGGCCAGAAAAGGAGTGTTGTCTTTATTCTCAGAGCAAGGGAAACTGTTTGCAGGAAATGACTGTCAGATTTACTTTATGAAAAATTGGGCTTCGCTGAAGCATGGAGAATGGATCGGACAGAAGGTAGAGTGGAAAGGAAAGGACCACTGGGAGACCATAGAGCAGCCCAGGTGACAGTGACAAATGTCATCAGGAGTTTAGGACCATCCCACATACCTTGAGAAGTAAGTACGTGAGCAATTGTCATCTTCATTTGCTGCATTGAGAAGCGAAGTGGCTTCATGTGAGGCTATTGGGCAAGTTAGTACCAGAGATGGGTCTCTCTGTTTTACAAATCTTCCCTACACCCCAAAACACTGGGTCTTTTCTCTGGGCTCTTGGCAAGTGCCAAGTTAGCATTTGTTTTGCCCCCTACTCTCCAGAGAACATGGATGTACTTTTCTTCCCCCTAGGTTGCTGAAAGTAAAAAATGCAACAACACTAAATACTCAAGCATGTGGTCTGGAGACACAGGTCTCCATCTAAATCCACCACTGATTACCTGTGACTTGAGGCCTAATCTCTCTCTGTCTCAAGTGCCCAGTCGCTAAAGTGTTGCATAGAGTAGTCCCAAGTTTAGAGGATTGTTGGGAGAATTTAGTAAAACCATCTCACTAACAGCTTGGAACAGAGCCTGGTGTGTATTAACTACTCAATAAGTATTGGCCATTATATCATTTTCAGAATTATTACTTTGAACAAAGAGCAAACAGAGAACAGTAGACATTCTCCTCACATCCCAGTCTCTGGAGGCTTCGGCAGTCTATTGGTTCCTCTCTGAGCAAAACTGTCTTCCTAATATCTGTGCACAGTGGCCCAACATCTGGCCCTGAGAACTGGCCAAGACTGAGGCTCAGGAGCCTGGTGCTCTAGGGTGAGATAGCATGTGGATCCAATGTCCCTGACCTAGCACGTGCAGTGTTTGTCTTCTTTGCAACAGTGTGTATTTCCTGTGGAATTCGAATGTTGTCTCTCAATGCCTACTCGCCACTTCATCCACACCCAAACATGGCATCAGCCTGGCTCCTTGGATGTGACCTACTCAGTTGCACAGGGCCCTGTGCTTGGAAAGCCCTTGCACTTTGTTCATTGCTCTGATCTCACCATTTGGAAATTCTTAATAGTTCTTGAGCCAAGGTGCCTTCATTTTCCTTTTGCACTGGGCCCTGCAGATTATATAGCAAATCCTGCAATGTAGCCCCTTCTACTACAGCAAGTAAAGGGCATGGTGGTGTGGGAGATCATCCAAGAGCTGACTTGGAGTCAGCAACGAGAGCCTGGCACTGGCTGTGGCCATGGGCATGTCTGTGGGCTTCTAAGCAATCACAGGAGATAGATGGTTAAGATTAAAGATGCCATATCAAGAATGCACAGGGGCTCAAGAACTACACCCTTGTTCCCTCTCTTACGCTGCTCAATGCTCTAGTTTCTCTTCAGGCTAAGTACAAGGACCATGTCTGTATTCGTTTGCTGGGACTACCATTAAAAGTACCACACACGGAGTGGCTTGAACAACAGAAGTATGTCATCTCACAGTTCTGGAGGCTGGAAGGCCAAGATCAAGGCATTGGTAGGGTTGGTTTATTCTGAAGACTCTCTTTTTGCCTTGTAGATGGCTACCTTCTCCCCGTGTCTACACACGTCTTCTGTGTGTTTCTGCATTCTTATCTCCTTGTCTTCCAAGGACACCATTCCTATCAGATCAGGACCCACCCTAGTGACCTCATGTTAAATTAATTAGCTCTTTAAAGACCTTATCTCCAAATACAGTTACATTCTGAGTTCCCCAGGGTCAGGACTTCAAGTGGCACTAAGGACAAGCCAGGCAAGAGGTCAGGCTCTGCAATCCCAGTTCTGAATTTTCACATCTGTAAACTGGAGATACTTTCTAGGACTACTGTAAGGATTAGACAATCCATGTACAGCATTTAGCACAGTCACACTTAATAAATATTCGCCATTATTACACACTATCTACGACTCTCACCTCATACTGTTAATCCCATTAATTGAGTCTTAGAATTATGTGTAAATAATTCCTCTGCAGCTATGCAGCTTCCAGAAGAAAGCTCTAAGCCCACTTTGTAGACATACCCAGGTCCCCTAGATTAACATCCCCAGATAGCCCAAATTCTTGATGTAACACAAGATTCACCTGACTTTCTTGGTGGGGCACTTAGAACTATAACACTCGTAACTTGAATTTTCTGTATGCTAGTCTTAATTTTTAGTTTTCAAATTTGTAGGTGTGTGGCTATTTTCATAATCTTGGCTGCACACATTTATGTAAACTGTGCTAATGAAATTTAACTACTTTATAGTGTGTGTGGGGAGAGGAGCCTATTCCTCCTAAGAAACCATATATGAATTGAGGGAAAATTTAATTTGATGAGAGCAATTGGAACTACAATTGAGTTTTGTATATGCTAATATTTTTATTAGTGCTTGTAAAATCAGCTAATGACTTGGAAAGTGAGTGAGATTTCATGCTTTCCAGGTGAGCCTATGATAATAGGAGCCACGGGTTAGGGAAATCCACTGACCTCCAGAACTTTTAGAGACATTTAGTTCCATTACCTTGATACCATTTTACATTTTATGACAGATACTGTAGGCTGGTTCACCCAACATCCATTGCCTTTTCTGATTCCATTCCCACTTGTCTTTCTCTGCACCCATCTATTTTCTCATTCTCCCCTGTACCTAGAGGTAGTCATGTGACACTATTCTGACCAATGAGGCCACAGCAGAAACCTAGGCATGATGCACCTAGGAATAGGTCCTTCACATCCCTTGTAAGTTGGATTCCTAGGTATTTTATTCTCTTTGTAGCAATTGTGAATGGGAGTTCACTCATGATTTGGCTCTCTGTTTGTCTGTTATTGGTGTATAGGAATGCTTGTGATTTTTGCACATGGATTTTGTTTCCTGAGACTTTGCTGAAGTTGCTTATCAGCTTAAGGAAATTTTGGGCTGAGACAATGGGATTTTCTAAATATACAATCATGTCATCTGCAAACAGGGACAATTTGACTTCCTCTTCTCCTGATTGAATACCCTTTATTTCTTTCTCTTGCCTGATTGCCCTGGCCAGAACTTCCAACACTATGTTGAATATGAGTGGTGAGAGAGGGCATCCCTGACTTGTGCCAGTTTTCAAAGGGAATGCTTCTAGCTTTTGCCCATTCAGTATGATATTGGCTGTGGGTTTGTCATAAATAGCTCTTATTATTTCGAGATACGTTCCACAAAGTTTATTGAGAGTTTTCAGCATGAAGGGCTGTTGAATTTTGTCGAAGGCCTTTTCTGCATCTGCTGAGATAATCATGTGGTTTTTGTTGATGGTTGTGTTTATGTGATGGATTACACTTATTGATTTGCATATGTTGAACCAGCCTTGCATCCCAGGGGTGAAGCTGACTTGATCATGGTGGATACGTTTTTGATGGGCTGCTGGATTCAGTTAGCCAGTGTTTTATTGAGGATTTTCGCATCAATATTCATCAGGGATATTGGTCTAAAATTCTCTTTTTTTGTTGTGTCTCTGCCAGGCTTTGGTATCAGGATGATGCTGGCCTCATAAAATTAGCTGGGGAGGATTCCCTCTTTTTCTGTTGATTGGAATAGTTTCAGAAGGAATGGTACCAGCTCCTCTTTGTACCTCTGGTAGAATTTGGCTGTGTATCCATCTGGTCCTGGACTTTTTTTGGTTGGTTGGCTATTAATTATTGCCTCAATTTCAGAGCCTGTTATTGGTCTATTCAGAGATTAAATTTCTTCCTAGTTTAGTCTTGGGAGGGTGTATGTGTCCAGGAATTTATCCATTTCTTCTAGATATTCTAGTTTATTTGCCTAGAGGTGTTTATAGTATTCTCTGCTGGTAGTTTGTGTTTCTGTGGGATTGGTGGTGATATCCCCTTTGTCATTTTTTATTGCATCTATTTGATTCTTCTCTCTTGTCTTCTTTATTAGTCTTGCTAGTGGTCTATCAATTTTGTTGATCTTTTCAAAAAACCAGCTCCTGGATACATTGATTTTTTGAAGGGTTTTTTTGTGTCTCTCTATCTCCTTCAGTTCTGCTCTGATCTTAGTTATTTCTTGCCCTCTGCTAGCTTTTGAATGTGTTTGCTCTTGCTTCTCTAGTTCTTTTAATTGTGATGTTAGAGTGTGCATTTTAGATCTTTCCTGCTTTCTCTTGTGGGCATTTAGTGCTATAAATTTCCCTCCACACACTGCTTTAAATGTGTCCCAGAGATTCTGGTATGTTGTGTCTTTGTTCTTATTGGTTTCAAAGAACGTCTTTATTTCTGCCTTCATTTCGTTATTTACCCAGTAGTCATTCAGGAGCAGGTTGTTCAGTTTCCATGTAGTTGTGTGGTTTTGAGTGAGTTTCTTAATCCTGAGTTCTAATTTGATTGCACTGTGGTCTGAGAGACATTTTGTTGTGATTTCTGTTCTTTTACATTTGCTGAGGAGTGCTTTACTTCCAACTATGTGGTCAATTTTGGAATAAGTGTGATGTGGTGCTTAGAAGAATGTATATTCTGTTGATTGGGGTGGAGAGTTCTGTAGATGTCTATTAGGTCTGCTTGGTGCAGAGCTGGGTTCAAGTCTTGGATATCCTTGTTAACCTTCTGTCGTGTTGATCTGTCTAATATTAACAATGGGGTGTTAAAGTCTCTCATTATTATTGTGTGGGAGTCTAAGTCTCTTTGTAGGTCTCTAAGGACTTGCTTTATGAATCTGGGTGCTCCTGTATTGGGTGCATATATATTTAGGATAGTTAGCTCTTCTTGTTGAATGGATCCCTTTACCATTATGTAATGGCCTTCTTTGTCTCTTTTGATCTTTGTTGGTTTAATGTCTGTTTTATCAGAGACTAGGATTGCAACCCCTGCTTTCTTTTTGCTTTCCATTTGCTTGGCAGATCTTCCATCCCTTTATTTTGAGCCTATGTCTCTGCACATAAGATGGGTCTCGTGAATACAGCACACTGATGGGTCTTGACTCTTTATCCAACTTGCCAGTCTGTGTCTTTTAATTGAGGCATTTAGCCCATTTACATTTAAGGTTAATATTGTTATGTGTGAATTTGATCCTGTCATTATGACGTTAGCTGTTTTTTGCCTGTTAGTTGATGTAGTTTCTTCATAGCATTGATGATCTTTACACTTTGGCATGTTTTTGCAGTGGCTGGTACCAGCTGTTCCTTTCCATGTTTAGTGCTTCCTTCAGGAGCTCTTGTAAGGCAGCCCTGGTGGTGACAAAATCTCTCAGCATTTGTTTGTCTGTAAAAGATTTTATTTCTCCTTCACTTATAAAGCTTAGTTTGGCTGGAGATGAAATTCTGGGTTGAAAATTCTTTTCTTTAAGAATGTTGAATATTGGCCGCCACTATTTTCTGGCTTGTAGAGTTTCTGCCAAGAGATCTGCTGTTAGTCTGATGGGCTTCCCTTTGTGGGTAACCCGACCTTTCTCTCTGGCTGCCCTTAACATTTTTTCCTTGATTTCAACCTTGCTGAATCTGACAATTATGTGTCTTGGGGGTAGGTACTCTTCTCGAGGAGTATCTTTGTGGTGTTCTCTGTATTTCCTGAATTTGAATGTTGGCCTGTTTTGCTAGGTTGGGTATTATCTCCTGGATAATATCCTGCAGAGTGTTTTCCAACTTGGTTCCATTCTCCCCGTCACTTTTAGGTACACCAATCAAACACAGATTTGTCTTTTCACATAGTCCCATATTTCTTGGAGGCTTTGTTCATTTCTTTTTATTCTTTTTTCTCTAAACTTCTCTTCCTGCTTTATTTCATTAATTTTGTCTTCCATCACTGATACCCTTTCTTCCACTTGATCGAATTGGCTATTGAAGCTTGTGCGTGCCTCATGTAGTTCTCGTGCCATGATTTTCAGCTCCATCAGATCATTTAAGGTCTTCTCTACACTGTTTATTCTAGTTAGCCATTTATCTAATCTTTTTTCAAGGTTTTTAGTTTCCTTGTGATGGGTTTGAACATCCTCCTTTAGCTTGGAGAAGTTTGTTATTACCGACCTTATGAAGCCTACTTCTGTCAGCTCGTCAAAGTCATTCTCCATCCAGCTTTGATCCATTGCTGGAGAGGAGCTGTGATCCTTTGGAGGAGAAGAGGCACTCTGGTTTTTAAAATTTTCAGCTTTTCTGCTTTGGTTTCTCCCCATCTTTGTGGTTTTATCTACCTTTGGTCTTTGATGTTGGTGACCTACAGATTGGGTTTTGGTGTGGATGTCCTTTTTGTTGATATTGATGCTATTCCTTTCTGTTTGTTAGTTTTCCTTCTAACAGTCAGGTCCCTCAGCTGCAGGTCTATTGGAGTTTGCTGGAGGTCCACTCCAGACTCTGTTTGCCTGGGTATCACCAGCGGAGGCTGCAGAACAGCAAATATTGCTGCCTGATCCTTCCTCTGGAAGCTTCATCCCACAGGAGCACCTGCCTGTATGAGGTGTCAGTTGGCCCCTACTGGGAGACGTCTCCCTGTTAGGCTACAGCGGGTAAGGGACCCACTTGAGGAGGCAGACTGTCTGTTCTCAGAGCTCAAACACCATGCTGGGAGAACCACTGCTCTCTTCAGAGCTGTCAGACAGGGATGTTTAAGTCTGCAGAAGTTTCTGCTGCCTTTTGTTCAGCTATGCCCTGCCCCCAGAGGTGGAATCTACAGAAGCAATAGGCCTTGCTGAGCTCCGATGGGCTCCACCCAGTTCGAGCTTCCCCAGCCGCTTTGTTTACCTACTCATGCCTCAGCAGTGGTGGACACCCCTCCCCCAGCCAGGTTGCTGCCTCGCAGTTCTATCTCAGACTGCTGTGCTAGCAGTGAGCAAGGCTCCATGGGCGTGGGACCTGTCAAGCCAGGCGTGGGACATAATCTCCTGGTGTGCCTTTTGCTAAGACCTTTAGAAAAGTGCAGTATTTGGGTAGGAGTGTCTCAATTTTCTACATACAGTCTGTCACGGATTCTCTTGGCTAGGAAAGGGAAATCCCTTGACCCCTTGCGCTTCCTGGGTAAGGTGATGTCCTGCCCTGTTTCAGCTCGCCCTCCATGGGTTTCACCCACTGCCCAACCAGTCCCAATGAGATGAACCAGGTACCTCAGTTGGAAATGCAGAAATCACCTGTCTTCTGCATCAATCACACTGGGAGCTGCAGACCAGAGTTGTTCCTATTTGGCCATCTTGGAACGAATCGATTGATCTAATGGTTTTATAAGGGGCTTTTCCCCTTGTGTTTGGCAGTTCTCTCTCCTGCTGCCATTTGGAGAAGGATGTGTTGCTCCTCCTTCTACCATGATTGTAAGTTTCCTGAGGCCTCCTCAGTCATGCAAAACTGTGAGTCAATTAAACCTCTTTTCTTTATAAATTACCCAGTCTTGGGTATTTCTTCATAGCAGCTTGAGAATGGACTAATACAGACCCCCTGTAATTTTTTTGCTTAAAGTCACAGTTTCCGAGAACCTAGGGGCAACATTAAGTGATGACTTATAGTATGTTGTATGTATGTATGCTCTGTGTATGTGTGTATGTCATGTGTGTGTATAGTTTTGTCTGCTGACATTGCTCTGTGCTGTCACGTCACAGAAGCAACGAAAGTAAGCAATATGTGTACTTCACCCTGCAGTTCATACATCTTTTGTCTTCTGATCAGCCCAACTGTTTTGTGTTCTAGCAGTATTCAGGGTAGAGAACACAGAGAGGGAGAAATGAGATGCTGTGTGGTCCCCCGGAGAGGGGCCTCTGGAAAAATCGCCCAAATAGCAGAGGCCTCCTCTGCTTGGGGACCCTTCCAAGGCTTTGGTTCAGTAATCATGCAGGCTGGGAGGAGGGAGGAGGAGCTGCGAGATAAAGGGATAGGCAGAGTCCTTGGGGTGGTAAATGGGGCTGGCAGGGATTGATCCATGTCCAGGGAGTGAAGGCAGGTGCAGTGCTGATGTGCCACCCCACTGCAGGCATCTGACTTGCCTGAAGCTGCCCCCATGGCCGGCTCTACCTCACCTCCATTGCAGAGGTGCAGAGACAAGGCCCAGCTGGCAGGCTCTGGGTGATAAATGTGCTCCCACCTCCCCACCTTTCCTTTTTCCCCTGCGTGTCGGTGCATGGAAGAGGGGGTGCATCATTTCTCATGTTGGCTGCAGGCTCACACATCTGATGGATGAGCTGGAGAGCGGCTTCCTTCTCAGTGCACCTGTTTCCTCCAACCCCCTGAAGTTGATACTGCAGCCTTAGCTTTTGCTCTTGTAAATGTGAAGATTCTTGGTAAAACTGCAGGCAGCTTAGCAAGGCCAGAGGAATACCACAGGCGTGTACAGTTCAATATCACTAGGCAGACTTCACAGATCCTGGTCACCACTGAGCACGCTGGTGAAGTGGGCGTGGAGAGGTGAAGGCTGAACTAATACGCATGAGGACCAAGTGTGAGCCAGGCCCTGTGCAAACTGGTTGTCTTCTTTAAGCCTCATGAAAATGTGGCAGTCTCACTTCCATTTTGCAAACAAGGAAAGAGTCACAGACAATATCATTTATCGGAGATCACACAACTACTAAGTGGAATTGCCAAAATTTGATCCCAAATTTCTCCAGTCCCAAAGGGAACCAATATTTAGATTTTAAATATTCATGAAATTCCCCTTCAAACCTGAGACTCTATGTTCTAGGGCCACCATGAATGATGCAAATTACTAAAACTGTAAATGACATGTCCGCATCTGGCATTTTCCCTCAGCATGAACAGCTACATCTTTAGTTTCTGTGCTTTCTTCTTCTTCTTCTTCCTCTGCCTCTTATTCGTCATCTCTCCCTCTTTCTTCTTTAAGAAAATTCGCATTCTAATCAATCAAGTTTGAATCCCTTTCTGGCATTGCTGATGTTGCCATGTCCGAACAGGATCACGAACCATTTGGAAGATGTAGACATTGTTCCTTTCCTTCTTTGTGAGGTCACTCTGAGCCCCTGGTCTTGGTCCATTCTTTATACCAGTCTCTCCTGTCCCTCTTTCAATTTTCATGAGCATGTTAGATGTGTCCAGAAAACACCATAGGCCTACAGAAGAAAAGAAGATCCTAGATTAAACCATTGACTAGCCTTGTTGGGGTCTCCAAGCTCAAGGTTAATATCTTCTCTCAACCCCTGCAGCAGCTGGTGTTAGCAAGCCCTCTTTCTGAATACAGCATATAGCATCTAACTCCTCCATATACAGCCTCAGTTTCCCCAAGGTGGTTAGCCTTTGGGAAGGCTCTGAGGGGTTGAAGATAGCAAGTCCATTGTCCACCTCTGCTTTTCCAAGCAGAGACTCTCTTCCAACAGACCCATAAAATCACAATAGAAGTTAACCCCATGCATACTCACTCTGCCTGATAGGGTTCTCAGTGCATTACATGAACTAACTTTTCTCCTCTTCACCATAAACTGATAAGGGAGTTTCTTATCAGTTTTATCCCCATTTACAGATGAGATAACCAAAGCTCAGAGAGATGAGCGAACTTGGCCACGGTCACACAGGTAGTAAGTGACACAGCCTGAAGAACCTGTGCATTCTGCACCCAGGGCCAACTTCCCTAACCATCATGCAAATTTGCCTCATGCCTTGTGTGTCACTGATGCATCTCCAAAACAGAAGCAACCACTCCAGCAATTCCCTAGGCATCGCAAGGCTGTGCAATTGGCCTGCTTTTCCCTACTCACCACACAAAGGTCTCTGGGTTTAGGGTTCTCTATCCAAGGGGTGGAGACCCACTTACAGTTCTACTGCAGTCACAAAAATACTAATTGCTTCTGTTATGGTTGGTACGTGCCATATGCCAGGCTTAGTGCTAGGCCCTGCAGTTAAAGCCCATGGCATCCTTGCAAGCTACTGTTCTCCCATTTAACAGATGAGGCCACTGAGGATCAAAGAGGTTTAGTGACTTAACCAACATCAGACAGCTGGTAAAGAAAGACCTGAAATTCACACCAGTCTGCCTGACTCCATCTAAGGATGGGGGTTCTTCTTTCCAGAAGTATAAAACCCGGGCCTGGGCAGTTTCCCTGGCATTTCCCTAGCCAGGGAAACTGCCCAGGCCCGGGTTTTATACTTCTGGAAAATCAGGCCAACTAGATTTTAATACCACCAATGTAAAATGCCTAAAACCCCATGAATTCTATGTATTTCACTCATGAGTACTTTATGAAGCAACTATCTATGAGCATAACTTTCCTTTACCAACTCTAGAGTGCCTAGGTCATAGAGAGCCCTCAGGAATCATAACTCCTTGGCCAAGCTCATTCAGATCGTTTTTTTTTTTTTCAGCAGCTATGGACACAGAGGTCCCCAGTGAGTATGGCCATGTTTTATGTGATGGAATGAGAGGAAGCTCTGGAGTCAGATCTGTGCTTATCTACAGGCTCAATCACCTTCTTGCTGTGTGTCCTTAGGCAAATAGTTTAACCTCTCTGAGTTTGTTTCCTCATCTATCAAATGAGGATAATGATATTTAACTCACAGGGTGGTTGAGAAGGTAGACAAATATTTATCAGATGGCTTTCCTTTGCTCTCAAGCCAATTCCCCAAACCCTTACTGTAACCTCAGTTGTGGTTGTCAGGTCCTGCTGACATTTCTGTCTCATCTCCAGCCATGTTTGCCTCTAGGCTGAAGCCACATGGCCTTCAGTAACTCTTATTCAATGACTCAAATGTCCAGTTGTCTTTCCTTCTCAAAGATCTTTGCATATTCTGCCTCTCTTTCCCATGAGCTGCCAGAAACATGGACCCTCCCAGCTTCTCCCTCTCATGCACACATATACATGAGACACAGACACAAAGAAAGACAAGGACACACACACCCAAAGAGACTCAGGACAAAAATCCACACATGCAGAAAGTGAGAGACTCAGAGATACACACCAAAGAGTCACACAGAGACATAGACACACATAGACATGCAGAGAGGCCCAGGAAAAGACACACAGTTATAGACACACAAACCCATGTGCACCAAAGAGCCACACAGAGACATAAAAACACATAGCCATGCAGAGAGACCTAGGGAAAGACACACAAACCCATGCATACACACACATGGGCAGATACACCAATACCTAGTTAATTCCCAAAGATTTTTGAGACCTCAGCTCACTTTCTCAGGGATTCCTTCCTGACATCAGATTTCTTGGCTATACAATTGCAGAGAACCCCATTTCTTTCCTTCATGTTGCTTATTTTGGTTTGCAGTTATACACTCCTTAGCTAGATCACGGGGTACTGTCTGCCCCTTCTGGAGTTCAACAGATACTCCATGCATAGGAACTACATTGGCATCACCCAGCACTGTGGATTGCCCAGTTTGGAATTCTAACCTCACTACTTTCTGTCTGTGTGACCTGGGGCAAGTTCACCTCTCTGTGCCTCAGTTTTCCATATGAAACATGTAAAATCATAGTACCTACCTCATAGGGTTGCTGTAAGGATTAAATGACTTTATATAGGGACAGCACTGAAAGTAGTGCAAAGCTTAGAGGACATACCATGTGAGTGTAAGCTATCATTATTGAATGAATGAATGAATGAATGAATGAATGAATGTCTAGCATAAAGAAGACACAATAAATGGTAGCTGCTACTACTGTTATTATTACTATCACTGCATGTGGGTCAACTTTTCAGGCAAATGCTGCAGTGGTGGGTTAGGGCCTTTGCTTACTGTTACAGACGTGACAATGTAATTATTTCAGCTCCTCAGTAGAAAGGCATCCTCCCCAGTGGGTAAGAGATTAGGCTTCTGCATCAGCCTGTCTGGGCCTAAACCCCACGTCTACACTTTCTAGCCTTGTGGCAAGTGATTTAATCTCTGCCAGCCTCAGTACATTTCTCATGGGCTTGTTACTACTTGCACTGTGACCAGCTCAGTTCCTGCCTGGTGCCTAGGCTCAAGGTCCACATTCAGGGAGTGTGAGCCCCTATTATTGTTCATGACCATGGGCTGCGACCCTTATTCTGACCACACATTTGAAAACTACACTACTTTTGGCATAATGTAGGGCTGAGTTTTTGTATTTCTTTTTCTTTCTTTTTTTTTTTTTTTTTTTTTTTGAGACAAAGTCTTGCTCTGTCACCCAGGCTGGAGTACAGTGGCATGATCGCAGCTCACTGCAACTCTGCCTCCTGGGTTTAAGCGATTCTCCTGCCTCAGCCTCCCAGGTAGCTGAGACTACAGGCACACGCCACCATGCCTAGCTAATTTTTTGTATTTTTAGTAGAGACGGAATTTCACCATGCTGGCCAGGATGGTCTCAAACTCCTGATCCACCCACCTCGGCTTCCCAAAGTGCTGGGATTACAGGCACGTGGCATTTCATTCTTAAAAGATGAGTCATGTCATCGTTATGCACAAAGAACAGCACAGTTCTCTGTGTATATTTGTGTGCATGTGTGCATGTGTGTGCGTGACATGTCATGATGCTTTGGGATTATCCAGAGGCCAGAGCCCTCTGGCTGAGTGATGTATCAATTAGCAATGCATTCAGCTGCAAGGAACAGAAAACCTGGGCTTACATAGAGGGGCTTATTTTCTCCCCCACAAGAAGCCAGAGGTGGGCAGTTGCCAGCTGCGGTCAGTGGCACATCCATGTCAGGGCCCATGTCCCTGAAGTTCTCTGAATCTTCTCCTAAATCATTGCCTTGGTTAAAAGATAAGTGCTGTGTTTTGATGCCAGATACCATGTTTATGGCAAGCCAGAAAAACAGCAAAAGGGAGGCATGAATGGGTCCATCCTCTCTTATCAGAAAAGCAAAAACCGATTTTCGTTAGTCTCATTGGCCAGAACTGTATCACTTGGTCACTTCCTGGCTCTAAGCAAGACTTGGGACACTCACCTTTTTATTTTGCAGCCTCTGCGGTAGAGACAGGCAAAGGAGAAGAAGGTTGAGAGTGATTTGGGAGAGCCAGCTGCAGGGATCCTGGGCTCAGATCAGCTTCCTCCCCCACACCTGCCCCCTGCAAGATCCTTTACATTTTCCCTGCTGGGACTCTGCTGATGGATGGATGGGTGCTGTTCTCTCCACCGTCTACCCTAGGGGATGCAGTTGTCAGTGTGTCACTGCCCCCTCCCCAATGCTACCTACAACCCCATCTCCTCGTTCTCACTCTTACTCATTAGAAAGTAAGAATTAGAGGAATAGCCTTGAATTTGCTCAAAGTTACATTAAATTTGGGCAAATTATAATGTAAGCCTTGAACAAACCTAAGACCTTATGATGAGTAAAAAATTATTTGTGATGCCTCCCTGGGTTGGGACATCAAGAGTAGGAGTTGCTGCCCTGTATGGCAGATTCAAATGGCCAACACATGGTGGGAACCAATAGAAAATTGGTTAAATTGAAGCTGGGCACAGTATCACGCCTCTAATCTCAGTTCTTTGGGAGGCCAAGGCAGGCAGATTGTTGAGCTCAGGAGTTAGAGACCAGCCTGGGTAACATGGCAAAACCCCATCTCTACAAAAAATACAAAGATTAGCCGGGTGTGGTGGCGCATGCCTGTAGTCCCAGCTACTTGGGGGGCTGAGGCCAGAGGATTGCTTGAACCCAGGAGGTCGAGGCTGCAGTGAGCTGCATTCATGCTACTGCACTCCAGACTGGGTGGCAGATTCAGACCCGGTCTCTTAAAAAAGTAAATTGGTTAAACTGGCTCTGTCTTAAAGGAGGCCATTTTAAATGGGCTTCCCTCTAAATCGTCCAAAAATCAGCCCAAATATTACAGCCCATGTCATTCATGAAATCACCCCTGTGTTCCTCTTTGTCTTCTTTCATGATGAAACTCAAGATGGCTTGTGTATAAAAACTCATTAGACTGTTGTTGGAGAAAGAAGATATTCATTTGACTTATGTTTAACACAATGCAGTTCTTTTCCTTTATGAGTTTAGATTTGTAAACCATTTCTCCTACCTCCCCCCATGCAAGTGTATGATTTTAATGTTCTTTTGATATATATCTCTGCATGTTCTCCATTTCTCTTAGTTTTCATTTAATTACTTCATGTATTATTTTTAGTTTGCAGACTAAAAGTTTGGAAAGGAATGAAAGTACACCTGGCACATGAAGCCAGTGTTATTAGCTTGCTGTTATTTCTCTGTATATAACTCGAAATCTTTGGAAATGTGGGGGAGAGAGTCAATTTTTCCTTTATTAAACTTGAATGGCAGTTCTCAGCCATGGTAGGAAGTGCCATGCATAGAATTGGTTACTAATAGAGTACACAAATGATTTATTCTTTTCCTTTTAACAAACTGGAGTGAATTCAACATTTTCCCTACACTACACTCTCACTGGCACTCTAGCTTGCTTTACCTAGAGGAAATGCAGGCGTGGTGGTCTGGCCTGTGAGCAGGACAATGAGCATACGTAAACATGTCTTGCCTGTGCCGTTAGGAGGTGCAGGTGGCGTGGCTATTGTTAATGCAACCAGAATAGTTCAGTGGTTACAGAGTATCTACCCATTCAACAGCTGTTTATTGAGCTACTAGTATGTGCCAAGCACTATCCTCAGTTCTGGGATACAGCAGGGAAAACACAAACATGATTCCTACTCTCATGGAATTTACAACCTGGTGGGGGAAACAGACAAGAAACGAAACAAATAAAGAAAATCGTTAGGCCGGGTGCGGTGGCTCATGCCTGTAATCCCAGCCCTTTGGGAGGCTGAGGTGTGTGGATCACCTGAGCTCAGGAATTCAAGACCAACCTGGCCAACATACTGAAACCCTGTCTCTACTAAAAATACAAAAATTAGCCAGGTGTGTTGGCATGCACCTGTAATCGCATCTACTTGGGAGGCTGAGGCAGGATAATTGTTTGAACCCAGGAGGCAGAGGTTGCAGTGAGCCGAGATCACACCACTGCACTCCAGACTGGGCGACAGAGCAAGCAAGACTGTCTCAAAAAAAGAAAAGAAAAGAAAAGGATTAGACTGTGATAAAGCACTGCATTTAATCAGTCATTGCTGGAATAATGCTGTATACGAACCACTCTAAAAGCCCAGGAGCTTACAACGGCAGATGTCTCACCCACAGTTCTGCTGGGCTCCACTGGGATACAGATCACACTCACTCTGTACCTCCCATCCTCCTTAGCCGGCGGCATCTAGGTAATGTTCTTCTCAAGGAGATTAGCAGGAGTTCAAGAAGGCAGACCCAGTCATCTGAACACATTTAAAGCTTCTGCTCACATCACATTTACTTAAAGTTCATTAGCCAAAGCAAGTCTCATGGCCAAGCCCAAAGTCAGCAGAACAGGGAGTGTACAGGGAGAGGAGAGAAAATACTCACCCAACAAAAATCACATCTATCATGAGCATTAAGGCAATTACAGTGGTGGGTGGGGAGGCTTTGTTATATAACATGGTTAGTTAGGAAAGGCCTTTTGTGGGGGTAGGAGGGGGAATACTGGAGCTGACAAGAAACCAGTCCTGAGAAGAGGAGAATGGTGTACTTGGAAGAGAGTCTCACAAATGCAAAGGTGCTGTGGCAGGAAAGTGTTTGGGGTCACCCTGGAAATGTAGCACGTATGTTTGGAGTGTGGTGAGGAAGGAGGAGAGCAGGATATGGGAGAGGTCGGGAAGCACCCTAGGACAGGATCCTGCAGGGACTCGGAGCCTCGTTAGCATTTGGGGCTTTATTCCAAGTTTAATGGGCAGCTATGGAAGAATCTATTTTTTTTTTTAAGACAGAGTCTCACATAATTATGGTTCACTGCAGCCTTGACCTCCTGGGCTCAAGTGATCCTCCCACCTCAGCCTCCCAAGGAACTGGGACCACAGGTGCTCACTACCATGCCCTGCTCACTTTTGAATTTTCTGTAGAGAAGAGGTTTCCCTATGTTGCCCAGCCAGGCTGGTCTCAAACTCTTGGGCTCAAGGGATCCTCCTGCCTCAGCCTCCCAAAGTACTGAGATGACAGGCATGAGCCACTGTGCTCAGCCAGATTTTAGGCAGTAGAGCAACATGACCTGAAACATATTTTCAAAAGGTCCCTCTAGCTGCACAGAGGAAAATCAATTAAAAGTGTGCAAAAATGGAAACAGACAGGTTAGGAAGCACACTGCACATGAGACACAACGGCCTGACTGAGATGGTGGCCGTGTTAACAGAGAAAGGCAGACAGGTTAGGTTTATATGCAGGTGGCTCAGTCACCAGATCTGGCAACACTTTTTCCGAGGAACCAAAAAGGATTTCTCCCCTACAAATTTGTTTGGCGTATCATAAAACTCTGAGTGCATCCCTAGGATGTATCCCACCTGTGAACACCATCTGTCCTGTGAACCAAGGGGTAGGGATAGGGTAGAGTCATTGTTGAACTTGGGTGTGGAGGTATGTACCCTGCTAGAGACCTAGCCTGAATTCTGCAAGCTTGTGGCTCTCAGAGTCTTGGGAAAGAAACTACATTTATACCTATGTCAGACTCAGCCTTGGCAAGGGTTGGTGAAATCCACATGTTGGGACAATGAAGCCTGAACCAAGAGATTCCACAGAAATGTCTTGTATGGAAAACTCAGCCTCATGGCCCGGTGAACCCAGGGAGTTACACACCCAGACCATAAGGAATTCACAAAGCTGGGCTTAGCATTCTACCCAGGAGGTTGACACAGCCAAGAAGACACTCCTTGGAATTCACATACCCGGTTGCGTTTGCTCTATCTGATGACAATGGCATCTGCGAGTCAGACACAGTAGAGGAGAGTTTGATCCTGACTGTTCTCTGGCCCAAAGGACCTGTACAAGTGTGGCTCTCCCTTCTTCAAACCTGCGAATTCCCTCCTCTAACTCCCCAGTCCCATCAGCTGGGGAAAATCATCTACAGGTTTTCATGATGGGATTGACTTTGGCTGCTCTCAAAGGCAAGCCACTGGAGTAGTGTAGACACACCCCTTCTGAGTGTACCCCAGCCTGCCCCTGCAGGGATCTGTCTGATCCTATGATTCATGTCAGGCGCTGGCACCCACCTTCCTCTTTGACAAGGCGGCTCTGCCTGTTGGGAAATTTGGCTTGATGCTTCACAAGCCTGTCAGCAGATGAAGGAAGACATATGCCAGCAGCAGGAAGCATGCATTAAACACAGAAAACTCTTCTGATCACGACTGCCCCGGCCTGTTCTATATAGAAGACATTTGGCAGGCATTCCTGGGAGGCAGGTCCTAGCTGTGGAGGATTTGTCAAGTGCAAGGTATTCCTTCCTTTCCCTACTGGCCCATTCTCATCTTCCAGGTCTTGGGCTCAAAAGTCACCTCTTCCAAGAGGCCTTCCTTGACTACTCTACCAAAGTCAGGACCCCTGCATCGCTTCCTTCCTATCACATCACCTCATTTTCCCTTTGTAGCCTCTGTAATCACTTTAGTTCTTTTTATACTTATTTAATATCTACCTCTCCCAGTTGGACTCTAAGGTCTAACTGAGGTTTTCCTCTTCACTATTTCCACCTACCTAGTGCAAGATCTGGCACTTGGGTACATGATGGGTACCTGGATAAATGAGGGGAAAAAATGGAAGATGCATAGGGAAAAACAAGGACCACTTTTCATTGATAATGTCTTTCTCTATTTCCGAACTGACAGCTTCCTCTGAAACCTTTCCAACTAAATGCTATGGTTGTAATGAATGACAAGTTTGGGAGCTGCAGTCCCTTGAGTCATAGCAAAGAGTTGGAGAGAACAGACAGGTCTATAATGAAGTTGTCACTTTTTCTCAAATCAATGCAGAACATAATGTGGAAGTAGGTATAGCCTCTCCCATCTTGCACCAAAGGACGTGAAGAAGTGAGCCCAAGTGAACAGGCAAGTAGGTGTCTCAAGTGGGGGTTTCTGAACATTTCCTCAGAAGACAATAAACATGGAATCTCAAAGATGAGTCAAGATATGAATCAATAACACTGAAACAGACATATATCCTGCCCAGAGGTTGAGTGGATGAAATTGTCTAACATTAGGAAACTCTAAGAATGAAGGTTAGATTCCAGGTGTAACAAGAATGTGTTAGCTGATCATTTTTGTTGGACTCCATGAAATTACATGGCAAATGGTGTGTAGAAGTGTCCATATACAATTATCTAGGAAGAGGGATCAGAGGTTTTATCATATTTTCAAAACAGTCTATGATCTCCAAAAAAGGTAAAAGACAGCTACTCTTAGGTGCTTTTATGGGGAAGGTCATATACGTCATAAATCTATAGAAACCAAAGGTAAAATTGTATCTTACTTCTTGATCACTATGAGCCACCTCTCCCCTTGCCTTGTTTTGTTTAAGGTTGAGTGACGTGAGTTGTAAGAAGGATGGTTTGATGGGGTTCAGTGTTAGCCTGGAACTGGTCGGGGTTCCCTGGGTGGAGGCTGCAGTGAGGTGGGAACAAGATTGAATGTGATATTAGCTCACTGCATTTTTGTTATGTCTTTGCCTGTGTGTCCTGGCTTTTCACATCCCATCTTGCTTTAGCTCTTGAAGGTACATTTTACTTCAAGTTCTAGACTCAACCTTCTTAGGACCCTATCCCTGCTTGGTGTTTTTAATGATTAAACAAGGAAGCCAAGAGGAAGTAGACGTCAGTGTTTCACAAAGTGTGGTCTATGGACCAGCTGTGTCAAAATCATCTGGCTCACTTGTTAGAAATGCAGATCTCTGAGCCCAAGCCTTGATCCGTGAAATCAGAGTCTACAAAGGTGTATCTCATTCTGTCGCCCAGGATGGAGTGCAGTGGTGCGATCTTGGCTCACTGCAACCTCCACCTCCCAGGTTCAAGCAATTCTCCTGCCTCACCCTCCTGAGTAGCTGGGACTAGAGGTGCCTGCCACCACACCCAGCTAATTTTTTTGTATTTTTAGAAGAGACGGGGTTTCACCGTGTTAGCCAGGACAGTCTCAATCTCCTGACCTCGTGATCTGCCCACCTCGGCCTCCCAAAGTGCTGGGATTACAGGTGTGAGCCATGGCGCCCAGCCAGGAATCTGCACTTTTAAGAGGCTGTCTAGGTCATCATTCTGATAAACAACAAAGTGTGAATCCTGATCCTCATATGAGCTCTCAAATGTCCTCCAAGTTGGTCCCAGAATGAACAAGGCTCATCTTTGCTTACATCCTTCTCCCTTCCCATTTATGCCTATCCGAACTCTGTCCATCCTTCAAGTTTACCTTATCTCTCATGGCATATAAGAAGTCTTTTTTAGGCATCTCCAGCTTTCATTTGCTTTCTTTTTTATGAATCCAACATCCACAAGTCTTGCATTATTCTCTTTTCCATTTATGTGACTCTGGTCTCTTCAATGCAAATATAAGCAATAAACTCCTCGAATCCTCATTCTCTCCAGTGTGTCATTTATCTCAAGAGACAAGGAGAATGTTCAATAAACAACTCTTCCTCCAGAGTATACCCGACTCTCAAAATATTAGCGAGCTTGTTTTAGACTCTGCTAAATAGCTCTTACCTTACCAACTTCAAGTATTGATGGTGGGGCTGTCTTGCCATTTGGAAATCCTGAACAAATGGCAAATATCCTCCTGATATTTCTGTTTTCCCAAGGTTTCCCTTCCTCTGGGCATTTCCTTTTGGAGTGGTAGAAAATGGGCCCAGAAGAATTTGAATGACATTCTTCAGTTCAGAATTCATGCAAAGAGCTGTCTGGCTGCAGTCATTTGCAAAGTGCTCAAAGAGTTCACCTACCCATGTTCAACTTTCATCCAACATCTCCAAAGGACACTTTTCTTTGAGGTTCAAAAACTTAAAGGGAAGGGTTTTAAGCTCAGCATATTCCTAAGGATCTGGTCAGGACCTTGAGAAAAGGACTTACCCCAGCTTAGACCAAAATATGCACAGGATGGCTGTGCATCTCTGTGTGCTGTTCGGCCTCTATTTCCATCCCACGAGGTCTGGCTATCTTCAATAAGCTTCAGTGAGCATCTGGAATTTTGGAAGCTTGCTAAAATCACATTCCATTCTGAGGAAGTTTGGTCCATTTCTTGGCCTTATGTCAAACATTGCTATTTTTCTTTCAGAAGTCATCCATAAAGACATGGACAACGAATTCATTTCAATGCATTTCCAATGATCCAGCAGGCTTCTGAAACCAGTGAGCTTCAAATGCATTCCCAGGGGTACATCTGAGTTTCATATAACCACTCGAAATCTCTTTTCTAGTACATGTGGCATTACCACACCACAGTCTTAAGGCATGACATCATTTACTTTTGCATTTTCCCTTCATTCTTGAACAGTTCACTGAGCTCCTGGAACTCATAACAGAGATGTCAACTGTGGAAGTTGATGAAGCCCTAGGACCATGTCGTCTTTCATCAGAACATTCTTTTAGAAGCCTTAAGAGGCACGATTGCTCTGCAGCCAAAGCTAGTTTTTTTTTGTTGTTTGTTTGTTTGTTTTTTTAATTTTAAATAAGAAGATAGATCTATGGGCCTTTGAGAAAAGGATTCTCATTTTAAAAAATTAATAATACTCACAACTTGTCTCCTCTGCTTTTCTACATACTCACACATCCCTAAATTTTAGAAAGGATATGTCTACTGCATTTTCATTCCTCTGCATCAGCTGCAGTTTTGTAACCTGGGTTGAATTGAGCATTCCTAGCTAGAAAATAGTCAGCTGAGGAAAAGACTGCAATCATCTCTCCCACCTTGTCCAACTCAGTTAAACCCATGTCGAAAGCAGAATCTGCTTTCACTATTTGAGGAATAAAATACAAGCCGTGATATCAACCTTACAGAAACAGATTATATCTTGGAATTTAAGGATATTTTAGAGGGCCTGACAACTTCCTAAAATTGGATCCAAACATTTGAACATGTACACACTTGCATTTTTAGGGAGTGAAGATCCCTAGTTCTCACCAGATTTGCAAAGAGGTCTGTGACCCCAGAAAAGGTTGGGAAAAAAACAAGATCCTGCAGTCAAGATCAAACATGCCTATTTGCTGAACCAAAATACAGGATGCATCAGCTGTCAAGACAATATTAATTCTGAAGACAGGGAAAGGAAAGATCTGAACTCAAGATTACCGCAGTTAATCTAGGGCATATGGCTATCTGAATTCTGGGGAATGACATAAGGGAAATCTGCTCTCCCTTTTTTTTTCTTTTTTCTTTTTTCTTTTTTTTTTTTAAATTCATGAAACTTTCACTGATCATTTGGATGGCATAGTATGTGCTAAGAACCAGGATTATAAAGATGAACAGGCCTCAGGTCTGTTTTTAACAGACTTATAATCTATGGTAAGAGGCAAGGCGTTTAATCTCCTTTGCTTCTATAATTGTGGCTCACATATCTTTGCTCTGCTCTAAGAAAAATGCATCAGAAGCACGTTGGGTTTGGCAGGTAGGGGCTCTGATGTTAACAGGATGGGGTAGGGAAGCTCTTGATGCTTCTGGAAACCCCATGACAGTTTAGAAAATACAAACCTTGTCCTTCCCTCTGGAAAGCACTCTCATCTTTCCTGTCTGATCACTGAGCCTCCTCCCCAATCCAGAGAGGAAACAATTTTTGTTTCAAGACATTAAATTGCTTGGCTGGCTGTTGTGGCCCCGGGTGAGATGAAGGCAGACATCGTTAATGGAATGTGTTGTCGCATTTTTTGGTGGATTGTTTTGAAAAATATTTCACCAGAGAACATTAGCACAGCTTGGGCAAAAGTGCTTTGTGAAAAAATTAAATCCCCATATTTCTCTATCTCTTTCTGCAATTGCTCCCCAAATGTGCTCTCTGAAAGGGTATTTGGTAAAGGCCAATGTATTGGGGCTGACTCTGAAGGTCCGTGGACCATACATGAGCTCAAATGCAATTGGCCATTGCTTTGTGATTCTCACAACTCAGAGCCAATTTGACAGACTCACAGCCTCTCCAACAGGCCACTTAGAAACTAAGGAGAGGGATGATTCGGTAGAAAGGACATGAACTCAGGGTGGAATGGGCTTTCTCTCCCTTTGCTCCTTCCTGATTCTAACCTATTTGGGCCTGGACAGTCATAAGACTCTGCTATGAAAAACTACCCAGTCCTTACTGTGAAAGTCAGCAGTCCTGGACTACTTCTTGAAAGGCAATACCTTCTGCTCTGCCATGATGTGAACCAGGCCCCAACCCCTGACCACAGGTGACGGGACATAGCTCAGGGTGTTCAGAATAATGAGCAGCCAATTGCAGACCATGAGGTGATGGGTGAGCTGCTGGGATTAGCTCTGCCCATACAGGGCCTAGAAGTTGCCAAATTTAGCTCCAAACCAGCAGCATCTCAAAGTTCCTGGGCTCTACCTACAGAGACGCCTTCACAATCAAAGTTCATTCTTTAAAAGACAAGATAAGATTTGTTCTTCAGGCATTTGGCCCCTATCAGAGGCTTAGGTGTGAAAAATAACAAAATGTGATCTTCGTGTCCCCAGTCTTTCCATTTTATTTGATGTCATGAGTGACATCCAATTCTACCAGTGGTTCCCATTCATTTGTTCTCTGGGATCTGCTAATCTCATTTACATTCCGTCAACCCCTAAAGCACCCAGCAGAAAGCAGAGTACACAGAGGGGGATTTAATAAAGTGATGTTGACCCTACATGGTCCCACAAGTTCATATGCCACCGCCTCCTCGTGAAGTCCTGCCTGATCACTTGTTGAAATGAATCACTTCTTTCCCACACCTGACACCCTCTGCACCTGTCTAAGATAACAGTCCACACTGCCTTAGGCATGACTTATTCACCCATGTGCTTCCCCATCATTTTTCACACCCTCCCAGTGGCATCCTAGACACTCAAGAACTGGCATGAACTTTTTGGCTAATTATAAAGTCTTTTCAGCCCTGATGTTTTGGGTTTCTTCTCCCTTTCACGATAATCACACAGCTATGGTGGACACTTCTATGGTCCGGACACTGTCTACATTAGGTCATGTCTACACCTATGCTACAACTCTGTGGAAGGAGATACTATCATTATCCTCCTTTACAGATGTGGAAACTGGAACTCAAAGAGGTTAAGGGACTTCCTCCAAGATCATTATCTATGCTAGTACCAGAACTTGAACTCTAGCCTATGTAACCCCAAAGACAGTGCTGTTGATCTTTGTGGGACACTTCTGTTTATAGCTGCCCAAGACAGAGTCTCCATCTGAGCAATGCTTCTCACCTTTGAGTTGGAAAACAAGCCCTCATATGCAAAGAGGCAGTAACGTGTAGTGGGTCACAACCACAGGATGCTGAAAGTAGGGAGTGAATGTTTGATGAGAAACAGAGTGGATACAGAGTTCCACACCCTACAAATTGTTTATTAACTACAAATGAAGAAATAGTAACTTTGCATTGAAGAAAACTGCCAAATATGATCTTAACCAAATGATCAAAGCCAACATCATCAATATTGGGACAACAGAACATCTCATGTCTCCTACTGTGATGCGCTGAGGATACAACATCATTCTGCTCTTCCTGCCAAAAATGTGTAACTTGAACATAATCCTGAGAAAACATTAAGAACATGCCACAGAAAACTGGCCTGTGTTCTTTAAAAATTATCAAGTTCAGGAAACACAAAGAAAGACAAAGGAATTCCTCCAGATTAAAAGAGACCAAAGGCTCTGGATTAAAGACAATTAATTGCAATGTGTACTTTCAGGTTGCATCCTGAACCAGGGGCAAAAAAATAGCTATATAGAACATTATTAGGGCAATTGATGAAATTTGAATATGGACTGTGAGTTAGATAGTATTGTTATGAAAATGTTAAATTTTCTGATTTTTGATAACTCTATTGAGATTATATAGGAGAATATATTAGGAAATGCATACTGCAATATTTAGGGTTATGTGGGCACAAGGTCTCCAACTTAATTGGGTCAGGAAAACAAAATATGCATATCTGTGTAAAATATATACAAAGAATAATACAGCAAAGTAAAAACAGCTGGATCTGGGTAAAAGTTATATAGAAGTTTCATGAACAATTCTTGTATTTTTTCTGGAATTTCTAAGTTATATCAAAATTAAAAATTGCAAAATGTTATAGAGTAGCGGTTGCAAGTGTAAGTACTGAAATTGTACTGCCTGGTGTAAATCCTGGATCTGCCAAGTACTGGCTGTGTGACCTTGGGCAACATACCCAACCTCTCTGTGCCTGTTTCCTTGCCTGCAAAATGGAGATGATAGAATACCTACCTCTTAGGATTTTCTGAGACCTGAATGAACTAATACGCATAGACTAGAACCTGGTGCCTCATAAGCATTCAGTAAGTGTTAGCTAAGATTATCAGTATGTGTGAAGGTCAGTGGTTACCAATTTCTTTGATATTTTCCCGTTTGCCTGTTGTGTATCATTTCCTGGTCTGTCAGATTATTTCCAGGGTGCAGCTCTAAAGACGAGCAAATTGTTATTAGATTTGGAAGCCAGTTCATCAAATACACGCAGTCCTCAAAGGGCACGAATGTGTTTAACAAGAATTAATGAAAAATTGGCAGCCTGATTATTTTTGGCCCAGTCAAAATGTGTGGAGTCTCATTGCTAATTAAGCCTCCTCATTTTTCCTAGAGCAATGCCACCTGTAGGTTTGCCTGGTTTGGGCATTTATTTTTCCAAATGGCAGCTGCCTGAAAGTTTCAGGAATCTCAGAACAATAACTGGAATTTAGGCTAGAAGAAGAAATGGGAGATCCCAAAATTGCAACAGGATAAGCAGCCCTTTTAAAAAAAAAAATAGGTCGTTAGATTTTTGTCAGATGCCACCCATTTATCTAAAACTTCAATTTTAAGTCAGAGAATTATCAATTAATAAAAATTGATTTATATTTACTAGATATAAGGCACCACACAGGATGCTGTTGGGGACTTGTAGGTAAATGAGATACGGATATTTTTTCAGTTACTACAGCAAAGGACCTCAGTGTCCAGCGTGAAGTGACCAGAGACAGAGTGGAGTGGGAGGAGGTCACAGCAGCAGCCAGGACCAGATTACAGGGGCCTTGGAGGCCACAGGGAGGAATTTGGATTTGATTCTAATGCTACAGGAATCCACTGAAGGTTGTGAACCACTGGGATGGCATTAATTGATTGTTTTGTTTTCAGTTGAGACCAAGTCTCACTCTGTGGACCAGGTGGAGTGCAACGGTGTGATCACAGCTCACTGTGGCCTCCACCTCCCAGGCTCAGGTAATCCTCCTGCATCAGCCTCCTAAGTAGCAGGGACCACAGGCACGCACCACTAGGCTCATGCCCAGTTAACTTTCTTAAAAAAAATTGTGTAGAGATGGGGTTTTTCTATGTTCCCCAGGCTGGTATTGAACTCCTGGGCTCAAGGGATCCTCCCACCTTGGCCTCCCAAAGTGCTGGATTACAGGCATGAGCCACTGCACCCGGCCTGATTTATATTAAAAAAAAAAAAAAAAAAAAAATCTGCAGGGACACGAGTCAAGTTCAAAGCAGGGAGACCAGAGAGAAAGCAGCTGTTATTCTTTAGGCAAGAGCTGGTGTTACTAGACAAGGGAGGAAGCAGCAGAAAGAGATAATAATATTTTGGAGGTACAGCTATCAGGACTTGCCAATGCCATTGGATGGGGTTGGAGCAAGGGGCGGCTAAGGAAAGGCAGGAGTCAGGGATGACTCCTAGTTTTGAAAGAAAGGTTGGCTTTGAACACGTGGCAGTGGGAAGAAGGATATTACAGGCAATGTGTGAGCAGAAACATGAGGTGAGAAAATGGAGCCCATGTCCAGGGAAGTAGGAGTCACTGGAATCTTTCTGGAGAATGAGGTGCAAAAAAGGAAGGTGTGGAAGAGATGGTTGGAGCCAGAATGGAAAGTGCCAGACCAAAGAAAATGCATTTCTTTCCACAGGCAGTATGGAGCCACCAGAGGATTCTAAACAGATTAGAAAACTCCCAGCAGGCCCCAGATGGTTAAAACAAGTCCACCACCTTCCTAATGACCCATTCTTGTACTCAATGACTTAGAGAGTATTTTGCATCTAGCATAAATCTCTCTATTGGTTCCGTGGAAAACACGCCCACACATTGCCTACCTCACTGATTTTTAAAATGGTCTCAATTCCCTTTGAAGGCTGCTGGTGGGCCGACGTATTTACCAGACTATTGGCAATTTCACACATTCAAATTGCAATCTCCAACTTCTGCAGATAAAAGATCTTTATGTTCCCCAGTTGTGAAGTTTACTCGCAATTTCTATGCAGAGCGTTTCATCTGTGCTAGCATTCAGAGACTCTGCAAACACATCTGCTCACTGCCACATTTAAGAATTCCCAGGAAAAAGAAGGTTTTGTTATGAAAGGCCTGGCACCCCCATCTCTTTCCAAAGGATGCATCACAAATGCTGTGTTGGAGTGAAATTGTCACAACAGAGATACCCAACCTTGGCAGTGAAGCCAACTATTTTGAGAAGTCCAGCACCAAAGGAGGCCCACACAATGAACTGTGTTGGTTTGGACATGAGGGATGGTGTTTTAGAAGTTCCACTGGAGATCCATCAGAGTTGTTGTCCTGTCGATGAGATGACCTGTTTGGAGCTTCTGTGAATCATTCTGTCACTCAGTAAATATTTGAGGTGAATATGAAAACCTTTGGTAACCGTGGAGAGAAATTCAAGATGAGATGCTGCTGTCATCCTTGATTGAGTTGCAGGTCCAGCCTTCTCTGCTGGACCACAAGAAGAAGAGAAAAGGAATATCATGGAGGGTTAAGAGCAAGCAAGGTTTTCCATTCAGATAGATCTGGATCTGAGTCTAGCCTCTACCACTTATTAGCTATGAGATATCGAACCTGACCTCTTTATGTCTTGGTTTCCTTACCTGCACAATGGCATAATAAAAATTACTTTGTGAAGTCATTGGGATCATTCAATAAGAGGATGATATAAAGCTTTATCTTATAATAAGTTCTCAATAAGATGCTTAGAAATCCCCTTATATTATAACCATGATGAAGGCAATTTCCTCCATTAAGACAGTGGACCTTACGGGGCTGTAGAGATTTAGAGAAGATGGATGTATTGGTGGGGTGGAATAATCAGGAGGGCATCGTGGAGACCAGAATCAAGCCACAGGAAGTGTGTCAACAGGGCTTTCTGTCCTGTAGAGTTTGACACAGTGTATTCTGAGACATGACTGACTCTGAAAGACAGAGGCCTTCCTGATCCTTTCTTGTAGTGGTTCTGTTAATAGTACTTAGCATAGTGGATTAATAAGTATTGGATGGATGGGGGTGGATGGATGGATGGATGGATGGATGGATGGATGGAAGGATGAATGGATAAATGGATGGGTGGATGGATGAATAGAAAGATACAGGGAATAACATCCTGGTGAAGAGAAAAAGTAGTGCAAATGTATGGAGGTGGGGACCAGATGAGGCATGACCATGTGGCTAATAAACTTATGATGCTTGCAGCAGGGGATGTATGCTAGGGAACTTCAGGAAAGTAAATGCCTAGGTATGAAAAGTAAATCAGGCCCTCCATAAGCTGGGAAGAGAATTCTTACTGGATGTGGAAGTCAATTGGATATCTTCTGCTGGAGAATGTCAGGTGAAGAAAGACATGTTTGGAGAGCTGGTCTGACAACAGTGTGAAAAAAGAACTGGTGGGAATAGAAATAAGAGGGGAAAGCCACTTAGAGTATGCTACAGGGAAGCAGAGAATACAGGAAAAATAAATGACTTTGAAGCCAGCAGACTCAGGTTCAAATCCTTGCTCAGCTGTGTGACATTAGACAAGTTACTAAATATCTCAGAGTCTTCATTTCCTCAAAACACAGGACATATAGCCCTGTTTCTTTCTCTTTGCAGATTACTTTGGGAATATCTTTTAAATAACAATAATAACAATTAAAGCTGTGCATTTACCTTCTAGCAGGCCCTGCGTTAGGGCTTTGCACACGTTGCTTGTTTTCCCAACTTAATAGATACAACCATTCTAGGAAATAGATAATATTATTAGCTGTTTTTAATAAAAATGGAGAAAGTGACATTTTAGGCAGTTTGATGACTTCAGCAATCTCTCTCACCTGGTAGGAGAAGCAGAATTTAAACCCAAGTTAGCCTGATGCCTGAGCCTGCATTCATTACTTTTCTAATGAACGTTTTTATTGAAGTATAATATATATAAATACCCTTGTATAATCCCCTTCTCTTTGAGTTTGGACTGGGCATAGTAACTTGCTTCTAATGAGTAGAATATGACAAGTGACGAGATGTCACTTGAATGATTGGGTTACAGAAGATGGTGACTTCCATCTTGGTGGCACTCTCTCTGTTGCCTTCTTGGCTTGCTTGCTGCCGCATTGGAGAGGCCCACATGACAAGGAAATGAGTGTGACCTCTGGCCTACAGTCAGCAAGCAACTAAGATCCTCAGTCCTTAAAAAATGTCCTTCCCCAGTTGAGCCTTGAGATGAGACCACAGCCCTGGTCAACTCCTTACTTGAGGGACTCTGGAACAGAGGACCCAGTTAAGCTATGCCTGGATTCCTGACCAACAGAAACTGTGAGATTGTAAATATTGTTTCAAGCTACTACATTTTGGGGCAATTTGTTTGCAGCATTAGATAACTAATACAACATGCATAGAGAAATGTAGACAAATCAAAATTATACAAATTGATAAATTTTCACTAATCAAGCACACCACTGTAACCACTGATTGATCAAAGTAATTAGGAGATAAAACATTACCAGCACCCCAGAAGCTGTGCTCTATACTTCATAGTCCCCACACCTCTCCACCAGCCCCCCACCGAAAGGTTATCTCTTGACATCTAACATCATAGATAAGTTTTGCCTGATCTTGAACTCTCTGTAAATAGAATCATGTGTACTCTTTTGTCTGTGATTTCTCACTGGAGCCTGCCTTCTTTATCACTCCTTAAACAGCTTCATCAATGGAATGAGTCAACTTCATTGTTAAGCTTGTCTTGCTATTATGTTCATCTATGCCATAAAACTAATTCTGTGTACTTATATGTTTAACTTTTCCTGTCTATGAAGGGGTGGTGTCTACACCTTTTATAAGCCACTTAAAGTAATTAAACTACCTTAAAGTGATCCTTTAATAATGTCCTTTGCTGCCCTAAATTCGCTAGAATATCTTGGGTAAGTCACTTCACTTTTCTGGGCCAAAGTTTCTTGTGAATAAAATTAAGTGGTTTGACCTGCTTTTGAGTTCCATCTGTGGAATCTTGAACTTGTGAAAGAAGGTTATCATCTAGATCATCATCACTCCATATTATCTCCCCTTTGCTCTGGCATGTTGACAAATCTAAGTAATTTTTCAAAATCTAATTTAACTTTAACACTTCCCAAAGACATATAAAATCAGCCACATGGGATAGTGGGATATTATGAAATGAAATAAATAATAAATAGGATGTGAATTCCAAAAGGGTAGGGAATCATAAGTCTGGAAAAAAAAAATGATGGCTTAGCTTTTTCAAGTGGAAAATGAGGCTAATAAAGATAAATTACAATGATAATTGCCTAGTTCTAATCAGTGGCAAATTACTGGTAAGTGGGTAGCTGGGAAGTTAGTCCCAGAAAAAGTCATTTGCTCTGTGATATTAGATACAGATATGAAAATGTAACCTTGGATATGAACACTTTAGCTCCCATGGGCTATTTCTTTCCACATCTTTACATGTAAATACCTCCTGTTGGTTATGTGGAGTTTGCACAACTCTGTATATGCCTGTACCTATGCCAAAAAGAGATTGCACTACTTGTAGAAAAAGGGAGTGAGCTCTCAGGTATCCACTTTGACCTGATCTTGCAACACCTACTGTGGTCATCTTGCAGTTAGATTTGTCAGAAACTTCTATGATAACTTT
This sequence comes from Pongo pygmaeus, assembly GCF_028885625.2. Classification (NCBI taxonomy): domain Eukaryota; kingdom Metazoa; phylum Chordata; class Mammalia; order Primates; family Hominidae; genus Pongo; species Pongo pygmaeus. The sequence goes on along the minus strand of NC_072373.2, from coordinate 216,717,064 downwards.
CTACTTAAAGCTGTTCAAATTTAAAACCATAAAATTTCCACTCCTTCCACATTACCCAGACTCATCACTCCGATATACTTGATCTGGCCCTGTTTATCTTCATTGACCTCATTGTCTACCATCTTTGCCTCCATTCCCTATGTCCTGGTGACATGAGATTCCTGTTGGCTTTTAAGTTTGGGCTTTTAAGTTTGGACAAGACACTTTCATGAGTCTAGGCCTTTTGGCACAGGATGGGCCTTTTCTCAAAGCTCCATTCGAGAGGCTTCTTTCCACTCTACCCAGTTCTCAATCACTGCATCCTCGTTCTTGTAATGACATGACATCATTCTTTCATTCTTTTTTTTGTTGTTTAAAAGTAAATTTTTATTAAGATACAATTTACCTACTGTAAAATTCACTCTTTTAAAGTGTAGAGGGTCAGTGGTTTCTAGTATATTCACATGGTTGTGCAATCACCATCATTATTTAATTCCAGAATATTTTCGTTACCCCCCCAAAAATGTCAGAATCCATTAGCAGCCACTCCCCATTCTCCCTTCTCCCTTCTCCCAAGTCCCTGGAAACCATTTCCCTACTTTGCATATCTATAAATTTGTCAGTTATGGGTGTTTTATATAAGTGGAATCATGTGGTATGTGGCCTTTTGCATCTGGCTTTTTCACTCAGCATAATATTTTCAAGGTTCATCAATGCTGTATCAAAATTTCATTCCTTTATATAGCTGAATAAATGCCATTCTATGGATATACCACATTTTGTTTATCCATTCATCAGTTGATGGACAACTGTTTTTCTTTTTCACTTTTTGGCTATTATGAATAATGCTGTTATAAACATTCATATTCAAGTTTTGTATGACAGTCACCTCTTTCATTTTATTCACTTGTTCTTTATCTGTCTCCAAAACCACAGAAGAAATGTTCCTTAAGGCAAGTTCCTTGTCTGTCTCATCCAACTCTGTTTTTCCCAAAGCCCTAGCATGGTGTCTGGCAACCAAACATTTTATAAATGAATACATACAGACCTAAACAGTGAAGCAGATAGTTTTATGGAACATATTTCTAAAATCAACTTTGCTCTTTCAATAAGTAATAATTACGTATAATACATCTAATACTTAACACAACAAAACATATATACTTTAATTATACAATTTGCTGAGTTTTGACACATATAGATGCCTGTATAACCACCACTAGAATCAAGACATAAAACATTAATATCACCTTAAAATATTTCCTCATGCCCTTCCCTTGTTTATAGCCAGCCTCCCATCCCAGCCCAGGCAAACACTGACCTGCTTTCTAACACCATAGACAAAATTTGTCTTTGTTAGAATTTCATATAAATGGGATGATGTAGTATGTCCTCTTTTGTGTTTGGAGTCTTTCTCTTAGCATGTTTTTAAAGATTTATCCCTAGTGTTGCCTATATCAACAGTGTGTTCCTTTTATACTATTGAATGTATTCCCTTGAAAGTGTATACCATAATTTGTTTACTGTTCACCTGGTAGTTAATATTAGGGTTGTTTCCAATTTATGGGTTCTATGAATAAGGTTGCTATAAACATTCATGTACAAGTCTTTGTATGAACTTTTTTTTATATTTTGGGGGTATATACTGCAAGTGGAATGGCTATGTCTAATGGCAAATATCATTTAACTTTATGCAAGCTGCCCAACTTCTGCCCAGGTAATTTTACCATTTCACATTCCCACCAGCTATGTATTAACTTTCCAGTAGCTCCGCATCTGCACCAAACTTTATATTACCAGTCTTTAAACTTTAGTCATCTGGGTATGTATTGGCATCCCTTTGTGGTTTTCATTTGAAATTTCTGATGGCTTAATGATATTGTACATCTTTTCATGTACTTCCTGGACAGGTGAAATGTCTGTTTCTTCTCTGGTGAAGTATCTGTTCAAGTCTTTTGCCCATTCTATTTTCAGTTGTAAGAGTTCTTTATGTTACTTTTCTTGTGTTCACTTTGTTTATTCATATTTTTCAAGGAATTTGTCTATTTCAATTATATTGTTAAATTTATTGGTAAGAAGTGGTACATAATATTTCCCTAATATCCTTTTAATATCTGCAGGGTCTCTAGTGATGTCTCAAATTTCATTCCTAATGTTGGTAATTTGTGTCTTCTCCCTTTGTTACTTGATCAACCTAGCTAATGGTTTATTAACTTTATTGACTTTTTAAAGTTTGATTTAATTGATTTTTCTCTATTGCTTGTCCATTTTCTATTTTATTGATATCTGCTGTTACCTTTACTTTCCTTCTATGCATTTTGGGTTTAATTTGCTTATTTATTTAGATTCTTAGGGAAATACTTAGTCATTGATTTTAAGCCATTCATTTTTCTTTTTATAGCATTTTTATAGCATTCAAAGTCATAAATCCCTAAATTTTGTATGTTGTTATGTTTTCATTTTTATTTAGTTCAAAATATTTCTCTAATTTCACACATGATTTGTTTTTCTGCCCATGGATTATTTAGAAGTATATTGCTTAATTTCTAGTTATCTGAGAGTTTTCCAGATATTTTTCTATCATTGCTTTCTAATTTAATTCCATAGTGATGAAAAAAACAGTCTGTAGGATTTTAAATTTTTTCAATTTATTGAAAGCCTTGTTTGGGGGCCCAGAATATGATTATCTTGGTGAATATTACATATGGACTTGAGATGAAAGTTTACTCCATTATTGGGTCTGTTGAAGTAGTCTATAAATGTCACTTAGGTCAGATTGGTTGAGTATTGTTCATGTTTCCTATATATTTACTGATTTTCTGTCCACTTCTATTGATTATTGAGAGAAGAGTGCTGCGGTTCTCACTACTTGTGGATATGTGGCCTTCTGCTTTCAGTTCTGTCATTTTTTATTTCATAAAGATTGATTTTGAAGCTCTGTTATTTAGGGTTGTTACGGCTTCTTGATGAATTGACCCCTATATCATTGTACAATATTCATCTTTATCCCTGTTAATATTCCTTTTTCAAAAGCCTATTTTGCTGATGTCAATATAGCTACTGCAGCTTTCTTATGATTTATTGCTTACATGGTATAATTTTTACCTGCCTTTGACTTTTAATCTATTTGTGTTTTCCTATCTAAAGTAGATTTCTTGTACATAATACATAATTGGATCTTGCTTTCTAAAAAAATTAGCTTAACAGTCTCTGCCATTTAAATGTAATGTTTGGATCACTTACATTTGATGTATTTATTATATGTGTGTGCTGAAGTCTATTATTTTGCTATGTGTTTTCTGTTTCCTCCGTTTTTTTCCCCTTTTTTTCTCCCTTCTTTCAGAATATTTGAGTATTTCTGAGGGTTCTATCTTTTTCTCCATCTTCATTATTGAACTATTAGCTATACAGTGAGTCTTCTTTTAATGTCATCAGTGAATTCTTGGAAACGACAATTTTAAGTGAAACAACACACAGCAGGTCCTTGAATAACATTGTTTCATTATTACATTGATGAGAAAAAAAAAACAGTTGGTTTTGCTATACATCATTTCACTTAAAGTCACGGTTTCCAAGAACCTATCCATGACGTAAAGTGAGGATTTATTGCACTTTATTTTTTAGGGGGCTGTGGTTTACATTATTTATCTCTGGGTTATCACAGCCTAACTTTAAATTATGCCTTATCATTTCATGTACCAATATTAGAACCTTATAAGAAAATTTTTTTCCCCTTTTCCATTTTTTGTGCTACTGTTATTGTAGATTTTATTTCTGCATATGTTATCAACCTCCTGATACCTTTTTATTGTTTTCATTTTAAACAGGTATTTATCTTTTAAAGAAACTTAAAATGAGAAACAATGTATTTTATATTTACCCACTTATTTCCAGTGTTCTTTATTCATTGATCTAGATTCTTACAATGAAGAATTTCCTTTCACATCTCTTGTAATGCAAGCCTTTCAGTGACAAATTCTCTCAAGTTTTGTATGTCTAGAAAAGTATTTTGCCTTCATTTTTGAAATATATTTTTTCTGGCTCTAGAATGCTATGTTAACTGTTTTTCTTTCTGCTCTTTAAAAATATTACTTCATTTTCTTCTGCGTTGCATAGTTTTTGACAAGGAGATTCTTGTCATTTTTATCTTTGTTCCTTTGAGTTTAATGTGTGAGTTTTTTCTCTTCTGCTTTTAAGATTTTTCCCTTTGATATTGGTTTTCCGTAATTTGATTAGCGTGCCTTGGTATGGTTTTCTTTGTGGTTTCGCTGCTTGGGATTCCTTGAGTTTCTTAGACTGTGATGTATAGTATCATCAAATTTGGAGAAGTTTTGGCTCTATTTTTTTTAATATTTTTTCTCTTCCCTTTTTCCAAACTTCCACAACATGTACATGAGATCACTCAATGTTGTTGTGCAATTCAATGAGATTCTGCCCATGTTTCCTTCTGTGCTTCATTTGGATAGTTTCTGTGGGCATGTCTTCAAGTTCTCTAACTTTTTACTCTTCAGTATTTAATTTGATGGATTTAGTGCCATCCAGTTAAGTTTTAGTTTCGGATATTACACTTTGCATGTCTAGAGACTTCATTGGTTCTTTTTATATCTCCAATATCTTTTATCATTATGTTCAGATTTTTCCTTTAAATATTTGGAAAGAGTTAAAAACAATTTTTAAAATCTTTGCTAATTGCTTTATCTCTGTACTGTCTGGGCCTGTTTCTGTTGATCTTTTATTTTTATTTATTTATTATTTATTTTCTGGTATGGGCTCTGTTTTCCTACTTCTTGGCCTGTCAGGTAATTTTTTATTGAATGTTGGAAATTGTTAATTTTACGTTTGGGGTTTAGATTTTGTTTTCCTTTAGAGAGTGTTTGGCTCTGTTCTGGGGGGTGGCAGTTAATTACTTGTAAGCCACTTTCTATTAAGGTGGTTCCAGAGGAGGCTTTACCCTACTAAAATTCTGCTAGGTGTGGCCTTTCTAGGGTTTCTAGTGAATGAGTTGAGTGATTACTGAATCACCGGGTATAACTCTGGCTGAATTCAAACAATTCCCAAGCCTATGTGAGTTCTGGGAATCTTTCAGCTCACTGCTCACAGGTAGATCTTTGCCTACCTCACCCTACACATAGATGTGTAGAGATTCACCCTACACATAGATGTCTTTGTGTTCAGAAAAGACCCAAGTGGGGGGAGGGGGGGCTCTATGCCGATTCTCGGGCTCTTTTTCTGTAGAGCCCTGTTCTCTCCCGAACTCAACCCTCAGATTCTCTGAACTCATATACTGTCCTTTCAACTCAGCAAATTCCCCGAACTCCACTTGGGATCCCCCTCCCTTCTCGACAGCCTGCAGTAAGCTCCGGGAAGAACATCAGGGCAGCCATGAGGCTTGCCTTGTTTGTTTCCCTTCTCTCAGGGATCACAGATCTGATCTGTCTGTTGCCCAATGTCTGAAAACTGTTGTTTTATATATTTCATCCAATTTTCTAGTTATTGAAGGCAGGAGGATAAACCCACTCCCTGTTTTTCTATTATGATTTGAAGCAGAAGGTCTTTATAGAACACATGTTTAAACTGAGTCAAATCTGATTATTTTATCCCTAACCCTGACTCATTCGTAATTTATTTCAACTGTAACTTATGTGTAGATTTGGTCAGAATAGTTTGTTGTTATTAAGGTCATCAAAGAATAACAATGCTCAATGATCGGATGTTTATTACTTATCAGTTGTGGTGGTAAGCTTTTTACAGTGATTCTTGTATTATCTCTATTGTAAAGTTGAGAAAATTGAGGCTATAGGATAGTAAGGACAAAGTCAGGATTTACATTTAAATACTATTCTTTTGTAACCCACACCCATGTGTCTTAAACATCCCAAATCTTTGGTAGAATGAGGAGGCAGGGAAGCGTAATATGTGATTACTGCAGACAGAAGCTCTTCACCAACATTTTCCAAATTGGGGCAGGATGAAAGAGATACAGGTTCCTCAAAATGTCTGAGTCCTAATTCCTGAGGGGTTATAATCTATATATTTATAATCTATATTTGATTTGTTTCTCAAGGGATTCTTATACACAAACAGATTTGAGAATCACAACTCTGAATGAACTGGGGATTTAATATCTTTTCTCATGTTAGGCTTATCTCTAACTGCTTCCAAATGATCACAGGGATTGTATTTCTCTACCCTACACACCTGCAACCCCCGACTGCTCCATAATTCCAGTATCCACCCTGTGAATCCTGAGACCTCCAGCATCCTCCATCCTACCAAATCAAAAAATAAAGGGGGACTTCAGCCATAAAATCTGTTTCACAATAAACAGCAAAAGCAGCCATGACTCAATATCTCCTGGCAGTTGCTTATACCTGTCCTCTGTATTTGCATTTAAATACAGTGACTTTTTCTTAGAAAAACCACAACAGTTGGCAGACTTTCCTTTAGCCACTGGTACAAGCTGCCTGGAATCCTGAAGCTTCCAGCTACAAAGTCATGCTGATATCAAAACATCATGTTTTAAACTTTGGGTTGAGTCACTCAGCTCTATAGTCCTCCACGTCCATGGGATTCAAATTCATGAGTGAGACATCTAAAGTCTCTTCCAGCTCTAACAGTGTATTATTCAAGATACTCGTCTTTTAGTTAACAAGAAAGTTGTCTGTTTTTGTTTTTATTTATTTATTTTTGCTTTAAGGCATTTTTGAAAGAGTTCATTTTAAAAATCATATTCTCTGGAATTAACGGTAAAAGTCACAAAAATGTGCGGTAGCATTTCCTGGCAGCCGCAAGTTGCAAAAAATGTACCATGAAGCACCCCTTCCACTTCTTAAATGCTCATCAAGGCTCTTTGAAGTGTATATCATGGCTTACAAAATTTGGTTTGTCAAGGTGAAGAAGATTTATTGATCGAGGTGTAGGCAAACAGTCAAAGGAAATGCTGAGTATTTGTCTTTTTAAAAACTCCATCTCAAAGTCAAAGCCAACCAGAACATTTCGTATCGCGAATGGCCAAGCAAGGGGAAAAGAGATTGTTATCTGTGCTAAGAAGTCACTTCGCCCAGTCTCCTCTATATCCAAATGGGAGTCTTTGGGTTATAAAATATTGATAATTGTTGAATAGCTCTCACTTAAAGTATAGCATTGAGGGTATTTAATTAAGAGGGGCATGCAGCATTTTTAAGCCTAAGTCTGAATTTAATTACCAAGGAAGTGAAAGACAGTAACAGAATTTGCTGTTTATAATTTTATCCCTGGCTCACTAAGGCAGCCCTAGCCAGCTGTGCAGTCAGTTATTTGCATTTGTTTGATCAGAAAATGATCATTGTGTACTATAAAAGCATCATTCATTTCCTATTACCATTGATCCCCAGAGACTTTCACTCAGAACCTGCCAGGAATTTCAAATGGCAGGTGGTGGGGCTATATTTTTCTATGATTAATCATATAGTCCGAATTCAGTGATTAGAACTTATTAAGGAGAGCACATTTCCTACTAATAAATGCTTAGTGCCAGAATTCAAAACTCAGAAGGTACAGAAGACTTAGAAAGAAGGTGGATACCAAATTGCAAAAGAAGAGATCTTACCCATGGGCTTCCCTAGGGAAATGAACTCTCACTGGGCTCTCTTTTGCTTATATTAGAACACAACCCATCAAGAGCCAGTTTGCTTCAACAGTATACATTTCACATTCTATTCACTCTAAGGGCTTTATAGCTAAATATGATTGTGAAGACTCAGGACTTAATTTTTGAAGCTCAACTTATCTACTGCTTGCTTAATCCTAACAAACTTGGTAGAGGCTCTCTGAAAAACTTGGTCTAAAAACCAATTATAGGACATGGTGACATGTGCCTGTACTCCCAACTACTCAGGAGATTGAGGCAGGAGGATAGCGTGAGCCTAGGAGTTTGTGTCCAGCCTGGGCAATATGGCAAGACCCTATTTGTAATAAATAAATAAATAAAGTAAGTAAGTAAATAAAACCAAGTATGGAACAATAACATGGCATTCTCTAACCAGTTGCATTTGCCCACAGAAAATGGTATTGTGTCCTAATAAAAGTCCTATTCACACTTGAATACTAAATTCTTGCTTGAATACTAGATTTCCATTCCTATAACTTTAGCCTCTTTGCCCTTCTTTACTCCTTTGACAGCCTCTAAACTATCTCCTGGAGTCAGTTTCATCCTCTTCTAATCTATTCTATAGGAAACCTCTTGATTGCAAGTTTTATAGAAATGTGACATGCTCCCAGTCTCCTACCTAAAGAAAAGGCTTCCAGTAACAGAATGGACTAGGTTATGCTGTGGACATAAATGGTGGCCAAATCTAGTGACATAAAAACAAAGATTTATTTCTCATTCACCCTCTCCATCAGTTTTGAGCCATGGCAGGGAGAGAGGAGTTGATGCCTTTTTAACTTCTTACTCAGGAACCAAGACAAGCCATCACTATCTTGTGTGGCAGCCAGTGAGTGTGGTGGGGGAGGAAGCACAGCAAATAGCAAAATCCCACATGTATTAGTTTGTTTTCACATACTTTAAAGAACTGTCTGAGACTGCATAATTTATAAGGGAAAGAGGCTTAGTTGACTCACAGTTCAGCATGGCTAGAGAGGCTGCAGGAAACTTACAATCATGCAGAAGGCGAAGAAGAAGCAAGGCACCTTCTTCACAAGGCAACAGGAAGGAGAAGTGCTGAGTGAAGAGGGAAGAGCCCCTTATGTAATAAAACCATTATATCTCATGAGAACGTACTATTACAAGAACAGCATGAGGAAAATGGCCTCCGTGATTCAGTTACCGCAACCTGGTCTCTCCCTTGGCACACAGGGATTATGGGGATTACAATTCAAGATGAGATTAGGGTGGGGATGCAAAACCTAACCATATCACCACACTAGCTCTTAGTGGCTTTGGCTCAAAAGTACTTCTGCTTGCATTTTGCATGGCCAAATCAAGCCACATGGCCATGCCTGGTGGATGAGCAGGGAGCTGCAATCTGATCATGGGGCCAGGAGGAGAGACCTGAAAACATTGGTGAACAGTATGAATAACTACATAGGCTAACATTCCGGTCACCAAACCATTTACCTTCTTTCTTATACAAAATACCCTCTCCCCTTAGCCAAGTTTCATTTAGGCATGACACTAAGCTCGAAGTCCAAGATCTCTGGGTGATGTGGGATAGTCTCTATGTCAGATCTGGATCCAGAACTAGAACATTCCAGCCCATTCTTTGTGCCAAGAGCCACATCCACTGTTCATTTCAAGATAAAATCTTCGTATTTGCTCTGTTTCTCTGCTTTCTCGCTGCCTCCCTTTATTCTCAACTTAATCTACTGCATCTTGAACCAATCAAGTGTTAGTGGGAGAATCACATTCTTATTTTCTTTTCCCTGAGATATTTGGCCCAATTGATAGGATTTGCTGGACCACATCTTGGCAGGATCTTTATTAGAGATTCCTTAATCCATTCAGAGGTTTTTAGCAAAGGAGATGATGGCTGTACCTTTCATTTGACCCTTGCCCCAGATTGAGTTTTAATTGACTTTTATTGCTCTATGACTTTATGGACTCTTACTTAGTGTTGGGAGTTGAGAAGCAGTTGCTTCTTCTAAACTTTCAAGTACTTGGATTCATGAGGCTCTGTATTTCTTTACTTTTCTATTTGCAAACTGGCCAACTTTTTTCTGAGTTTATCTCATACTTATAATGCCTTGCCAAATGCAGCCCACAGCAACCTGTGCACCCTAATTGCATTCTGTTTTCCAACCTGTTCGTCTAAATATGTATGTTCATTAGGGATGTGATGTGTCTCCCGCTGTAACCACAGGTGACAATTTGCCAAATGTTTACTACTCTGTAACATGGATCACTATGTCCCTAGTCACTGACTACAGTTTCCTCTCTGGTCACTGCTGTTTGGTGAATTAGTGCCACATATTGTAGGCTTGGGTTATGCCAGCACCTAAATGAGGTCCCAATTTTGGTATTAGTGATTAGCTACTTGTGCTGCGGTAATAAGTGTCCCTAGAATCTCAATGTCTTAAAACTGCAAATACTTATTTCCTGCTTGCACCACATGTCCATTTCTGGTCAGCAGAAATCTCTGCCCCACAAATCCCTTACTCAGGGAACCTTGCTCATGAAGCCTCCATCATCTGAAATGACTCCAGTATTCATGCAAGGGGAGGCAAGGTGGTAAATGTTACCTTGGCTCTCAAAGCCTTCTTTCTAGAGAGGGCCATGTGTCACTTCCAATCACATTCCTTCAATCAAAATAAGACATAATGGCCTTATATGGCTTCAAGAGTGTGTGGAGTGCCATTCTACCAAGTTTCTGCAAAGGGGGGAAGTACTTGAAACATTTATCTCAACCCACACTACTGTTATTACTCCCTAATCTACTCTTATGGCCTTCATGTTTTAAAAGATTTTTACCAGCAAAACCACATTTATTATGTAATAATTTGTCCACTGAAAATATTCTAAGACTTAACAGCTGCAAATATAGATGTTCTTTAAATAATAACTTGATATCAAATATCAAAACTAGGTAACCTTATGGAAAATTAATGTACAATTTCCGTTAGGCCATAGAGAGTTATGAAAATAGCACAGGAACCCCCATAATTACTTTTGTGAGCCTAAAAATACAGATGCCATAGGAAGGCAGCCATTATTCGGTCATTATCAAGTAACTTCTATGCACAGAATTTTCTTAGAAGATGGAGATTAGCTGAAAGGGGAGGAACGAGGACTTGCAAAGCCATCTTAATGTGCTTTATAATTTTGGTGGCCCGATTTATGACCCCCACTACCTCCACTAGCTCACATGGACATGTTCTGTGTGTTTGCGCTCTCCCTCTCTCTCTCTCTCTCTTTCACCTCAGATATTCTTGCATGAAGATTAAAAACAACAGCCACCATCACTCTGAGCATTAAAGCCAGATGGACTCCACTGAAGTAGAGTTGCAGTCATCTAAATTATTTTGTATTTGATGCTAACTTGAAAATGCTGCCGCCTGACTACAGTGTGTCTGCTTCCCTACATTTCCAGATTAGCTTTATTCCACGTTTAGACTATTTCTGAGAAAATACCGAAGATCAGTCACTCAAATAGTGTTCATCTGACATGACCTCTGAGCATCATTGGACACAGCTGATCTATAAGACACCAAAAAGCATACCAACATGTGCATGATAGAAATTACAGAAAAGTAGGAGAGAGAGAAAAAAGAGGCAAAAGAATATTTTTAAAATGGTCAAAACTTTCCATATTTGGTAAAATATACAAATCTACATATTTAAGAAACTCAAGGAACTTCTTAATATCAATACCACAGGAGGATTTCAATAAAAGATCCAAGTAGGTAGAAGAAAGAAATCAGCAAACTTGACGTGGGTCCCCCATTTGAGGATCCAAGAGACATAACAATAAGGAAAAATGAGCAAAGCCTAAAAAATATCATAAGACACCATCAAGCATACCAACTTTTGAAACACTTTCATCACGTGGCTTGAGACAACCCTGTGTCTTAAGTCTCCTCCAACCACCCCATCTGCTGCTTCTCCACCTCCTTTGCCGATTTCTCTGAATCTCCCTCTCCTCTTAGTGGTGGGATCCCTGGGATTCCAGTCTAGAGGACTCTTGTCAATCTACACCCACTCCACAAGTGAATGCACCTGTCTGTCCTGGCTTGCGAAATCATCTCCACATTGAGAACTCCTGCAGCTCTATCTGAAGCCCAGACTTCTGCTATGAACTCCAGATTCCATCAAACTGCTTAATTGACATCTCGCCTTGAGTGTCTCATTGTCATCTCAAACTTAACAAAGTCAAAACTGAAATTCTAGTTTCATCTCTCATATGTGCCTCCTGCCCCCACCCCACCGCCGAGTTCCCGCCACCAACACATCTAAGGAAAAGAGAACTGTATGCTTCTCATAACTCAGGCTATACACCAAAAAGCCATCCTTGTTGTGTCTATTCCTTTCCCATACCACATGTAACCCATCTGGAAATTTTATTAGCTCTATCCTCTTCAAAATATTAATATATCCAGAATCCAAACTCCTCACCACCTTTGCCTCCACAACCTGATCAAGCCACTATCTCTCACTTGGGTGATTGCACTGGGTTCCTAACAGGTCTCCTGTCCTCATCCTTGCCTTGACACTCCATTCTAACAGTAGCCAGGATGGCCCTTTGAAAGTGAACTTGGATCAAATCATGCCTCTGTTCAAAGCCCTCCAATGGTTCCCCATCCCACTCAAAATAAAATTCCAAATCCCTCCCCTCGCTCACACAACTCTGCATCCTCACGCTCCCCTAGTACCTCTCTCACCTCTCTCTCCTCTTTCCACTCCCTGCCTCCTTCCCTGTGCTTGGGCCACCCTGGACCCCTGAATGTCCCTCAATCTTGCTAATCACTCTGCCACCTCAGGACTTTGCACTTACCATTCCAATTTCTGCACAGCTCCCTTCTTCGCTTCTTTTAGCAGTCTGTTCATCCGTAAGCTTGTGACCTTCTCCGTGTGATTTTTCTGATCATCCCACATACAATAATAATCACCTCTTTCCCCCTGTTCCCTGTCCCCCTCCCCCATCCTGCTTTATAGCTTCTGGTGCACTCATAGTACATAGTTATTGTTGATTTCTTTGTCATGGATCTCCTCCTATCCAACATCAGCTCTATGAGAACAAGCTCTTTGCCTGTTTGGTTCAATATCCCCAGTTCCTAGAATGGTACTTGGAACAGTTAGCACTTGGTAAACACTTATGCAATGATTGGAGAAATGTGTTGGCTCAAGTTAACAAGTCTGCCTCAAGGAATTACTTATTTAAAAAGATCAAATATTAATGTTTCCAAAGGATGACTTCCTTTTTATAAGTTAGAGTAGCTTTAAGGTTATACATAATACAATGTCACTGTCACTGACTTGTATTTCAATGTGTTCTCTCTAATAATGGAGAAAGATGGAATTATAGCTAGCAGGTTGGAAACCCCTGACCACACACCTCCTGAGCCCCAACCACCACAGACCCTGCTTATTAGTACCCCCACACGCTGTCCCTTCCCATCTTTTCTGAAGTCCCTACCTGGAATGCCCAACCCACCTCATTTGCTACGGTGAATTCCCTCTCATCCCCCTAGCGGGCCTCAGTCTCTCCCTTGTCTGTTCTCCCTTGGAGCTAAGTTCTGTCTCTGCCCTCCTGTTAGACTAATAATGTGTGAGCTTGCCTTTCTCAATGCCTAGAGTCTAATTATTTAAGAGCTGTATTTTATTCATGCTTTATTCTCCAAAGCCCCTTGAACACAAGTGCCCATCAATAAAGATTTGGTGAATTAAAAACCTGGAAAGTTGTGGTAGACTGACTCCTCATCTTTGCTATTGATGACCCTTTGCTGAGACCACTTTTTACTCAAAGAGAATGGGCTATCATCAGCCCCATGGTGTTCTTTGTACAAACACTAATCACACATTCTCCATACTAAATTCACAGGTGGCTGAGGGAAAGGATCCCCTTTCATAGACCATAGAAAAATAATTGTGCCTACATGAGTATTCTTAAAGAAGGGGAAATTAAATAAGATGGTCTTGCTAAGCTATCTGGAAGTGAATCTTTCAGAATAAAATTACATTAGCATCAGAGATTCTAATATCTAAGCCTATGGATCACTTGTTTTTTTCTTATGAATATTGTTGTATGTTTAATGAACAAAAATGTCTGTGGCTCATGTAATGGAAATAACATTTGATACTTTTCACCCACTATAGACCAGGCAGAAAAAAATTAACCTATTTCCTCCCCAATGGAGTAATAATTTAAGCCTCCAGCAAAGTCCATACTGCCCCTAGTCTCTTCCAGTTCTTTTCTGTCCTTATCAGAATGTTCCCTCTCCTACCAATCTGTTTCTTTAGCTACAATAGATAAAAGTGATATGTATGTATGAGTTTAAGAAGATATATATTGCTTTATTTACTATGCTTTTCCGTTTTCCTCTGCATATCTTCTCAATTCCCTTCCCCTTCCAAAACCTCCCTTACTTTGTGAAGTCTCTTGCATATGTGTGTTGTACACATGCATTCTTGACTTAAGAAACTCTAAGAGGCCAGGCATGGTGGCTGACGCCTGTAACCCCAACAGTTTGGGAGCCCGAGGCAGGCAGATCATGAGGTCAGGAGATTGAGGCCATCCTGGCTAACACAGTGAAACCCTGTCTCTACTAAACATAGAAAAAATTAGCTGGGTGTGGTGGCGAGTGCCTGTAGTCCCAGCTACTCGGGAGGCTGAGGCAGGAGAATGGTGTGAACCCAGGAGGCAGAGCTTGTAGTGAGCCGAGATTGCACCACTGCACTCCTGCCTGGGCAACAGAGCAAGACTCTGTCTCAAAAAAAAAAAAAGAAACTCTAACAATACTTAAGAAGACATCCCTAACTGAAAAAAAAAAAACAAAAAACCCTCCAGATTCTATGTACACATGGGTGGATCAAAGGATTGTGCCTTTATCAAGACATTCCTGTATGACTGTACCTCCTTAGACAGTACATTGGGCAAAATATGTTGGGAGGGTGACATGTCTAAGAGAAGCATTAGCAAAATAATGACTCACAGGAAAATAAGTGTTCAGGATGTAAAAGGATATAGAACTCATATTCAGTTCTTTTATGGATGCAAGAAAAGATACAACTCATTTGGGTTGGTTCCAAGTCTTTGCTATTGTGAATAGTGCCGCAGTAAACATACGTGTGCATATGTCTTTATGGCAGCACGATTTATAGTCCTTTGGGTATATACCCAGTAATGGGATGGCTGGGTCAAATGGTATTTCCAGTTCTAGATCCCTGAAGAATCGCCACACTGACTTCCACAAATGATGAGTTAATGGGTGCAGCACACCAGCATGGCACATGTATACATATGTAACTAACATGCACATTGTGCACATGTACCCTAAAACTTAAAGTATAATAAAAAAGAAAAAAAAAAGAAAAGATACAACTCAAACTACCTTAACCAAATGACAAATTTTAATGATTCAGGTGAACAAACGATTTAAGTGTATTACCAGTTTCAGATGGAGTTAGATCCAGGTGCTGGAACAATGTTGTCAGAAATCTCTCCCTCCCATTCTCTCTGCTCTGCTGTCTCCTTCATTGGCATCAATTTTAGGGATGTTCTTCCCACAAGACAATGAGATGGCCACTAACAACACTGAGCTTGTAACCTACTAGATTAGTGGCTCCAGCAGAAGGAGGTCATCCAGGAAAATGTTCTGTTGGCTTAGCTTGGGGGATGTTTGCCTCACTGTGACCAGAGAAAGGGGCTGAGGTCAGCACTACCTACACCACATAAACAGAGAGTGTGGGTGGAGATAGTCCGCAAAACGAAATTCAGAGTGCTCTAAGCAGAAGAGGGAATGAGTGTTATCAGACAACAATGAGAAATATCCCCTATACCGCTTCATAGGAAGAAACATTGAATACATTGGAGAAGACTTGGCAGGGACATGATTGGCAGATCTAAAATGTGGGTGTGCAATTGGATGATCTGGGAAGAGCACAGCAGAACTGGGATCAGTGGGTGGGCCAGGTCTGCCCACTCCAAAGACCATGTTGGTTCCTCTACACCTTGCCAAACTACACAGCTAGACAGCAAAAACAATAACCAGACAGACCTCAGGTTGAAGCCCAACCCTGCCTCTAAGTCACTCAGCCCACTTATTTAACTTTCTTGGATGTCAGCTTCTCCATAAGTCAGAGGATCATTGGAAGGAAAAAGATAAGCCTGGGCTGGGGTTACAGCCAGCTCAGTGCAAAGCACTGGGATTCATTGCTCAATAAGTGTTGGTCTCCCTACCTATTTCCTTCCCTTCTAGCATGTTTTACAATTTTGTTTTGGGGTTGTCTTCTAGGATGGAAGAGTCTGATTTCATAAAACACACAATAAATAATTCCTAACACTTTCTAAAGCTTTCTAATCATATGCATTAATGAGGATAGGATAGTGCCAATTCAGAACACCTGGAAGCTGCTCAGGGCACACTCAACTCCTGACAGCTGTGTGGGTTCTCTCCGAATCTGTTAGAGTAGCGCTTCTGCAGTATGGAAGCAAAGGAAACTCCACAGTAAGTGGGAAGAATCATGTTAGATGGGCACTGGGAGGCAAAGGGAACACAACTGCAGAACTGGACATTTTGTTGGGTATTTTTTTGCCTGTTCTTATTAAACACATAAAAAATTAATCCATCTTACTGTGGAAGAGGAGTATCTGCAGTCAAATATAGCCATCAAATAAGCTACTGCCCATTTCTCCTAGTGCTCTTATCTCTTTCCTTTCTTCACATCAGGATTCCCCAACCTACTATTGGCTGATCAGAAAAGTGAGGCTCCCACAATTCCAGCTGTGCCAGTGGCGAGAATCCCAGCTGTACCAGTGAGGAGAAGAAGCATTTTACTGAAATTCCTCCTCCCAGCCAGACCACACTCTCTCCCATTAATCCCTTGGAAATTTCACTGCAGGTCTCAGAAGAAAAATGAAGACCATTTATTTGACCTGTACTGATGTGCAATAACACCAATTCACTTGAAAAGCCAGATTTGCCATCAGGGACTGTCTCTCTCTGCTTTGCACTTTTCAACTTGAAAAGTTGCCATCAGGGACTGTGTCTCTCTGCTTTGTAACAACATAAATACATGTATGTGGTCATCACGGTCTTTCAGAAGATCCCAGGCAACTGGAAAAAAAAATTCTAAGTATGAATGCGTGGGGGCTTGGCTATATAGATTATGCTACACACATACATAGGAACACTATGGAACCATTGCAAAGAATAAAACAAAACTATATGTGCGAATCTGGAAAGACTCCCAGGATTTATCATTACCTGACAAGTTCAACCTATAGAATAGTAATAGTTTGTTTAGGGTATATATAGTTTCATAAAGAAAAGTGCATGCACATATATTGATACATTGGTGTGTGTACACAAAGGAATAGTACAATCCCCCAATGTTAGCTGGGTCTGTGGCTTCCTTGAATAAAGACTACAATTCCCAGACTCCCTTGCAGCTAAAATTTGCCCAATGGTGTGAGCATAAGAAATATGTGCAACTTCTGGGCCTTGTTTTTAAATGGAATAGGAATGTCCTGGCGGCCCCTTTTACCTCTGCTGTGGAAGTGGTGGTTGTGGGCTCTGGCCTAGCATGCAAAGAAAAGAGACTGTACTCGGAAACAGTGAGATAGAAGGGGCTTGAATCTCCAAGTGAGAGGCATCCAATACTGCATGGCTAGCCCACCCTTAGGCTGTGATATGGGAGAGAAATCAGCTCCTGTCTTATATATGCACCTGCATTGTGGAAATCTCTTTGTTAGAGCAGTGGGCTCTATCCTCATATGAGCAGGATAGTCCCCAAACAATTGACAGTGGTTTCTGAGATATTAACAGTGGTTTCCGAGGTATGGCATTGGAAGTGAGAAGGCAGGGATTCTTACTAATTTTACTTTTATACCTTAATGCTGCTATTTGTAAATGTTGCAATAATGTTTTACTTGTTAATTTTCTTGGACCTCAGGTGTCAAAATTGGGTTAATTATAAGCTGTGGCTTGTAATACACATTTATCATTGGTCTATAAAGTGGCCTCTTTTATTTAGTTCATTTTTGTTCTCTTCTTAAAAAGATACTAAGCACCGTCTATCGCCCCAACAACAAAAACTAGAACCTTCATCTAACCATATGTTGCTATCCACCCCACCCCATCCCATCCCCTGCTTCCCCCTACCCGGAATAAATAACCATAATCCCAAATTCCATCATTTCCTTGCTTTTCTTCTTGTGTATTATATCGCATTTGTATGCATGCTTTAAATGCCTATTTTTAAATGTTAGCTGGCTTTATATTTATAAAAAGAATATCATGCTATATATAAAATTTTGACAATTTTTATACTTAATATTATATTTCTAAGATACATCCATGTGTTTTGCAATTTGCTGTAGTTCTGGGGTTGACAGAGTTTCTGTAAAGGGCCAGAAAGGAAACATTTTAGGTTCTACAGGCCACATATAGTCTCCGTCACATGTTCTTCTTTTTTTATTTTATAACCTTTAAAAAAATGTAAAAGCCATTGTTAGCCTGCAGACCCCACAGAAATAGGGCCAGGCAGTTTCCTGACCCTGGCTCTGGTTCATCAGTTTTGATTGCTGTATAATGTTAGCTAGACCGTGCTTTATTAATGCATTCTTCCATCAGGAATGCTTGGTCCATTTTCAAGTTTTTGCTGTTGGGCAGAGTGTATTCTCAGTATCTTCTGGTATACATGAGGCAAAGTATCTTTGGGAAGTTCTCCAGGAGGTGTGGAATTGCTGAGTCACGGGAGATGGAATGTCCACCTTTGGGGATAACGCTGAAGACTGAAGGCAGCATTCCAGAGACAGCAGTGCCAAGCGCACGATGGCCTCAGAGGCTCTGATGTTTGACATTTGCTGCCTCTGAAGACTTCCCTGACTATGCTCCACGCGGTTCTTTTGCTACTCACCATTCTCATCTAGCTCTTTTATGGAGTTGTTTTATTTTTTTGTGCTCTCGTGCCCCGGCCAGGACATAATTTCTTCCCAGTTATGTTCAGTAGTAGCACCTTAATTGCACCTCCTATGGAACAATCAGCGTGAATATGAGCTCCTGCACTAGACTTGGATTCCAATGTTTGGGCTCTGCCAGTTTCTAGCTGTTTGGCCTTGGGCAAGTCACTTAACAGCTTTGAATTTGAGTTTTTACACCTGAGGGAGCTGTGAGAATTCCTGTGCCTTTGTTCATCATTTGGCTGCAAAGAACAGGAAGTCACTATTAGGTGCTCAGCAAAACTGAAATTAAAAGGGTTTCTTTTTTGGTTGTTTTTTCTTTTTAAGTTCTGGGGTACATGTGCAGGATGTGCAGGTTTGTTACCTAGGTAAACGTGTGCCATGGAGGTTTGCTGCAGCTATCAACCCATCACCTAAGTATTAAGCCCAGCATGCATTAGCTATTTTTCCTTATGCTCTCCCTACCCCCATCCCACTCCCTGACAGGCCCTGGTGTGTGATGTTCCCCTCCCTGTGTCCATGTGTTCTCATTGTTCAGCTCCCACTTATAAGTGAGAACATACGGTGTTTGGTTTTCTGTTCCTGCATTAGTTTGCTGAGGAAAATGGCTTCCAGCTTCATCCATGTCCCTGCAAGGGACATGATCTCATTCCTTTTTATAGCTGCACAGTATTCCATGGTGTATATATACCACATTTTCTCCATCCAGACTATCATTGATGGGCATTTGGGTTGATTCCATGTCTTTGCTATTGCAAATAGTGCTGCAATGAACATGCATATACATGTATCTTTGTAACAGAATGATTTATATTCAAAAGGAAGTTTAAATAAGAACTGGAAAATGACAGCTGCTCCAGCATGATGGACAGGGTCCTTCAGGGCCCTGGTGCCAGACTCTGTGCCACTCTACTTCTCATTCATCATCAAGCAACTATTGAGCACCTACTATTTGCCACACTATTCTAGGTGCTTGGAATGTGGCAGGGAATTAAACAGAGATCCCTGCCCTGAAGGGGCTGATATTCTAGTGTGGAGAGAGAAACCAAAATCAATGAACATAATAAACGGGGAAAATAAAGGATTCGTGGTAATGAGTGCTTGGACAAGAGAAAGAGCATGGACATGGATTAGGGATGCTGAGAGGGGCTGGTGGGGGGTGTTGCTTGTTAAATAAGGGGGGTGGAGAGGGCTTCAGTAAGGTGGTGGGATTTGAACAGAGATTTGAAGAGGTGAGAGAATGATGTGTGGGTGTCTGGGGGAGGTGTTCCAGCAAAGAGCAAAGTGGTCAAAGGCCACAGAAATGTGGCTGCCCCTGGACACCTCCTGGAGCCCCGTGAGTATGGGAGAGGGAAGGACTGAGGCCATCACCCGGGTCAAAAAGGAGGCACGGTCATCATAAGGACTTTGGCTTTCACCCTGCAGGAAATGGGAAGTCGGCCAGCCCAGGCAAGATGGCTCATGCCTGTAATCCTAGCACTTTGGGAGGCCAAGGTGGGCAAATCACCTGAGGTCGGGAGTTCTAGACCAGCCTGACCAACATGGTGAAACCCCGTCTCTACTAAAAATACAAAATTAGCCAGGCGTGGTGGTGTACGCCTGTAATCCCAGCTACTCGGGAGGCTGAGGCAGGAGAATCGCTCGAATCCATGAAGCAGAGGTTGCAGTGAGCTGAGATTGCACCATTGCACTCCAGTCTGGGCAACACAGCAAGACTCCATCTTAAAAAAAAAAAAAAGGAAATGGGAAGGCAGTTGTGGTCACGCCATAAAGGAGGCGTGGCCATCACACGGACTTTGGCTTTCACCCTGCAGGAAAAGGGAAGTCAGGCAGGATTAGGAGCAGAAGAGCCATGTGACGAGGTTGCAACCGGCTGAAGGCTGGGCTGGGGCTGGGGAATCTGCTTTCGAGTTCACTCAGGTGACTGTTGGCAGAAGGTGCAGTTCCCTGTCACATGGACTCTTTTGTGGGTTTACACATGACATGGCAGCTGACTTCCCCCAGAGACAGACAGAAACAGAGACACAGACAGACACAGGACAGAAAAACGCAGAGGGAGACAGAGACACAGACAGATGCAGAGAGAGAGACAAAAATCCACAAATTCAGAGAGAGAGAGAGAAACAGAGAGGAAGACACAGAAACAGACAAACATAGAGAGAGAGTGAGAGAGTGACACGGATAGATATAGGCAGACACTGATATGGTTTAGATGTTTGTCCCTCTGAGTCTCATGTTGAAACGTGATCCCCAGTGTTGGAGGTGGGGCCTGCTAAGAAGTGTTTGGGCCATGGGGGCGGATCCCTCATGAATGACTCGGTGCCCCCCCCCCCACCCCCGTGGTGATGAATGAGTTCTTGCTCTGTGAGTTCACAAAATAACTGGTTGTTTAAAGGAGGCCAGCACGTCCTCCTCTCTCTCTCTCTTTTTTTTTTTTTTGGAGTCTCGCTCTGTCATCCAGGCTGGAGTGTAGTGGTGCAATCTCAGCTCACTGCAACCTCCATCTCCTGAGTTGAAGTGATTCTCCTGCCTCAGCCTCCCAAGTAGCTGGGACTACAGGCACGTGCCACCACACCTGGCTAATTTTTGTATTTTTAGTAGAGATGGGGTTTCACCATGTTGGTCAAGCTGGTTTCAAACTCCTGACCTCAGGTGATCTGTCCACCTCAGCCTTCCAAAGTGCTAGGATTACAGGCGTGAGCCACTGCACCTGGTCCCTCCACTCTCTTGACCTCTCTTTTGACCTCTCTCTGGCTATGTGATGCACCTGCTCCTCCTTCACCTCCTGCCATGATTTTAAGTTTCCTGAGGTCCTCACAGAAGCCAAGCAGAGGCTGGTGCCATGCTTGTATGGCCTGCAAAACTGTGAGCCAAATAAACCTCTTTTCTTTATAAATTACCCAGCCTCAGGTATTTCTTATAGTAAAACAAAACAGACTAATACAGGTGCGTGCGTGCACACACACACACAGAGAGAGAGAGACAAAGAGGCAGAAATTCAGAGAGAGATGGAAGGACAGAAAGAGAAACAGATGGACAGGGAAGCTCTCACTTCTGCTTTATTCTATTGGTTGATGGCACAATGGAAAGAATACCAGAGGTGGGGACCACTGGAAACAATCTAGGACAAAGAAGACAAACCAGAGAAGTTGGTCAGAAGGCTCCTGCAGTAATTCAGGTGAGAGATGCTGGGGTGTCTCTCACCATGGAAGTAGCAGCAGAGGAGAGGGAAGTGCTGGGTATATTTTGGGTGGGTGCTTACTGACAGGATGTCCTGACTCATTAGATCTGAAGTATGTGAATAGGTAGTGGAGTAAGGATTGCTCCAAGGCTTTTGGCCTGAGCAACCAAAGAATGGAGGCTACTAATCTGTCTCTGTGGATTTTCCTATTCTAGATAGTTCATATAAATGACATTATACAATATGTGGCTTTTATGTCTGGCTTCTCCCACTTGGTGTATTTTCAAGGTGCATTCATGTTGCAGCATGTATTAGTACTTCATTCCTGTTTATGGCTGAATAATATTCCATCATATAAATATATCACTGAGTGTTTCTCCATTCTTTAGTTGATGAACATTTGAGATGTTTCCAGTTTGGGGCTATAACGAAGGATGATGTATAAGCATCTGTGTATGCAAATGTGACAGTTTTCAATCCTTTTGAGTATATATCTGGGAGTCAAATGGCTGTGTCATATGCTAATTCGATGGTCAACTTTTTGAGGAATCACGAAACTCCTTTTCACAGCAGCTGCACCATTTTACATTCCTACCAGCAATGTACAAAGGTTCCAGTTTCTCTACCTCCTCATCAACACTTGTTATTGTCTTTTCTACTGTAGTCATTCTCATGATTGTAAAGTAGTATCTCATTATGGTTTTGGTTTGCATATCTCTCATGACTAATGATGTTGACTATCTTTTTTTTATGTGCTTTTTGCCCATTTATATGTTTTTGGACAAATGTCTATCCAAGTCCTTTGCCCATACATAAATTTCCTTCTTTGTCTCTTTGTTGAATTATATGTTTTTTATATAACCTGGTACAACATTCTTATCAGATATATGGTTTGCAAATATTTTCTCTCATTCTGTAAGTTATCTTTTCTTTATCTTGATAGTGTCCTTTGGTGTATAAAGTTTTTAATTTTTATGAAGTTCAATTTATCTAATTTTTTGTTGCTTATCTGGACAGACTATAAATACTTATCCATGTGAAAATGCAATAGCGTTATCAGAAGGAGGTGAGAATAGGTTCCAAGTGGGAAAAATAACAAACATCCACTGCAATTAGCAACTTCACTAAATGAGATGACGCACACCAAGCACTTAGCACAGAGTAAATGCCCGGTAATTGTTAGCCCTTACTATTTGAAGCTAGCACAAGTGTTTGATATGTAATTTTGAGAAGAATAAATATGGTGCAGGCAGGTGCCACAGTTCTTTCTCTTGGTCTCTGTCCAGAGTAACCCTAGATCATCTGTGAAGGGAAGGATGAAAGAAAAACGGTATTGAAAGCATCCATACTGGAAAAGAATGTGAATGGTTTTAAATGTTCCTCCTTTCCTTGACATGGCAATAGTTTACGAGTTTAGTCTTTAGGGAGGAAAATATATTTAGGACCCTGAATTTACAAATACTGTTTTCCATCAATAGGTCTTGTACATTGTTAAGACTTGAAGCAGAGTTTTAGATGCATGTAAACAGAATCTGAAATCCCTAAAATTGTCCTCCATTCCTCCATTGTTCCTGTTTTAATCCTGGGGCAAGTAGTTATTGGTTCATTTTTAAGAGAAGCCTCCTTGGCCTGGTGTGGTGGCTCACGCCTGTAATCTCAGCACTGGGAGGCCGACGTGGGTGGATCACCTGAGGTCAGGAGTTCGAGACCAGCCTGGCCAGCATGGTGAAACACAGTCTCTACTGAAAATACAAAAATTTGCTGGGCATGGTGGCACGCATCTGTAATCCCAGCTACTTGGGAGCATGAGGCAGGATAATCGCTTGAACTTAGGAGGCAGAGGTTACGATGAGCCAAGATTGTATCACTGCACTCCAGCCTGGGTGACAGAGCAAGACTCTGTCTCAAAAAAAAAAAAAAAAAAAGCCTCCTCTGTTTGAGAAGTTGATCCTAATACCATCTGTTGCTGTCACTCTTGATTTTCTCCACAGTGTTCATTGGCTTACCTTCTTTGCTCATAGAAGGTAATTTTATCCACATTTCCTTGAGTAACCAAATCATTCTGGTGAGCATGGACCCCTTCCCACCCTCCAGAGAGAGAATCTCAATCTGCCTAAGCCAATCAAAGAGGCCTGTCTCTCTTCTGACCCAGTGATGGTTTTAGGAATGACATTGACCCTCTTCTGGTTAAGAACATGTGAACAGGCTGGGTGCAGTGGCTCACACCTGTAATCCCAACACTTTGGGAAGCCAAGGTGGGTGGATCACTTGAGGTCTACTTGAGGTTCAAGACTAGCCTGGCCAACATGGCAAAACCCCGTCTCCACTAAAAAAAAAAAAAAAAAATACAAAAAAAATTAGCCAAGCATGGCAGTGTGCACCTGTAGTCCCAGCTACTCGGGACACTGAGGCAGGAGAATCGCTGGAACTTGGGAGGCAGAGGTTGCGATTAGCTGAGATCGCGCCACTGCACTCCAGCCTGGGCAACAGAACGAGACTCCATCTTAAAAAAAAAAAAAAGAGAATGAGAGAAAAGAAAACATGTAAACAAAAGCCTGCTCTGCATCTTCTGGGAAAGGTGTCCTTAGAAATAAAAGAGAGGCGATGGAAGGAAATGCTCCTTTTCTTGCTATATGTCATCATGTCTCTGGGCAAAGCCTGAAACTGCTGGAGCCAACTTGGTGATCCCAAGAGGAGTCCATTGTGTTCAATCTGGCAGGGTAGGAAGCACCCAGGTCTTCTGTTGGTGTCATTGAGCAAATTAGCCAATCAGGGATTTATCCCATGTTCAGACTTCTCAGTACATGAGTGAGATGAAAAACGTCCTTTCTGTCTAGCACACTTTTAATTGAGTTTTGTGTTGCTTGTAGCTGAAAGCACCCTGAAGGATGCATTATTTCAGAAGAGACCCACATAGGACAGCCACAGTGGAAGGGGACACCCACCTAATTGGGCACATTGCTGAATCAATCCTTGGGACCAATGTGATGAAGATGTCACAGTTCGATTGCCCAGAGACTCTGAACAAGAAAAAAAAAAAAAACTCTCATGATTTTCGTGGGGATTCATAGACAAACAAGATCAGATGTAACAGAGAAAGACAGAGATTGAGAGAGAGACAGAGAGAAAGAGGGGACTGGATTCTTTATAAAATAAGAAAAGGAAATAACACAGAAAGAAAAAACATAAAAACAGACGTTCAAAGCTCCCAAATGCTATCATCCCTCAGAACACACTCCTGTTCTCATTCTTTGAATGGGGAAGAGAAAAAAGCAGCCAAAAAATAAATTCTTGAAACACTATAGACCCTGAGCAAATTGATTCTCTAATAAATATGAATTAAATCTCTCCTATGTATTAGGCATAGGAGAGGAGAGAAAATCAAATGGGTGGAACAGAGCATTAGTCAGGGTTCTCCAGAGAAACAGAACCAGTAGGATGTGTATATGCACCAAAAGAGATTTATTACTGTAAAGAATTGGCTCACTTGATGACAGGGGCTGACAAGTCCCAAGATCTGCAGTCAGCAAGCTAGACACGCAGGAGAGCCGATGTTTCTGTTCGAGCCCAAAGGCAGGAAAAAAACTGATGTTCAAGCTCAAAGGCAGGAGAAATTTCCTTTTTTATGTGTGGGGGGAAGTCAGCCTTTTGTTTTATTGAGGCCTTCAACTGACTGAATGAGCCCCATCCACATTAAGGAGGGCAATCTGCTTTATTCACTTTAGCAATTTAAATGTTAATTTTATCCAAAACACCCTTGCAGCAATACCTAGAATAACGTTTGACCAGATATCTGGACACCCCATGAGCTAGTCCAGTTGACACATAAAATTAACTATCACAAGTAGCAACAGCTTTTCTCTGAAAATACAGCCTTTCCCCCTTCTCATGAGTTATCCTTAAGGGCTTAACTTGTATATTAATGAGACACCACCCAATTTGCTACGTATCTTCTTATCCTGCTGCTTCAAGCAGCTCTCCCACCATGCTTCACCTTGAAGTTCCCCAGCTGTGGTTTTCTGTGGAATTTAGCATTACAGTGAACACATTTACATATCTGGGTGTTTCATATTCTTTGTTATGGAATATGTAGCTTATAAAATCACAGACTCGGGGAACAGAGTGAAGGGTCTTCCATCAGCACGCTGGGTTCTGAGCATCCACACTGTGTGAGGGTTGTTTCTTGCATCATTAAATTGCTGGCTTATTGGAAGCTATTTCTTATTTATCTTTGGGTCCCCTGTGCCCAATTTCTGTGCTTTGCACAGAGCAGACATTCAGGAAATATTTGTTGATTTGGATATTAAGCTATGTGTTTCTTTTGAGAAGATCACTTTATATAACCAAGTTTTACTGCTCTCCAGATCTCTGAAAATATTTTAGTAGGTCTCTGTTTTTCTTAAGTCGCTGGATGTCAGCCTGGTAAAGGCAAGAGATTGAGGTCACAGACTTGGAAATCACAACAATTTGGGTGTAACCCCCAGTTCTGGCAGTTACTGAGTCAACTCAGCCATGTTTCTTAACCTCTTTAAGCCTGAGATTATTTTTCTTCTGTAAGGAAAAATGTGTGTTTCAGTGCCAAGCTATGCATTGTCACAGAGACACCTCTGCAGGTTATCTGACTCTAATCTCATGCAAGTTGTAGATAACTGATAACAAGGCACAATGCTTGCTGTCTGTAGCCATACAAATTCTGTTCTGTTCTATGGAAGTCCCCTGAAAGGAGCCAGTTTTGCATTCATTTGCCATTTATTCCATCATCCCTGATCTATAAGTGTGTCTGTTTTTTGACTTCTCCTTTGAACCAGTTAAAACAATTACTTGGTTCCTTCATTATGAGTAAAATGAAAATGTTTATCAGATGTTCATCTTATATCTCCATAAGGGTCATGATTTTCCCTTTTTTTTTTTTTTTTTTTTTTTTTTTTTTTTTTTTTGAGATGGAGTCTCACTCTGTCGCCCAGGCTGGAGTGCAGTGGCACAATCTCGACTCACTGCAACCTCTGCCTCCCAGGTTCAAGCAATTCTCCTGTCTCAGCCTCTGGAGTACCTAGGATTACAGGCATGCACCACCATGCCCAGCTAATTTTTGTATTTTTAGTAGAGATGGGGGTTTCACCATGTTGGCCAGGCTGGTCTCGAACTCCTGACCTCAGGTGATCCACCCGCCTTGGCCTCCCAAAGTGTTGGGATTACAGGCATGAGCCACTGTGCCCAGCTGATTTTCCTTATTTTTTAAAAAGAATAGGCTTTACCTTTTATTTTTTAAAAAGATTAGGCACTCATCTGTAAAATGGGGAAATAATGATGATGATCTCGTGTGATTTATCAGATGTGACAGGCACCTGCAGTTGACCCGTTGACCGTCCTTGCTCCATTCTCCAAAATGCAGGCAGCACAATCCTGTTGAATCCTAAGTCAGATCCTGGAGCTCCTGGGCTCAAGGTGCTGCAGTGGCTCCCGGCACACGCAGTCCTGACACTCCCCCTGGGATCTCACTGCACCACTCTCCTTGTGTCCCACTTGTCCTTCCTTCACTTCTGTCTGGCCACACAGGCCTCTTGGCTGCTCTGCAGACACACAGGGTTGCTCCTGCCTCAGGACTTGGCACAGACTGCTCTCTCCACCCGGGTTCCTATTCGCTCAGTCATCCACATGGCTGACCCCTCAGTTCCTTCAGCTTTTATTCAGATGCCACCTCTGCAGGGGGGCCCTCCTAGCACCCATATGGGGGTTCCAATCCGCCCACTTCCCAACCAACACCTCCTCTCCCCATGTCCTGCCTCAGTCTCCTTAATACTCACTATTTCCTGGCAAGCTGTTTTTGTTGTTGTTGTGTTCTTTAAGCCTATTCTGAAAATTATTTTTAATGTAACTTTTATTTTGTGTTCAGGGGTACATGTGCGTATTTGTTACATAGGTAAACTTGTGACATGGGGGTTTGTTGTACAGATTATTTCATCACCCAGGTATTAAGCCTAGTACCCATTAGTTATTCCTCCTGATCATCTCCTTCCTCCCACCCTCTACCCTTCAATCGGCCCCAGTGTTTATTGTTCCCAATGCATGTGTCCGTGCGTGCTCATCATTTAGCTCCCGCTTATAAATGAGAACATGTGGTATTTGGTTTTCTATTCCTGTGTTAGTTTGCTAAGGATAATGGCTTCTAGCTCCATCCATGTCCCTGCAAAGGACATAATCTCGTTCTTTTTTGTGACTGCACAGTAGTCATTCCGTGGTGTATATGTACCATATTTTCTTTATCCAGTCTACCATTGACGGGCATTTAGGTTGATTTCATGTCTGTGCTATTGTGACTAGTGCTGCAATGAATGTACATGTGCCTTTATTATAGAACAATTTCTGTTCCTTTGGATATATACCTAGTAATGGGATTGCTGGGTTGAATGGTATGTCCATTTTTAGGCCTTTGAGGAATTGCCACACTGTCTTGACAATCTATATTGTACTAATTTATTCTTGTATTCTTGCTTTCTCACTAGCATACAAACTCTATGAGGGCAGAGATTTTACTGTTGTGTTCTTTGCCGTATCCTCAGTGCCTAGAACAATATCTTGCACAGAGTAGGCCTTCAATAAATGAATGCTATGAGATAATTTGCACTGAGTGCTGAACCCAATGCTTGGCACAGAGAAAGGGCCCAAAAAATGCCGCCTGCAATAGAAACAATAAAAAAGAAAGGGAAGAAGGTGAGGAGAAAGAGGTTGGGGAAGGATGTGGATCCCTTAAGAGATGATGAGACAAGAGGCAAGTCAGCGCATTCAGAAACACCTTGTGGGGGCCATCAGAGGGAACATTCTGAGGGAGCTGCACTTGTCCTTATCAGATGAGGTTTTTTATTATCTTGTGTCCACTAAACTCTTGTATGTAGTGACAGGCGCAGTGGCTCACGCCTGTAATCCCAGCATTTTGGGAGGCTAAGGTGGGAGAATCGCCTGAGGTCAGGAGTTTGAGATCAGCTTGGCCAACATGGTGAAAACCCATCTCTACTAAAAATACAAAAATTAGCCTGGCGTGGTGGCAGGTGGCAGGCGCCTGTAATCCCAGCTACTCAGGAGGCTGAGGCAGGAGAATCACTTGAATCCGGGAGGCGGAGGTTGCAGCGCAGTGAGCTGAGATTGCGCCATTGCACTCCAGCCTGGGAGACAAGAGCAAAACTCCATCTCAAGACAAACAAACAAACAACAACAAAAAACTTCCATATGTGGCTAGCACATTTCACATCCCACCTAGTGCTGTTTTCTGATGGAAGTCAAAACCGTCAATTTGGGAGAGCATTGATAGTTGAGGGTGGGATAAGGGAAAACATCGAGGAAAAAAGATCAGAGAGACGATTTGAGTCTGCTTCACATGTTTTCCTGCCACTCTCGAGCAATTTAGGAAAATTGGCAGAAATAAATGGAGATTACTTTCCACTGAAACGCTTGATTGCAGAAGTGAAAGATAATTTTTCCTTGGTCGAGAGCTATGCAGTGGAAGGTCAGCCAACGCAGATGTAGGTGATGGAGCTCCATGACGATCATGCAGTTGTGCAGACTCCAGGGTTTTCCACCTCCCTGTGGCACCATGTGCGATGCTTTTAAAACCTCAGGCCATTAACCAACTGCCCTCAAAGAGGATCATCATCTCGGCCCTGACAACTCTACTTTTGAAAACCATGTTTGATTTTTATGGATTCAGATTGGAACCTGAAATCAATACAAAACTGAATTTTGTGCCTAAAATGGTTTGCAAACAAATCGAATTTTTAAAATCGCCCTTTCAATTAATTCCTCTGCTAATTAGTTTTAGCTTTAATTGATTTTGAGACCCATTTTGAGGCACTTAACATGAGCAGGCAGCCTCTCTCCTTTCATCTCCTTCAGCAAACTCATCCAATTAAAAACACATTACAACATTTTCATGTAAAAGAATTGGGTCCCCATTTTGTTTTTTAAAAGTCCCAAACCTTAACCACTGTAGCTACACTGTACTAGAACTAGTTTCTAAGTTTGTATCAACTTGGCAGTTCTTTCTCTTGCTAGGTGATAGATCCAGAACCGGTGACCCATCTTACCAGCCTCATCTATCAAAACCTTGGTTCCCCCGTTGATGCCAATGTGCCATGCTCCAAGATCTTGTCCTGCCTATTATGGGCATTCCAAACTCCAGAGAAGTATTGATTCACTTATTCACTCATGTATTCTTTTTTTTTTTTTTTTTTTTTGACAAATATTTACTGAAGGAAACTAGGCTGGCATGTTCTAAGACAGTCACCATCAGTCACAGATGGCTACTGAACCCTAGAAATGGGGCTGGTCCACACTGAGACACGCTGGAATTATAAAATACACATCTGATTTTAAAGACACAGTGTGAAAAAAAAAGAAATGTAATGTATCTCAATGATTACAAGTTGATATAATTTTATTTTTATTATATTGTGCTAAATAAAATATGCTAATTCCATCTGTTTCTTTTTTCCTTTTCGATGTGGCTACTGGAAATTTTTAAATGATAAATTTGATCAAACAGTGCTGGTTTAGGTGTTGGGGACACAGCAGAGGGCAAAACAAATAAAAACTCCTATTTTTATGCAACTTCTGTTCTAATGGAGAGAATATAGACCTCAAAAAAAGGATTAAAGTATATAGCATGTCAGATTGTGATAAATGCTATGGAAAAACAATAAAGCAGGAAAGGAGGCCAGAGACTAGGAAGGGGGAGACATCCCATTAAATAGGGAAGTCAGGAAGAACTCATCAAAATTAGACAATTTTGGGAGAAGAGAGGACAATTCAGAGAAAGACAAATTGTCAATAGGGTCTGTACTAGTCATGACTCTTAACCTGACAAAACTCCTACTAGGTTAAGGCAAAAAGGTTTTCTTTTTAACTCACGTAAATGAGAGTTCATGGGTGGACACAGCTTCAGGGACTCCACACAAACACACACCATTGCCATCCCCTCTTTTTTTTTTTTCTTGAGATGGAGACTTGTTCTGTTGCCCAAGTTAGAGTGCAGTTGCATGATCTCGGCTCACTGCAACCTCCGCCTCCAGGGTTCAAGCTATTCTCCTGCCTCAGCCTTCCGAGTAGCTGGGATTACAGGCACCCGCTACCACACCCGGCTAATTTTTGTATTTTCAGTAGAGATGGAGTTTACCATGTTGGCCAGGCTAGTTTCAAACTTCTGACCCCAGGTGATCTGTGTGCCTCAGCCTCCCAAAGTGCTGGGATTACAGGCATGAGTCACCACGCCAGGCCCATCCCCTCTTCTAAATCCTTGTTATCTGCAGAGGAGTAAACCAGTGGTTATCAAAATTTAGCAGCGTCAGCATCAGCTGGAGGGCTTGTTCACACCTGGATGGACGGAGCCTGCCCCAAGAGTTTCTGATTCAGAAGGTCAGAGAGACCTAAACATCTGCATTTCTGTTTGCTGGAAATGTCATTTAAAAATTTCTAGTAGCCACATCAAAAAGGAAAAAAGAAACAGATGGAATTAATTTTAATAGCATATTTTATTTAGCACAGTATGATAAAAATAGTCATATCAACTCATAATCATTGAGATATATTATATCCCTTTTCTTTCACACACTGTCTTTAAAATCGGATGTGTATTTTAGAATTCCAGCTCATCTCAGTGCAGACCAGCCCCATTTCAAGGGCTCAGAAGTCATCTGTGGCGATGATGACTGTCTTGGAACGTGCCAGCCTAGACAATGCTTAGATTATGATATCCTTCAGTAAACATTTGTTTTTTAAAAAAATAATACATGAGTGAATAAGTGGATCAATACTCACCAGGTGATGCTGACACTGCCAGTCCAGGGACCATCCTTTGAACACCACTGTGCTGGATAATAGCTAAATTTTTAAAATCAACACATGGAGGGATAAGCATACTACTTGAAAACATGGGGATAACACGAGTGAAAAGAGCAAAAAGAAGTTGTCTCAGGGAAGTTAGGGTCAGGCATGAGAGGAGGGGGGCAGGAGACCATGATGTTTGTTATAAGCTTTATCGTACTAATATTTGTGTATCATTTCGATAAAAGTAAAAGGTGGACTTGCAGAAAGTACATGAATGAAAAATGTAGCACTGCTCATTGGCCACTAGAAGGTTCCTGCTGTGCATTTCTGAGAAGTGGTCACACATCAGGCATTCATCCTCCAACCAGACTCTGGGCCCACAGTGACCCTAGCTGGGCTGAATTCCTGGTACTTCCTGTGTGGCTTGTTACTATACATGAAAATGCACAAGACTCTTCCCACCACTGACCTCAGTCTCTGCCCCAGGAAGAAGAAGAAACTTTTGGCTCGAAAATGCTCTTCAAGGACACAAGGGGGTCACCAAATTACAGCATGCAGCTTTCAGGGGATGACTAAAAGGATGAGGATCATGACTCATAGCTGGGGACGGAAGCGAATCCCTCTTGCTGACCTGTGCCCTCCTTTGCACCGGTGTTCTTTCTCAGTCCTCCTCGGGTGAGGGTGTGACTGTCCCCTGGGAAGCCTTGGCAAGATAAGAGTAGGAGCACAAAGAAGGAGGTAGATAGAGGGTGGTTTGCAGTCGATACTCAGTGGTTTGGGCAGGCTTCTCTCTTCTTGGGTTGAATTTTCTATACCTCCCCTCTGTATCAGTAAGATATGACTTCCAGTGCTCAGATCAGAGCAGGGTACTTAGCTATTAGGATGATTCCCTTTGCCCAGGATTGAGGTGGTGCCCCAGGACACAGGATGTTCAGAAAGCCCCAGGCAAACAGAATAAGTTGCTCACCCTATTAGATATAATCGTGCATGTGCACTAAGACTTACCTGTGAGGTATCTATGGTGGCACTATATAATACCAAACAATTAGAAAACAATTAAATTAACAAATACTTATTGGGCATTACTCTGTGCCAGGGACCATCCTATGTGCTTAGGATAGAGCTGTGAACAACACAGATAACAATATGTCTAATCATACTAAATAAAGTATGGTATAGCCGTATCACAGAATACGATGCAACCTACAAAAAACTGCTATGGGGAAGGAAATATTACATTACATCAAGGATGACCATGAGATAAAGGAAAATAGATGTAGATGTTCAGGGAAATAGATGTAGAAGACATCTTTTGTTTCTGCCTGCCTAGCATCTATTCACCCTTCCATGGGTGACACCTTTGCTTTGGGGAATTTCCCCGCTCCTATCCCAGCAACTTGTGAAGGGTTATTATTCAAGGGTGGAGGTGCATGTGTAAGGGCCATCACGTAGATTTTTCTGGCTGGGCACTGCACAATCCTAGACTACTATGAGCATGCTCCCAAGGCTTATGCAGCACATGACATGGACAGCTATACCAGCAGTCCAGGCACATGACCCAGCTACTCCAATCAGACCTCTCTCCGCAGTTCAGATCTTGAGTGGAATCCTGCCCTACCAGAAAATGGTGGGAACTGAGTCTTCCCAGTGGAGACATGCTAAAGAGTCTGACCCGCTACCTAGATTCCAAGATGCACCCGGTCCCCAGCCTCCCCAAGGCTGGATTGTTTAAATTGGTATTTGAATCTTTAAACCATCTTGGTATTCTGCCCATAGCTTTCTTTTGTTAGATTAGGCAGAATGGCTTTCTATTACTTACAACCACAGAACCCTAGCTGCTTCTGCAGTTGTCAAAAGAGTGTGTATACAATGATTCCATTTGTATGAAAAGTTATGTGTGTGAATATATATTATACATTATGTATACATTATATGTTGTATATTATGATACCTAGACTATGTAAAGGGTGTGTGTGAGTGTATGACTCCTACAAAGTGAGTAGTTCTCTGGATAGTCAAACTACAGATTATTTTTTTTGTTCTCGTTGATTATCTGTGACTCCTGAAGTTTCTACAATGGGCATATGCTACTACTATTTTTTTTCTTTTTTCTTTTTTTTTTTTTTTTCTTTTTTAGAATCAGTGTCTCACTGTGTCACCCCCGGGTGGAGTGCAGTGGCATGATCTTGGCTCATTGCAACCTCTGCCTCCCGGGCTCGAGTGATCCTCCCACCTCAGCCTCCTGAAAGCTGGGACTACAGGTGGGTGTCACCACACCTGGCTAATTTTTGTATTTTTTTTTTTTTTGAGATGAAATCTCACTCTGTTGTCCAGGCTGGAGTGCAGTGGCATCATCTCAGCTCACTGCAACCTTCACCTCCTGAATTCAAGTGATGCTCCTGCCTCAGCCTCCCACATAGCTGGGATTACAGGCACACGCCACCTTGCCCAGCTAATTTTTATATTTTTAGTAGAGATGGGGTTTCACTATGTTGGCCAGGCTGGTCTCGAACTCCTGAGTTCAAACAATCCACCCTCCCCAGCCTCTCCAAATGCTGGAATTACAGGTGTGAGCCACTGCACCTAACCCATATACTTCTTAACAAGAAAAGAAAAATTAGAAACTAAAACATGCACATAGCTCACACCTAGTTAAGACCATAGGGATTTTGAGCCAAAGCCCTATTTATAAATAACATTTGCATTTACCTGGAGGATTTTCCGTGTGATGGATTCTCCAAATGGCTGTTCACAGTTGCCTGGGGATTTTCACGTTAGCATGCTGACCACCTCCCTGAATCTGAGATATGATAAACGATAATCTTAGCTTTATATGACTCTGAAATCTATCACTTCAGTTAGAAAAGAATGCGAAGAGGGGAATAATTCACATTTTTCCTTTTTCCAAATTGGGAAACTGAAAAGGAGGCAGTGAAATGGTGTGTGTACAAAGATTTCCTTTCTGAACAACCAAAGCCATGAGAATCAGGATGGATGGTCTTGTACAATTTTCTCAAAATATTTAGAGCTTTTGGCCTAGAGAAAACAGTGGCTACAGAGTGAGTCAATGAAGGACTTGTTTATCAAAGGTTCTACCTGATGTGTTCAGATCCACCATATAATCTGTGAAGGACTAACAAGAGGTAGGTTGGTTTGCAGTCCAGCAAAAGAGATCAGGGTTGGTTATGGGGAATGGCTTTTATTCTGTTGAAAAGATATTTACTGAGTGTGTTTTGTGTGTTGAGCTTTTTGCTGTGCTGTAATGAATCCAAAAGAAAACAAAAAGCATGGTTCTACCCCTTGAGGCAACTCTCATTGTTCTTGGGGAGACAAGATGAACCTGTGAAGTAAAGACAAATCCAACCATATACAGGATCAAAGGCCAAGGTATGTGGTACAAGTGATAAGGATACTGGAAAGGAGTCAGGAATGGTCCAGGAGGGATGCATGGCTGGGAGCCTGAGCCCGAACCTGAGCCCTGCCTTGGAGGATGAGGACTCAGATGAATGCAGAAAAGTCTTCGAAGAGAGATTAGAGCAGGGGATTTCAAGCCAAGACTCAGTTTCAGCCCAGAGCCAGGCCACGGGTGGTTTTTTTGAACTTGCAGAACCTACCAAAATTTAACAATTGATAAGTCACACATATTATTCCACATTCCACATTTTATTTCTTGAAAAATAAAATATCCAGCAAGACTAGTACAGGGCAAGATGGAGAAGCAGCTGCCCTGTCTCAATAAAGCAGGTGCTCCACTGAGGCCACAGTCCTCACCATTCCCAAGGTCTCTCCAAATGAGGCTGAAAGATCCATTGCCATATATCATCTTGCACTGAGCCCACCTTGTTTGTTAATTTACCCTCTAGGACCCTATAGACATTTGAGTTTGAGACCCCTGAATGAAAGAAACAGCCCTATGGTGAAAATGAGCAAGGTACGTTCAGGGTTAGAGAGGAGATAGGCCTTAGATTATAATGTAGCTGATCAGGGGATGTGAGGTAGGGACAGCCTGGCCTGGCAGGCTAAAGAGTATGGATCTGGTAGAGTAGACAGAGAGGAGCCGTTATGCTTTGTTAAATAGTGACAAGAGGCTGGGCGCGGTGGCTCATGCCTGTAATCCCAGCACTTTGGGAGGCGGAGGAGGGAGGATCACGAGTTCAGGAGATTGAGACTATCCTGGCCAACATGGTGAAAACCTGTCTCTACTGAAAATACAAAAAATTAGCCAGGTGTGGTGGCAGGCACCTGTAGTCCCAGCTACTCGGGAGGCGTGAACCTGGGAGGCGTGAACCTGGGAGGTGGAGCTTGCAGTGACCCGAGATTACGCCACTGCACTCCAGCCTGGGCAACAGAGCAAGACTCCATCTCAAAAAATAAAAAGTGACAAGAACAAGCCTTGGAAGAACCCCCAGTCTCCAGGATGAGGTTTCTGTCACCCTCTGGATCTGACCCGAGTCCACTTTGGAGTCAAACAGATGGGGGCATCAAGCTGTGGCCACTGATTACCCATGACCTTGAGAAAGCTGTTTAAATTCTCTAAGTTTTATAAACGATGAAAAATTGCCTAAGAATATGACCATGAGGATTACACAGAATGAGATGCAGTGAGTGCTCGGCACAGAGCCTGGTTCCTCATTATGGCTGTCACCATCACTAATAACCTTGTAAACAGCCTAGGACAGTAGTTACCATGGAAGGGAGTTTGCTGCCTGGGAACATGTGGCAACATCTGGAGATCTTTTGGGTTGTCATATGGTGACATGGGAGGGGACAGGAAGGGTGCTACTGGTATCTGGCAAGAAGAGTTCAGGAATGCTGCTGAATATCCAACAATGCACCGGACAGTGCCCACAACAAAGAATGATCCATCGAACTATCCACAGTGTGGAAGTGGCAAAGACCTAGGTGGTCTAGTGCAGTGGTTACCAAGGGTCTACTTCACAGCACCACCCAGCAGCAGTGCTGAGAATGCACATCCCCAGCCCGGCACCTAAAGATCAGCCCATCGGGAAGCTGGCCCAGCAATCCACACATATCCTAGCAAATTTCCCCAGAGTTTCAATCCTCAGCCAGTCTTGACAGTCACCTGTTTCGAGGTTAGCGAGTTCTCATGCACATTTGATGTCCCCTGAGTGGCAGGCATCTGTTGCGCATTGAAACATGCCTTTCAGGCAGGGGTGTGTGTGGTCAGATGGCAGGGCCAGCTTTGGGTGGTCTGGTGTGATTTTGTTGATACATAAGACCGTGTAAAAGAGAAGAGCACAAGCCAATCAGGACTGACCCCAGTCCCTCTCCGCAGAGTGGGCTCCAGGTCCTGAATCCTCACTCTAAGCAGCCTTTTCTTTTCCTGGCAGGTGTGTTTCTGTTCTCATCGAATCTCTGGCTTGTAAAGCTCAACATGTTCATCATTTCGCCAGCAGCCAGAAGGCACTAGAAAGAGGGGGAAACTGCTTTTCTCGCTTCAGAAACTTGGGATATTTTAATTCTAAAATAATAATCAGGCCAGGCACTGTGGCTCACACCTGTAATCCCAGCACTTTGGGAGGCCGAGGTGGGCAGATCACGAGGTCAGGAGATTGAGGCCATCCTGGCCAACATGGTGAAACCCCACCTCTACTAAAACAAAATACAAAAATTAGCTGGGTATGGCAGCACGTGCCTGCTCCTCTGGAGGCTGAGGCAGGAGAATTGCTTGAACCCGGAAGGAGGAGGTTGCCATGAGCTGAGATTGCACTACTGCACTCCAGCCTGGCGACAGAGCTAGACTCCAGTCTCAAAAACAAACAAACAAAACATCAGAACCAAAGACTTGGTCATTATAAACAAAGGCAGGGCCATCATCTGTGCCAGGAAATAAGCTGAGGAATCCTGCAGGCTAGTCCCTCCAAACAAAGAACAGCCCTTTGAAGACCTTTCTTTGTAGGCTCAACGGAAGTACTGTCACTTCTGAGCTCTACCCCACAGCAAACACTCGGACCAGCAGCTAGACCCCGTATCCAATATACTTGTTGATCTGTGTACATCTTGTAAGGATTTTTATGCCTTTTAAAGTTTTTGTAATTAGTTGGTTAGTGGCTCATTTAGTTTAAGGTTTCTTCTGATCTTTTAGAGAATCATATATACCCAGGAATTCT
This sequence comes from Pongo pygmaeus, assembly GCF_028885625.2. NCBI lineage: Eukaryota > Metazoa > Chordata > Mammalia > Primates > Hominidae > Pongo > Pongo pygmaeus. Next base: position 216,679,361 of record NC_072373.2, on the reverse strand, counting down.
TCCAAGGAGAAAAAAGAAAATCAAACTAAAGTAAACATGTACATTATTTTTAAATGTAACAAAAATTTTGAATGCTAAATTTAACAATTAGTGAAATTGGGGTAATGTAGCATTTTACAGACACGTGTTTATTTCTCTGTTGCAGTTATCTCTTGTATGTTGAAGCTGCAACATATTTTCAGGTATCAAATCTTTGTATAATGTTATACATTATACAAGTATAAACATTGTTTTATGCTTGTAATAGCCTTTATCATGAAAAAGATTTTTTCACATCTATCTACATACATGGTTATGTACAATTAGGCACAGAATCAGATCAGCAGCATTTTTTTTTTTCACTGTGGGAAGAGAGAGTCATGAACATTTGTAAGAGTAAATATTAAAGTCCTGAACTTCTCTTGGCTCCAGAGAACTGACAGAGCATTAAAAGGGCCCTTAGATAGAGGAAATAATATAATATGATCTTCCCTGAGTCCAGCTGAGGAAAGCCACCTGATTCTGAATTCATTTTCTACAGTAAAATTGATTACTTTGCCTCATACTCTGAACCCTATAAAAAGCAGCAAGGTAGTCTTAATTCTTCTACTACTAATAAAACCCATACTTGGGTATGCTTTATGCTTTAATGCTTATAAGGAACTTTTCACATATTATGACCAGAAATAATTTGCTCATATATTCTTTCATCCAGTAATTCCTTCAACAACCTATTATTACATTCTTAGTCATGTGAGAGAAAAAAAGACAAGCACAAGAGATATAATTGCAAGCCTTATGAAGCTTACAAATACCTTTTAATCAAATACACAGACAAATAAATGAAAAATTGCATCCAAACAAGGACATTACGAGATAAGGAAATTACAAACCAACATATTAAAAAGGATAATACATCATGACTGGCTGGAGTTTATCCCAGGAACGCAAGGTTTAACAAATGAAAATCATTTAATGAAATTTATGATATTAACCAATTAAAAGAAAAATAGAATATGATCATTTTAGTAGATGAAGAAAAGACATTTGCTGAAAATTTAGACCCATTCATCATTTTTAGAATCCACATAACTAGGGATAGGAGATTTCCTCAATCTGTTAAAGAGCATCTACGGTAATCGTGATTCCTTATTGTTGAAACATTGAGCACTCCTCTTCTTAAGTTGGAGACGAGTCAAGGGATGTTTGCTTCCATCATTGGCCAAAGTCCTAGCCAGTGCAAAAAGGCAGGAAAATAAAACAAAATCATAAAAACTAGGAAGGAAGAAATAAAGCTGTCACTACAGATGACATCACTTTCTTTTTTTTTTTTTTTTTTTTTTTTTGAGACGGAGTCTGGCTGTGTTGCCCAGGCTGGAGTGCAGTGGGGTGATCTCGGCTCACTGCAAGTTCTGCCTCCCAGGTACATGCCATTCTCCTGCCTCTCCCAAGTAGCTGGGACTACAGGTGCCTGCCACCATGCCTGGCTAATGTTTTTGTATTTTTAGTAGAGACGGGGTTTCACTGTGTTAGTCAGGATGGTCTCAATCTCCTGACCTCGTGATCCACCCGCCTCGGCCTCCCAAAGTGCTGGGATTACAGGCGTGAGCCACCGCACCCAGCCGACATCACTTTCTATGTAGAAAACTGGAAGGGATCTACCAAAAACTCTACTAGATCTAGTAAGTGAATGTACCAATGTCACATGCTATAAAGTTAACATATGAAACATAATTTAATACTATCTTTTAGCAAGAAACAATTGGAAAGCAAAATAAAAATATCATTTAAAATAGCATTCAAAACTACAAAATATTTGGGGATAAGTTTTTTAAAGATGTCAAGATCTTTCAATTGAAAATTATAAAATATTGATGATAGAAATGAAAAAACTAAGTATAAAGATATGCCATCTTCTGCACTGGAGGACTCAGTATTATTAAGGTATCAATTCTCCCTAAGTTGATCTGTAAATTCCACCTATCCTAATCAAAATCATAGCTGGCTCTTTTCCAGGAAATAAATAAGCTGATTCTAAAATGTACTTGGAAATGAAAATGACATAGAATTTCTAAAACAATATTTAATAAAACAAGATTAGAGGACTTTCTCTGACTTAAAAACTATAAAGTTATGGTAATCACAACAGTGTGGCACTGTAGAAAGACTAAAGAGTCCAGAAATAGATGGACACATATATGGTTGACAAGACTGCCACAGCAATTCAATGGGGAATTGAAAGGCTTTTTAACAAATAGTGCTAGAACAACTGGATAAAAAAAGCTAAAAACTTTCAGCTTTTATGTTTGTCTTTTAGAAGAAACTACAGGGAAATATATTCACAATCTAAGGTTAGGCAAAGGTTCCTTAGAGAGGATGCAGAAGGATGAAAAAAAGAAATGGACAAATTGAACTTAAAACATTTTGCTCATCAAAAGACACCATTAAGAAAATGAAAAGACAAGCCAGGAGCTAAGAGAAAATTTTTACAACGCCTATATCCAACAAAGAATTTGCATTCAGAATATGTAAAAAATGCTTATAATTCAGTAATAAAAAGAAAACAACCAAATACAAATGAGCAAAATACTTGAATAGTTAGTAGACAGTTCATAAAAGACGTGTAAATGATAAAGAAGAACATAATAAGGTGCTCAACATCAGTAGTCATCAGGAAAATTCCAAATTAAAACCAAAATTAGTTACCACTGCACATCTATTAGAATAACTAAATTAGACAAAAAAAAAAAAAAAAAAACTGACAATGCCAAATGTTGGCAAGGACCTGGTTCAACTGGAACATCCATATATTGTTGGTGGGAGTATAAAATGTTCCCATCAGTTTTGAAAACTAGCATGTTCTTAAAATGTTATATATACAGCTATCCTATGACCCAGCAATTCCTAGGTATTTACACCAAAGAGAAATGAAAATGTATGTCTGAAAAATTATTGTACAAGAATATTCATAGTAACTTTATTCATAATAGTCCAAAATTGTTAACAACATAGATCTTCAATAATAGGAGAATGGATAAACAAACTGGCATGTTGATACAATGGGATATTACTGAGCAATTAAAAAAAAGAAATAAACTGCTGATACCTGTAACAAGGATGAGTATCAAAAATATGCTGATGAAAAAGCCAGACACCAAAGAGCACAAACTATATGATTCCACCTATATGAAATTCCAGAACCAACAAAATTAATTAGTGTTAAAAATCAAGAAAATGTTTGCTTTGGGTCAAGGAGGTCTTGACTAGGTGGGAACAAGAAGGAACTTTCTGGGGTGATACGTATATTGCATTTATCAAAATTGATCTTTTGTCAAAATAGCTCAAACTATGTGCTTAAGATCTATGCATTTTACTATATGCAATTATACCTCAATAACACAGTAATCACACAAATAAATACAAAATTATAACAGTGATTGCTGGTTTTTGTTGTTGTTGAACAATACATTTTTATTTTATTTATTTATTTATTTTTATTATACTTTAAGTTCTGGGATACATGTGCAGAACGTGCAGGTTTGTTACATAAGTATATATGTGCCATGGTGGTTTGCTGCAACCATCAACCTGTCATTGATCTACATTAGGTATTTCTCCTAATGGTGTCCATCCCCTAATCTCCCAACCCCCCACAGGCCCTGGTGTGTGATGTTTCCCTCCCTGTGTCTATGTGTTCTCATTGTTCAACTCGCACTTATGAGTGAGAACATGCGGTGTTTGGTTTTCTGTTCTTGTGTTAGTTTGCTGAGAATGATGGTTTCCAGCCTCATCCATGTCCCTGCAAATGACATGAACTCATCCTTTTTTATAGCTGCATAGTATTCCATGGTGTATATGTGCCACATTTTCTTTATCCAGTCTATCATTGATGGGCATTTGGGTTGGCTCCAAGTCTTTGCTATTGTGAACAGTGTTGCAATAAACATATGTATGCATGTGTCTTTATAGTAGAATGATTTATAATACTTTGGGTATATACCCAGTAATGGGATTGCTGGGTCAAATGGTATTTCTGGTTCTAGATCCTTGAGGAATGCCACACTGTCTTCCACAATGGTTGAACTAATTTACACTCCCACCAATAGTGTAAAAGTGTTCCTATTCCTCCACATCCTCTCCAGCATCTGTTGTTTCCTGACTTTTTAATGGTTGCCATTCTAGCTGATGTGAGATGGTATCTCACTGTGGTTTTGGTTTGCATTTCTCTAATGACCAGTGATGACGAGCTTTTTTTCATGTGTTTGCTGGCCTCATAAATGTCTTCTTTTGAGAAGTGCCTGTTCATATCCTTTGCCCACTTTTTGATGGGGTTGTTTTTCTCTTGTAAATTTGTTTAAGTTCCTTGTAGATTCTGGATATTAGCCCTTTGTCAGATTGATAGGTTGTAAAAATTTTCTTTCATTCTGTAGGCTGCCTGTTCACTCTAATAGTTTCTTTTGCTGTGCAGAAGCTCTTTAGTTTAATTAGATCCCATGTGTCAATTTTGGCTTTTCTTGCCATTGCTTTTGGTGTTTTAGTCATGAAGTTTTTGCCCATGCCTAGGTCCTGAATGGGACTGCCTAGGTTTTCTTCTAGAGTTTTTATGGTTTAAGGTCTTACATTTAAGTCTTTAATCCATCTTGAGTTACTTTTTGTATAAGGTGTAAGGAAGGGGTCCAGTTTCAGTTTTCTGCATATGGCTAGCCAGTTTTCCCAACACCATTTATTAAATAGGGAATCCTTTCCCCATTGCTTGTTTTTGTCAGGTTTGTCAAAGATCAGATGGTTGTAGATGTGTGGCGTTATTTCTGAGTCCTCTGTTCTGTTCCATTGGTCTATATATCTGTTTGGGTACCAGTACCACGCTGTTTTGGTTACTCTAGCCTTGTAGTATAGTTTGAAGTCAGGTAGCAGGATACCTCCAGCTTTGTTCTTTTTGCTTAGGATTGTCTTGACTATACGGGCTCTTTTTTGGTTCCATATGAAATTTAGAGTAGTTTTTTCTAATTCTGTGAAGAAAGTCAATGGTAGCTTGATAGGGATAGCATTGAATCTATAAATTACTTTGGGCAGTATGGCCATTTTCACGATATTGATTCTTCCTATCCATGAGCATGGAATGTTTTTCCATTTGTTTGTGTCCTCTCTTATTTCCTTGAGCAGTGGTTTGTAGTTCTCCTTAAAGAAGTCCTTCACATCCCTTGTAAGTTGGATTTCTAGGTATTTTATTCTTTGTAGCAACTGTGAATAGGAGTTCACTCATGATTTGGCTCTCTGTTTGTCTGTTATTGGTGTATAGGAATGCTTGTGATTTTTGCATATTGATTTTGTATCCTGAGACTTTGCTGAAGTTGCTTATCAGCTTAAGGAGATTTTGGGCTGAGATGATAGGGTTTTCTAAATATACAATCATGTTATCTGCAAACAGACAGAGACAAGTTGACTTCCTCTCTTCTTATTGGAATACCCTTTATTTCTTTCTCTTGCCTGATTGCCCTGGCCAGAACTTCCAATACTATGTTGAATAAAAGTAGTGAGAGACGGCATCCTTGTCTTGTGCCGGTTTTCAGAGGGAATGCTTCCAGCTTTTGCCCATTCAGTATGATATTGGCTGTGGGTTTGTCAAAAATAGCTCTTATTATTTTGAGATATGTTCCATCAATACCTAGTTTATTGAGAGTTTTTAGTATGAAGCGGTGTTGAATTTTATCAAAGGCCTTTTCTGCATCTACTGAGATAATCATGTGGTTTTTGTCATTGGTTCTGTTTATGTGACGGATTACATTTATTGATTTGTGTATGTTGAATCAGCCTTGCATCCCAGGGATAAAGCCAACTTGATCATGGTGGATAAGGTTTTTGATGTGCTGCTGGACTCGGTTTGCCAGTATTTTATTGAGGATTTTTGCACCGATGTTCACTAGGGATATTAGCCTGAAACTTTCTTTTTTTGTTGTGTCTCTGCCAGGTTTCAATATTGGGATGAAGCTGGCTTCATTAAATGAGTTAGGGAGAAGTCCCTCTTTTTCTATTGTTTGTAATAGTTTCAGAAGGAATAGTACCAACTCCTCTTTGTACCTCTGGTAGAATTCGGCTGTGAATCCATCTGGTCCTGGGCTTGTTTTGGTTGGTAGGCTATTACTGCCTCAGTTTCAGTGCTTGTTATTGGTCTATTCAGGGATTCAACTTCTTCCTGGTTTAGTCCTGGGAGGGTGTATGTGTCCAGGAATTTACCCATTTCTTCTAGAGTTTCTAGTTTATTTCCATAGAGGTGTTTATAGCATTCTCTGATGGTAGTTTGTATTTCTGTGGGATCAGTGGTGATATCCCCTTTTTCATTTTTTATTGTGTCTATTTGATTCTTCTCTCTTTTCTTCTTTATTAGTCTGGCTAGAGGTCTATCTATTTTGTAAATCTTTAAAAAAAAAAAAACAGCTCCGGGATTCACTGAGTTTTTAAATGGTTTTTCGTGTCTCTATCTCCTTCAGTTCTGCTCTGATTTTAGCTATTTCTTGTATTTTGCTAGCTTTTGAATTTGTTTGCTTTTGCTTCTCTAGTCCTTTTAATTGTGACGTTAGGGTGTTGATTTTAGATCTTTCCTTCTTTCTCTTGTGGGCATTTAGTGCTATAAATTTCCCTTTAAACATTGCTTTAGCTGTGTCCCAGAGATTCTAGTACATTGTGTCTTTGTTCTCATTGGTTTCAAATAACTTATTTATGTCTGCCTTAATTTCGTTATTTACCCAGTAGTCATTCAGGAGCAGGTTGTTCAGTTTCCATGTAGTTGTGAAGTTTTGAGTGAGTTTCTTAATCCTGAGTTCTAATTTGATAGCATCATGGTCTGAGAGACTGTTTGTTATGATTTCTGTTCTTTTGCATTTACTGAGGAGTGTTTTACTTCCAATTATGTGGTCAATTTTAGAATAAGTGCTATGTGGTGCTGAGAAAAAAATGTAGATTCTGTTGATTTGGGGTGGAGAGTTCTGTAGATGTGTATTAGGTCTGCTTGGTCCAGAGCTGAGTTCAAGTCCTGGATATCCTTGTTAATTTTCTGTCTCATTGATCTAATATTGACAGTGGGGTGTTAAAGTCTCCCACTATTATTGTGTGGGAGTCTAAGTCTCTTTGTAGGTCTCTAAGAACTTGCTTTATGAATCTGGGTGCTCCTGTATTGGGTGCATATATATTTAGGATAGTTAGCTCTTCTTGTTGAATTGATCTCTTTACCAATATCTAACATCCTTCTTCGTCTTTTTTTATCTTTGTTGGTTTAAAGTCTGTTTTATCAGAGACTAGGATTGCAACCCCTTTTTTTTTTCTTTTTTTTTTTTCCTTCTGCTTTCCATTTGCTTGGTAAATATTCCTCCATCCCTTTATTTCGAGCCTATGTGTGTCTTTGCACATGAGATGGGCCTCCTGAATACAGCACACTGATGGGTCTTGACTCTTTATCCAACTTGCCAGTCTATGTCTTTTAATTGAGGCATTTAGCCCATTTACATTTAAGTTTAATATTGTTATGTGTGAATTTGATTCTGTCATTATGACATTAGCTGGTTATTTTGCCCATTAGTTGATGCAGTTTCTTCCTAGCATCAATGGTCTTTACAATTTGGCATGTTTTTGCAGTGGCTGGTACCGGTTTTTCCTTTCCGTATTTAGTGATTCCTTCAGGAGCTCTTGAAAGGCAGGCCTAGTGGTGACAAAAATCTCTCAGCATTTGCTTGTCTGTAAAGGATTTTATTTCTCCTTCACTTATGAAGCGTCATTTGGCTGGATATGAAATTCTGGGTTGAAATATCTTTTTTTTAAGAATGTTGAATATTGACCCTCACTCTCTTCTGGCTTGTAGGGTTTCTGCAGAGAGATCCACTGTTAGTCTGATGGGCTTCCCTTTGTGGGTGACCTGACCTTTCTCTCTGGCTGCACTTAACATTTTTTCCTTCATTTCAACCTTGGCGAATCTGATTATTATATGTCTTGTGGTTGCTCTTCTCAAGGAGTATCTTTGTGGTGTTCTCTGTATTTCCTGAATTTGGATGTTGGCCTGTCTTGCTAGGTTGGGGAAGTTCTCCTGGATAATATCCTGAAGAGTGGAGCTTTCCAACTTGGTTCCATTCTCCCCTTCACTTTCAGGTACACCAATCAAACATAGGTTTGGTCTTTTCACATAATCCCATATTTCTTGGAGGCTTTGTTCATTCCTTTTCATTATTTTTTCTCTAATCTTGTCTTCAAACTTTATTTCATTGTTTATTTTCAATCTCTGATATCCTTTCTTCCACTTGATCAATTCAGCTATTGATACTTATGTATGATCCCCGAAGTACTTGTGCTGTGTTTTTCAGCTCCATCAGGTCATTTATGTTCTTCTATAAACTAGTTATTGTAGTTAGAAATTCCTCTAATCTTTTTTCAAGGTTTTTGGCTTCCTTGTATTGGGTTAGAATATGCTTCTTTAGCTTGGAGAAGTTTGTTATTACACACATTCTAAAGCCTACTTCTGTCAATTCATCAAACTCATTCTCCGTCCGGTTTTGTTCCATTGCTGGTGAGGAGCTGTGATCCTTTGGAGGAGAAGAGGCATTCTGGTTTTTGGAATTTTCAGCCTTTTTGCGGGGTTTTTTTTTTTTTTATCTTCGTGGATTTATCTCCCTTTGATCTTTGATGATGCTGACCTTTGGGGATGGGGTTTTTGTGTGGATGTCCTTTTTCTTTGATGTTATGCTATTCCTTTCTGTTTGTTAATTTTCCTTCTAACAGTCAGGTCACTCTGCTGCAGGTCTGCTGGAGTTTGCTGGAGGTTCACTCCAGACCCTCTTTGCCCGGGTATCACCAGCCAGGCTGCAGAACAGCAAAGATTGCTGCCTGTTCCTTCCTCTGGAAGCTTCGCCCCAGAGGGGCACCTGCCAGATGCCACCTGGAGCTCTCCTGTATGAGGTGCCTGTCAACCCCTGCTGGGAGGTACCACCCAGTCAGGATGCACAGGGGTCAGGGACCCACTTGAGGAGGCAGTCTGTCCCTTAGCAGAGCTCAAGTGCTGTGCTAGGAGATCAGCTGCTCTCTTCAGAGCCAGCAGGCAGGAATGTTTAAGTCTGCTGAAGCTGCACAGCTGCCCCTTGCCCCAGGTGCTCTGTCCCAGGGAGATGGGAGTTTTATCTATAGGCCCGACTGGGGCTGCTGCCTTTCTTTCAGAGATGCTCTGCCCAGAGAGGAGGAATCTGGAGAAGCAGTCTGGCTACAGCAGCTTTGCCAAGCTGCGGTGTGCTCTGCCCAGTCTGAACTTCCTGGCAGCTTTGTTTACACTGTGAGGGGAAAACCGCCTACTCAAGCCTCAGTAATGGCAGACGCCTCTCCCCACACCAACCTCTAGCATCCCGGGTCAACTTCAGACTGCTGTGCTGGCAGCGAGAATTTCAAGCCAGTGGATCTTAGCTTGCTGGGATCCGTGGTGGTGGGACTCACTGAGCACTTGGGTGGGACCCAAGACCACTTGGCTCCCTGGCTTCAGCCCCCTCTTCCAGGGGAGGGAACAGTTCTGTCTCACTGGCGTTCCAGGTGCCACTAGGGTATGAAAAAAAACTGCAGCTAGCTCAGTGTCTGCCCAAATGGCTGCCCAGTTTTGTGCTTGAAACCCAGGGCCCTGGTGGTGTAGGCACCCGAGAGTATCTCCTGGTCTGTGGGTTGTGAAGACCGTGGGAAAAGCATAATATCTGGGCCAGAGTGCACCATTCCTCACGCCACAGTCCCTGACGGCTCCCTTGGCTTCTGTTCATCCTCTGTGGGCTGCACCTACTGTCTGACCAGTCCCAATAAGATGAGCCAGGTACCTCAGTTGGAAATGCAGAAATCACCCACCTTCTGGATTGATCTCACTGGGAGCTGCAGACCAGAGTTGTTCCTATTCGGCCATCTTGAGTCGTTTACCCGTGATTACTGTTTTCAGTGAGGAAGACTCACTGCCATAAGAGCACCTCGTAGAATAAAGAAAGCCTTTTTTGAGGAAGAGACTATTGGCCTGAGATCCTCATAATGAGAAGGAAAAGTTAAGGCAAATATGGGAGTAAGGAAAGGTCCTGTAGCCAGGGGGTCAATGGCACATTTCAGAAACTACCCAAAAGCCAGTGTATTAGTTAGCTATTGCTGCATGACAATATTACCACAAACTTACTGACTTACAACAACTCACGTTTATTATTCCACAGTCTCTGTAGGTCTGCTGTCCAGGCACTCTGCAAGGCAGCATTCAAGATGTCAACTTGGGCTGGGGTCTCATCTGAAGGCTTGATTGGGAAAGGACTCACTTCTAAGTTCACATAGTTGTTAGCAGCATTCAGTTTCTTGCATGTTCTTGGACAAAGGGCCTCAGTTGCTGGCTGCTGACTAGAGTCTGTCCTTGGTTTTTGTGATATGGCCTTCTTCATAAGCAACTCACAGAGTGGCAACTTGCTTTTTCAAAGCCAATAAGAGAGAAAGACTCTTAGCCTGACAAACATTGCAATCTTATGTGACACAATTACACAAGTAACATTTCAATACCTTCACTATATTTTGTTAGTAGCAAGCCACATGTCCTGCCTATGCTCAAGGGGAGGGGATCACACATGAGGGTGAATGCCAGGAGGTAGGAATCACAGGGCTGCTTAAGAGACTGTCTCACTGCCAGTGCAGCTAGAAGGCTAAGATACTCTGGCCCTACTACACACAGGCATTGCTCCAGGCTCTTTATAAAGACTGTGTAGCTTAATTCCCCCAACAACACTTTAAGATCAGAATTATTATCCCTATTTCATAGGTGAGGAAACCAAGCTTCTAAGAGGCTAAATCATATTTGCCAAAGTGCCCACAGCAAGAAAATGGCAAATCTAGGATTCAAACTCAGACCTATTTGACTCCGAGGTGTATATTCTTTCTCTTTCACTACCCTGCCAATATATATGTCTCTATTTCATCCTTTGGAGTGATTTTACATATAGAGAAACTGAAGCAGGAAGGGGGCTCAGCCTCCATGAGGTCCCCCAATGGCATGATGGCAAAGGCAGCACAGAACTTTGGATCCTGTCTCCTAGCCCATGCTGTATCTCACCTCATTTCTCCTCCTATGAAGAAGCAGCTGCCTTAAATATAGACCTTCAAGAACTGGCTCTCTGGCTCTAGAAGGTTCCAGAGCTTCACTCCAGGGAGCCATGGTTGCATTTTTTAAAGGAAATCCAATTCAGTGCCCATAAAAGTCCTCATTATCTTGCTAAGGTTGGCAGTTGGGGACTCTGAAATAGCTGAAATCTCTATAAACTACTCCTGGCAGGCATCCACCTTAGCCTGGTAGACAGAGAGAAAATCATCTGCAAAATGTCAAGATGATGTTTAAACATCTCCGTCTCCCACCTCACAGTCGGAAGGATGTTCTAAGGGCCTAGTAGGTGCAGCCGGCCCAGACGGAGTGTAGCTAGGCTCACACCCACCCACCCTCTGGCCGTGACTCATTTTCCCTCTAATCAAGGAAACACAACCCCAAACAATGTGCTGCTCAGACTTCATAGTTTCTCATTTGTTACATGGGAGGAACACAGAAGTAATGAACAGAATTTCAGTTTTCTGTTCCTGGATTTCTGAAACAGGTTTTCTCAGCACTGTCTTAGTGAAAAATAATACATCAAAAGTTACCTTCCGTTCATGTTTCCAACTCTGTCCCTTTAGAGGGGTCAGGAAACTTTAACCTATGGGCCAAATCCAGCCAGCAGCTGGGTTTTTTATGATCTTAAAGCAAAAGATGGCTTTAACATTTTTAAAGGGTCGTAAAAAGAAAGAACAAGAGACAGTGACCATATGTGTCCTGCAAAGCCAAAAATACTTCCTGGTCCTTTACAGAAGAAGTTTGTTACCCCCTGCTCTAGATATTAGTAGTGTCCTACAAAAAAGGATTTCTACGGTCAAATAATTTGGGGAATCACTGGATTAAACACAATAAACAGGTTTGTGTATTTTGCGTATTGGTGTGTACGTATTTTTTGGTAAATGGATGCCTTATCAGAGCCTTTACTCACAATATGTTTTTTTTTTTAATTTGGAAGAAAGAGATGTAGTAGGCAATGTTTCTTACAATGTTTCTTACTTTTTTTTTTGACTCAGTACCGTTTTCGTGTGGGATGTGGTTTAGGAACTGCATTGTGTTAAGGCCCTTTTCATTAGAGATGTGTTGTTGACAGGATCATGGAGGTCATGCCCCCGGCACTAACTGGTTGCACATGTACCTTTTGTGTCCTTCTGCCACTGATGCATCAGAGCTGGAAAGCATGCAGTTAAGAATAAGGGCTCAGGAGCCAGAGTCACTGGATTAAAACTCCCTCTACCTGCCACTTGTGGAACTAAGGGGAACACGATTTACTAATCTATGCCTCAGTTTCTTCCACTGCAAAATGGGGGTAATTATAGCAGCTGCCTCCTACAGTCACTACAACAATCGAATGGGATAATGTTTGTGAAGCACACAGCATGAGCACTGGCACACACAACACATTTCTGAACAAATGTTCACTATTGTTATTATTCATCCCTAAAATCAGAATAATGATGCTGGCCTAATAGAATTATTTAGCATAATAGTATATAGGAAAGGGATCCATAAAGAGGAAACAGCAAATTTTCCTAGAAAAACATGACTATCATCATTCTAAGAAAAAGAAAGTTTTATTTGCCTAAGGGATATATATTTATTTCCTGGGGCTGCTATAACAATGTACCACAGACTGGGTGACTTAAAACAACAGAAATTCATTATCTCTCAGTTCTGGAGGCCAGAAGTGAAAGACAAGTTGTTGTCAGGGACATGCTTCATCTGAAGCTTCTAGGGAAGAATTGTTCCTTGCCTCTTTCAGCTCCTGGTGTTCCTTGGCTTCTGGCCGCATCACGTCAATCTCTGCCTCTGTCTTGCATGGCATTCTCCCTGTGTGTCTGTCTTCACTTCATCCTTCCTCTGTTTTGTTTTGTTTTGTTTTGTTTGTTTTAGAGACAGGTTCTCACGATGTTGCCCAGGATGGTCTTGAACTCCTGGCCTTAAGTGATCCTCCCACCTTGACTTCCCAAAGTGCTGGAATTGTAGGCATGTGCCACCATGCCCGGCCCCCTCTCTCTTCTTTTTTTTTTTTTTTTGTGACGGAGTCTCGCTCTGTTGCCCAGACTGGATTGCAGTGGCACCATCTCGGCTCACTGCAAGCTCCACCTCCCGGGTTCAAGCCATTCTCCCACCTCAGCCTCCCGAGTAGCTGGTACTACAAGCGCCCACCACCACGCCTGGCTAATTTTTTGTATTTTTAGTAGAGACGGGTTTTCACCATGTTAGCCAGGATGGTCTCAATCTCCTGACCTCGTGATCCGCCCGCCTCGGCCTCCCAAAGTGCTGGGATTACAGGTGTGAGCCACCGCGCCCCAGCCTCCCCCCTCGTCTTACAAGGTCACCAGCTGTGTTGGATTAAGGGCCCACCCTACTCCAGTATGACCTCATCTTAACTAATTACATCTGCAATGATTCTATTTCCAAATAACGTCATACACTGAGACCCTGGGGGTTAAAAAGTCAACATTATCTTTTTGGGTAATGCAGTTCAACTCATAACTGCAAGGTTTTGCAACCTCGGCACTACTGAAATTTGTGGCAGGATAATTCCTTGTGGTGGGGACCGTCCTGTGCATTGCAGGATGTTTAGCAGTGTCCCCAGCCTCTACTCACTAGATGCCAGGAGCACCCTTCCCCAGTCATAACAATCACAGACGTCTTCAGACATTACCAAATATCCCTCGAGGAACCAAACTGCCTCAGTTAAGAACCACTGGGTTAAAAAATAATACTTTCTAGACTAACTCAAAACAAAAAGACTTCCTCCAGTGGGACTGCAGAAGTGGCTAATATAGCAGTTAGGTCATAAAGTGTAGATAGATATTCCTCTTATGGCATATTGCTAATAATAATGACTAAAAATTTTGCCTTGCCCAGCAGATCTTTTTGCTGAGATAAATTTCCCCACCTGGAGGCCACAGTTATTATTGTTAGTTCATACGTGAGTCATATCCTAAAATGTAAATTGCTTGGAAATATAGCAAATCTGGTGACATAATAATAAAAAGGAAAATCGATTTCTCCAGAAATACACATCTGTTCATTAAAGCTGTCTGGTAGTCCATTGCAGCTGTTCCCATTTAAAAACTAAAGATCTAAACATAATCCTTTACAGTGGAAAGTTAGTAGAGAAGATATTCATAAAAGTCTCTGGAAATGGTTTGGCAGTTAAGTGTGGTTTATTTTTGTCTATGGCTCTTATGGAACCCTCTGAACGTACAAATGAAAACTAAAATGTTGTAGCTCATCTTCATTGAAGTTGTTGGCTATCCAGGGTGACCAGTTCAAATCTTTCTGGGACAGTGCAAGGGGTGACAAGTTTCCCGGGCAATTAAATGGTCAGTCTTTCTCTGTATATAGGAAACTTGGAAGATTTTCAAGAAAAGTATCATAGCTGTGAAGCAGGATATCTTTCCTAAGCCTTTCACAGGCAGGAACTGGAGGGCGGGCACTGGAGCTAGCCAGCTGCTTCAGCGGCGGCGCCAGCAGGGGCAAACTCCATTCACTCAAACCTGCTGCACTTAACCCGTCGTGGGAGGGAACACACAAGTGTGAGCGGGTGCAGGAGCCGGGGGTGAGCACTTTTGTGTGTCAGCGGGAAGAAACTCCGCACCAGCCCTGCAGCAGCATTTAGTGGGGTGCCCATGACCTCTGAAGCCCCAGAGGGCATGTGTTACAGTGCTCTTCGAGCTCTGCCATCCACGGATGGCTTAAGTGTTAACAGCTCAGTGGACCCTCTTCCTTTTCACGAGGTGGCTGCTTTCCACCAGCAAGGGCAGATGGTCAGTGTGACAGCCTTTTGCATCTGCACCCCTGGTACCCAAGCTCTTGTTTGGCAGCCAGGAAAAATCAGGTCTCACAAACGAATGGAAGGGCAGTGAATGCAGAGGATCTTATTGCCAATGAAAATGGCTAGCCGGGCATGGTGGCTCATGCCTGTAATCCCAGCACTTTGGGAGGCCGAGGTAGGCAGATCATGAGGTCAGGAGTTCAAGACCAGCCTGGCCAACATGGTGAAACCCTGTCTCTACTAAAATACAAAAATTAGCGAGGCATGGTGGCACGCGCCTGTAATCCCAGCTACTTGGGAGGCTGAGGCAGGAGAACTGCTTGAACACAGGAGGTGGAGGTTGCAGTGAAACAAGATCATACCACTGCACTCCAGCCGAGGTGACAGAGCAAGACTCTGTCTCCAAAAAAAAAAAAAGGCTCTCAGCGGGAAAGGAAGCTGGAAGGGAGATGGAGTGAGAAGGTATTCTTCCCCTGAAGTCTGGCTGTCTGCAGCCAGACTCTTCTCTGAGGTCACACTGTCAAGCTGTCCCTCTGAAGGCAAGCTACTTCTCTCCAATGTCCAACTGTAGCCTCCAATGTCCAGCTGCTTCTCCTCTTCTCTCTGATGGAGCCTGGGGTTTTTACGGGGACACGATGGTGGGGCGGGCTGGGCCATGGGTGGTTTTGGAAAAGGCAACATTTGAGCAAGAAAACAGGTGTGTAAGTTCTCACTTTGGACTGTGGTCCCAGGCTTGAGGGTGGAGCCCTTGCCTCCAGCCTACCGGTCACCCTTGTCATCTCTCTGGGCATCAGAACTGCACAGCCTGGGCTGAATCAGTAACCATGTCAATATCACCCCACCCCTGCTCTTCTTGGCTGCCATGCATACCAGTCAAAAGCTGAGCCCTAGACGAGCTTAGTGCAAACACAATGTTCTCCAGCAGTGTTGCATGATTTGATGGCAGGAGGCAAGCAGGGGAGTCCAGGGAGACTCCTGCCCCCTAAACATGCACACTCACCTGTGCTTCCATTTTCAATGTAGTCCCTAAGTGCTGCCTTCTCTCAGATCCTTGGAGACTCTTCAGTTAGATTGTATCTGAACCTTCACCCCTTTATATCTTTCAGAATGAACCAGGCTACGTAAAAGTGTAAGAAGCCTGAAAAGAGAAAGTGGGATAGTGAGAGCTTGAAATCTAAGTTCAGATCTTGGTTTCACCCCCAAGCTAGGGTCTCCTTACTTGCGAACGTGGGGTTTGCCATCCAGGTCTACTGTGAAGATCTGCCTGATGGATTTTTCTCTCTATCTGTACGTGCAGATACAACACATAACATTATCTAGGGGCATTCAATGTGTTTGTTGACTGCTATGAGGGTATACAGTGCAAGGAAAGAAAACAGGAGCAAGGACAAGCTTGGCTTCTCAACCACCACGTGGCATCTCTGTGTGGCTCTGTAAAGCAGTGTTGTCTTTGGAAGGCAGCAGTGACCCCAGTGTTTACCGATGGGATGCATCCCTGAGAGCTGGATTTTAGCTTTGTGCATCACTCAGATGAAAGCAGCTGTTTACCTAGAAGTGCACTTTCACTTCGTGTTTGTTGTCAGTGTTTATGAATGATCCGTCCATTAGGCACTCCCATGATGTGGTCATCAACAGAGCTTCTAGGTCTCTGACCATTTTGACAACCATACAAGCAGCTTTCACAATTTACACATAACTGAAGCCTGCTAACAACCCATGGGACCTGGAGAAACAGCTTTCTTGATAGCTCAGATGCAGAATGTGGGGATCTGGGTAATTTACATAGATGGGTGTCACCTGTGATGCCTCCGCCCTCCTAAGCCTCTGACTCAATCCTACCTCAGGCTGCTGGCTCCTTGGAGTTCATGGCCTGGACTATGACCATGCACCCAAACTGAAGAAAGAGAAGGCTTCGCTTCAACTTTCAACAATCGATTTTTATGGTGTCTAAAGCAACTCACTAAATTTACAGCCCTTTACTTGTTAAAGAATCCATCATATAAGAGGATTAACGGATGGCCAGGTAGAGAGGTACTGGCTTTTTCTTTTTTTCTCCAAGTACATTAACAGTGCCTGTGTTAGGTAGTTCTCTCCAAGTATATCAATAGTGCTTGTGTTAGGCAGGACCATTTCTGGTCCTGATCTTATCCGGGTCACCATTCTTTGGTCCACATTTCAAACAGTGGCTAATAGGGAGCGCTGGGCTTCCCGGGAGTTGAATAAATAGTATTGACTTTCATTAGCTCACTAGCAACTGCTAGAGGTGGAAGGTGTCTTACGCCAAGATGTGTTTCTGCAGCGTAGCCTCAGGAAAGAATCAGATGGAGACACATTTCTAAATGCAAAATAAGAGATCCTGAATCAGAACATTTCCTCTCAGGAGGAATGTTCTCTATTGTGTGTGTGTGTGTGTGTGTGTGTGTGTGACAGCAAAGCAGCCACTGCTGTCTGGGTGGCAGAAATGTCAAAAATGTATTGTTCGCTCTTTAATTTCCTCGCTCAACGCCAGGTCATTAACTTTAACACTATCCAAGTGCTTGCATGACCGTATTTACCTTAAAGGATGTGCATGAGCCTATTGTTTAAAATGCAGCCTCCACAATGGGAGAAATCTGTGGAGCTGAAGCTAGTCCGCTTCAAAGAAGGAAACTTGAAATGTGCCAGCCAAGAATTGTGAGGTGGCTTCTCCATCTGGAGAATGGTAAAAGGGAAGAGGGGCATTTAGAAGAAGGAAAAAATGAGGAAAGGGCAGACTGGATGGGACCTTGTCTCCTGCAAGGCCATGATGGGTTCCAAATGATGAATTGCCCTTTAAGGGCAGCCTTGTTTAACAAAGACACAGCACTTCTCTCGAGGAAGGTATTTAGCAAAGAGGAAAGCTGAGCAAGGACCCAAAGAAAATAAACCTGACCACAGCCCTAGTGCCAGTTATGCAAAGTAAGCCTAACGTCCCCATGCACCTGTAGGGGAATCTGGGACTGCTTTCAGGTATGCATTCCACTAAAAATGTGTAAATCTCAAAGAAGCAAGCCGTTGTTACAGTAATTTGTTTTCATGATGGTGCTTAGTCTAAGTCACTATCAATGTAATAGCTAAATAAATTAATCCAGAAACAACTGGCTCTATCACTGCCTGCTGGGATTACATGCAAAGTATAAATCCTTGTGCTGTGGATGCATTCCACCTCCCCAGATTTGGCCCCTCTCCAGCCCACAATCAGCCATGAATCTTTGCACTAGACACGTAGAGGGTTAGACAAAAACAACCAACCCAAATGCTGGATGGAAAGGGTCAGTGGTTTCCACATAGGGTGCATGTTTTTCCACCCCCAGGAACTACAGAAGACCAAGGCTTGAGGGATAGCAGGGTTGGGAGGTGGGCAGGTGGATGGGCCATCCTGGCTAGTGAAGGAGAGAAAGGAGTGGGGAGGATTGGTCCTGGGTAGGGTGGAGGGTGGGCAAGGACCTTCCTTCAGGAGGCCCAGGCACTGCACAGAACACATGAAGGCTGCCAAGCTGTTGTTCAGTGAGTGTGGCCACCCCCAGGCAGCAAGCTGCTCAGCCCCTGAGTATCATTCAGGGATCTGAGCTGAGGCTCAGTTCTCCTTTCCCTCCCTTCCCCCAAGGAACCTCTGCCATGGAAGACCAAGAGGGTAGTTTGGGGAGGGGACAGCTATCTTGTGCAGGGCGTGCTAGGAAAGCCTTGCTCCTGGGGGGCACAGACATGATTACTTTTCCCTCTGAGTGGTAAACCTGTTGCCTCTTTTACGTGTGTGTCCACCTACCTATTGGGCTGAAAAACCTGAGACTGCCAGGGATCTCTGAAGTTTCTTTGGAGAGTCACGAAGTTAATTTGTATCTTCTCTTTTTTATTTAAGTTTGAGACAGGGTCTCGCTTTGTCCCCCAGACTGGAGTTGAGATCATGGCTCACTGCAGCCTGGAACCCCCGGGCTTAGGTGGTCCTCTTACCTCAGCCTTCTGAGTAGTTGGGACTACAGGCATGTGCTACCACACCTGGCTAATTTTTGTATTTTTAGTAGGGATGGAGTTTTGTCGTGTTGTCCATGCTGACTTCAAACTCCTGGGCTCAAGTAATCCACCCACCTCAGCCTCCCAAAGTGCCGAGATTGTGGGTGTGAACCACCTAGCCCAGCCCCCAACTTGTATCTTCTATAAGACATAATGGACACTATTGAACCAGGGGTAGGTGATGAGCTCAACACTCATAAAGAAGCTTGAGCCTCTAGCACAGTTGTTCTCCAACGTTAGTGTGCATCAGAAACACCTGGTGGGCTTACTAAAACACAGTGGGGCCCCATCTCAGAGCTCCAGGTTCAGTTAGTTGGTCTGGGGTAGGGCCAGGCAAGCTACAGTTGGGACAAGTCCCGGGGGATGCTGATGCTGCTGGTCAGAGGACCACACTTTGAGAGCTATTGCTTTTCATGCCTCTTATGGGGGGCAAATGAAAACTTTCCGTCTCTGAGTTCTTCCCTGTGGTATTGAGATATTAACTACATGCTTAATCCCCTCTTGCAAAAGTATTTCACACAATGGAGACCTTGCTTTTAGGGATCAAGGCTAAGCCCACCCCCTGCAGCTGAGATAGTTTGAAAATGATGTGTGAATGGTAATTATGCCTGGGGAACATTTGGCAGGAGACTAGCAAGGGCTAAATTGGAAAAGGGTGGTCCCAGGGAGCTCCAAAAGCATCTCAGTCCCTGGGAGAGGCTGAGTGTCTAAAGAAGTTTCTTGGTACCCTCTTTGAAGATGCTGATAAAAAAAAAAAAAAAAGTTCCAAAAAGCACATGACAAGAGAGTAAGGACGCACCTCTCTGGTTCTGTTCACCTCATCAGCATCAATGAATATTTATTGACATCCTGAAATGTCTGGGATGCCAAAAGCAGAACCAAACATTCTAGAGACACGGATCTTGCCCTCCAAAGAAACCACAATTTGAAGAGAAAATCAAGAAAAAGGAGAATTATCTTTGAGAGGCAAGGCAGGGATGTACTCCTCATGAAAGATGTAGTTAGCTTTTCACAATGGCAGTGAGCCTGAAATGTGCACATAAATTAATGCTTTTGTAAACCGAGTTAGATTTTCAATGCATGAAAGGAGCCAACTGTTTAAAGGAAACTGGCAGAGAATCTTTCTGCAAAAAGAAGAATCACTCAGTCATGTGAATAGTAGTCATCTCATTTATGGATCTTATTAGCTTCAGTTTTTCATTTTGGTAGATCTGAACAGACTGAAAACAAGTTCATAACAAGTAAAAGGAATTTTTCTGTATCCTTGCTTTGGGAAAAGCAAATGACAAGTTTGTATCAAAGATTGTTAACTGTTTACTGTGTATTTAAGTGGTTCAATTCAGCCAAACCCTAAGACTGCATATAGCTGTAGTGTGGTTGAATAATGGATAGATCATCAGCCTGAGGTCATTTAAAAAATTTACATATCTCTGTAATTGCCAAAGAATGCTAACTTGTGTTAAGTATATTTTCTTGGACTTTGAGTCATTGGAAGTTGGTAATTGAAACATGGTAAACATGATTACTCTCAGATGGGATTTCTCAACCTTCGTGCTAGTGACAGGCATTTGGGCCAGATAATTCTCTGATGTGAGGGGCTGTCCTGTATGTTGCAGGATGTCCAGCAGCATCCCTAGCTTCTACTCATTGGATGCTAGTAACACCAACCCAGGTGCAACAATTGAAAATGTCCCCGCGCATTAGCACATGTCCCACGCGGGAGAGGGCAGCAAAATGGCCTCATCAAAGATGATTTATTGCTCTAAAATAACGTGAATATTCACGGTCAGCATCCCCTCTTTTCAGACGATTCTGTATTGAGTTTTCTCAAAGCAGAGCTCACTTCCTAATGAGTAGAGTCACACCCCGTGATTCATTGTTGATTACATTACAAGTGGCAAAGAAACTATGCATTCATTTATTCACTTACAAGACATGTATTCAGTGCCTGCTCTGTGCCTAGCTGTGGTGGTGAGCAAAATGAACAAGGTTCTTGCCCTCAAGGAGACTGTAGTCTAGTGGGAATGTCAGGTGGTCAACAAATGAACAAATTAATAATTAATTATATAAAATCACGTGACAGAAACAGGGGGTAGAGATAGAAACTAATACAAAAGAGCCTATGTAGACAGAGTAATCTGAGAAGGGCTCCCTGAGGAGGTGCCGTTTCAGCTACAGCCTGTAGGATGAGTAGGAGGTTGCCATTTGACTAGCTGGAGGGATGGCAATTCATAAAAAGAAGGCTGGAGGTAGGTAGTACTGAACAAGGACTGTAAGAGGTAGCTTTCTGGGAAGTGGATATAGTCTCATTGCTCCAGTATTAGTTAGGGTTCTCCTGAAAAACTGAACCAATAGGATATATATATATAATTTACACATATAATTTACCATAAGGAATTGGCAAAGGAGATCATGGAGACTGAGAAATCCCACAATCTGCTGTCTGCAATCTGGAGACCCAGGAAAGCTGTTCGTATAAATTCCAGTCTAAGTCCAAAGGCCTGAGAACCAGGAGTGCTGATGGTGTAAGTCCCAGTCCAAGGGCAAGAGAAGACTGATGTCCCAACTCAAGTCAGGCAGAGAGAGAGAATTCAACCTTTTTCTGCCTTTTTGTCATATTCAGACCCTCACTTTGGGAAGGGCAAACTGCTTAAGTGAGTCCAATCAAGTTAACTGTTTAACTTGATTCAAATGCTAATCTCTTCCAGAAACACCCTCACAGCCCAACCCAGAAATAACGTTTAACCAGATGTCCAAGCAGCCCATGGCCCAGTCAAGTTGACACATAAAATTAACAAAGTTAGCCAAAGCAAAAGTTTGTCTTCTTTCTCTAGGGAAAGGGATGCATTCCACAGAGTCCTAGAATCCTGGGAGACAGGCCTGGAGTGGTGTATTCCTTCTCTGGCCCTAAGGCGATGTGTAAGATGAAAAGATGGCTTCAGACTTCATGGGGAATCAAGGCTTATATTAAAGATGAAAGTTGTGCCTCTTCACTAAGTAAGATGTAATTTGCCAGGGATTTGGTTGTCCAGGTTGTTACTTAAACGGATCTTATATAAAGTGGAAAACAAAATTCCTCCCATTTGTGCAAAAGGTAGTACTTTTGCCAGGGAGTGTAAACTAACATAAGCCAATTTGAGCATGCGCACATATTTAGTTCTTTGTGGTAGTTACTGGCGTCCATGTCCATCAGTAGTTGGAGGAGGTTGATAATTAGCTACTCTCCTGCAACTCTGCTACCAGGTTATAATAAAAGCACATCTCAGACCAAACCCTGTGCCATATGCAGACATTTATTAGTAAGCAGACACTAGGCTGTAAAACTTGGTGCTTAAGATCAACAAAATCCCAGCTGCCTGTCCTTGTAGGTGTTCTGACCACACCTCACATGCACCACTCACCCCAGACAGTTATGACAGCACTCAAGAGGCAGGAGAGAGCTAATCTTACAATAATCATCAGGCAACTCAAATCCTCCAAACTATCAGCTGAATGAAGGAATGTTTGGGGGATCAAGTCTCAAGTACCATCCCTGTAGGAGAAGGGGATGGTGTCTGCAAGCTGTTCAGATCCCCTTCAGGCAAGGATGAGGAGCTTTGGGAAAATATCTTAGCCAAACCTCTCATCTGGAATACTCACCAGTGAGAACTCACTTATTATATCCATTATGCTAAATAACGAGCCCTTTTTTTCTCACCAATGAAAACCCATTTGGAACTTTCTTTGAGCTCATTAGCAAAGTCTCTAGTGATGATCAAAGTTCAGTGGTAAAGAAAGATGAAGACGCCCTTCTGGGAACAGCCTCAGGAGTGTGGCCTTTCTGATTAAATGCTGGAGTCCACTCTCAGAATGTAGATTCCTGGTCAGGACCATGGACTGCCCCTTGAGTGTAGCTTAAGCCAACTGACATATACATATCATCATGCTCCCTGTGTTGCAGGATTTTAAAGTAAATTGCATGCATCAAAACAAGCAGACATAGCCTGAATCTGTCCTGGAAATGAGTATGGGAAAAGGAGGTCAGTAAATTTAACAATCTGATTAACCAAGAGTGATCACACAAGTCCTATTAAGCTCATCTATTTTCAAAGAATTAAAGTCCAATTAACTATACTTTACCCAAACTCTAGAGCACCCCAGCCTTTTGGGGGCAGAGGCCAACATAGACTTTCAGCTTGGCTTGGGAATCTGTTGCAGCTGCAGCTCCAGGTTAACAGCTTCCAGCCTTTTCCAAAAAGATGACTCCTAATTTAATGACCTCTATTGAAGGTCAGTTGTATTTTAGTGTCTATTAACTGAGAAAATAATAACGAAAAAATTGTTATGAATTCAGCACACTTTCTGTTTATTAGTCACAATAGCATCATACACACTTCAGAAAGAGTGCAGGAGATTAGATTCAAAAATAAGGGAGCATCACAGAAAGCCAAACCACTAGGAAGGCCCCAGGTATGCTGGACACCTAGGCACTGTCTCTCCATAAGTCAGTCCAACACAGACAGCCTTCTCCCAGCACTAGAGCAGATGGCTTGCTTTTAACCCAAGCCCAAGATAAAATAGGTGGCTTGTCTTTGGAGCCATACCGTAGGAAAACTGTGAATCTTCAACACTGGGATCACGTGCTTCCCACAGGCAAGATGCTCATACTAAGAGGCCCTGAAAACCAAGCCCGCTAAGATTAAACCAATCTGCATTTTTCATCTCATGCTCAGCATAAGGTGTAAGGTCACTGCATGAAATGACATGTGGAGGCCGGGCGCGGTGGCTCACATCTGTAATCCCAGCACTTTGGGAGGCTGAGGTGGGCAGATCATGAAGTCAGGAGATTGAGACCATCCTGGCTAACACAGTGAAACTCCATCTCTACTAAAAAAATACAAAAAATTAGCCGGGTGTGGCGGCAGGCGCCTGTAGTCCCAGCTACTCAGGAGGCTGAGGTAAGAGAATGGTGTGAACCTGGGAGGCAGAGCTTGCAGTGAGCAGAGATTCGCCACTGCACTCCAGCCTGGGTGACAGAGTGAGACTCCGTCTCAAAAAAAATAAATAAATAAAAGAAATGACATGTGGAGAAGAGTACTCATATGTATACAATACCCTCAACACAAAGACAGTCATTGGAGTATGTATGGAGCCAAGGCCCCCTTGCAAATACTCCAGGGGACCCCTGGCCAAGCATGACTTTGGGTCATTAGTTAACACACAGATAAGTCTGATGCAAGCAACAGAAAAGAGAAGTGTTCATGGACCCAGCACCTGAACACAGTGAGGGAGAATACCAAGTGATTTCCTAGTTCCTGTGGGAATTTTACCGTCTCAGTCATCATCAAAAGTATGCATTTAGCACCCAAATGTGCATGGCCCTGTACATGCATCGTACCCAGAAAGAATACAGTACTTTCATCAGTGATATGGCTGAATATGTCCCCCAAAGTTTGTGTGTTGGAAGCTAATCCCCAAAGCAACAGAGTTGAAAGATGGGACCATTAGGAGGTAACTAGGTTATAAGGGGTCTTCCCTCATAAATGGATTAATGGCCTTATCTTGGGAGTAGGTTAGTTATTGTGGGAGTGGGTTCCTGATAAAAAGGATGAGTTCAGCCTTTCCTTGTCAATCTCACTCTCTCTTGCCCTTCTACCATGAAATGACATAGCACAAAGGCCTTCACCAGATGCCAGCACTATGCTCTTGAACTTCCCAGGCTCCAGAACCATGATCCAAATAAATTTCTATCTATTATAAATTTCTCAGTTTGTGGTATTATCTTATAACAATAAAAAATGGACTAAAATGATGAGAAATAAATTCTAAAGCAATATATATCAGCATCACTCAGAGCCATGTCCTAACTACATAACCTTGGGCAAATCATATGACCTCTGTGTGCAGTGTGTTATGGTTAAATGAGATAACCCAGATGAAACATATAGTAAGTGTTCAATAAAAGGAGATAAGCAGATTAGTCATTATAGTCTGGGTGTAAAATAATTGCATCAAGGCAGCAACAACAAACTGAAAATTATTCTGTAAAATGAAATTGTTTTTGGTATGTACATTTTTGTTTGCAAAGCAAATACTTCTATAATGTATTAGTTGCTGGTGCTGAGTACCAAATAGGATTTGTTTAATATCAAGATCTTTCCTATCGGCCAGACATTTGTATTTTTTATGATGGAGAGGAAATGTCTTCTTGCATAACAACTAAAGAAAGGTAGCTACTTAGCCATTCTCCCATTCTTGTTATTTCCAAGTGAAAGCTAGTGGGAAACAGAGCACTTTGTTGAAGTGCTTAAATGGAAGCCATTCTAAGTTGGCTAGCTGCTCAGTATAATATAGACATAGTAATATAACATGAGGGCAGGAATCAACCTACCCTTAAGGTCTTTTTAACTGGTAATTGGTTTCCTATCCATCAATCGACCATTCCTTAAGCTTCTGTCTGTTCCAGAGATGACAAATGTGAAGATGCCTTGTAGAAATTGGAGGAGGCAGGTCCAAGGGGCCAACACATCAGTGGAAAGACTGTGCATTATGAGAGCGATCGGTCTCACTTGCCTTTAGCTCAAAGAAAATGTTCTCCATGGCAACAATGACGGTAGAAAATGTAAGAAATAGCAGTTCACCAAGCAGAGAAACAGTCTCTACCCTTTTCAATTCTCAACCATCTCGACTCCTCATACTCTATTTTTCACAATGGGCCAGGTCGCTGGCAGTAGTTAGAACTGCTGGTGCAGCTGACATAACACTGTCTACTGGTGAGTCATTGGCAAGCTTTACTGGGCAACAGAACTAAGGTTTTCAAAATTTAATGTCTGTTTAGGGCACGCAACTGACTTTTCTAGTATGGAAAGCCTGCTGCTAACTCCATGGCCACAGGTGAGGTCCCAGGCACATAGTGATGACCCACCTGTTTGGTTCAAGTCAGCATTTCTCAACTTCAGCACTATTCATTCTGCCAGCTCATTCTTTGTGGTGAGAGGCTGTCTACAGGTTTTAGCAGCATCCCTGATCTCTACCCACTTGATGCCAGTAGTATCGTCTCTTCCCAAATGGAAACACTAAGAATGTCTCCAGATAGTATCAAATGTCCCTTGGGATACAAAATTACCCCCAGCTGACAACCATTGGCTTAAATGAAGATCCTCATAGGCCAACCATTTCTGGAGCCAGAATTTTTAAATTTATTTTTTTCATGTATTTGTTTATTAATTTAACAAATGTTTAATAAGACCTTACTCGGTGCTAGGTGCTCTTCTAACCACTGGGTATTCATCAGTGAACTAGGACCCTGCTTTAGTGGAACTATGTTACATATGACACAACATGTAAGCAAACACATAAGACATTTATGGAATTTCAGCAAGAACTGATAGATTTTGGAAAATATGCTTATCAGTAATGGGAGTAAACTTCAATTATTAATTCTTACTATCGAAGTTAATTTGAAGCCACCTACGATAAAAGGCTTATCCTTTAAAAGAAAAGTAAATGGGAGGAAGGGCAGAGCAAGCTGGCTGAATAGAAGGCTCCACCAGTCATCCCCCCAATTTAACAACTATCTGCATGAAGAAACAACCTTCATAAGAACCAAAAATCAGGTGAACACTCACAGTTCCTGGTTTTAACTTTATACAGCTGAAAGAAGCAGTGAAGACGGCAGCAAAGAGTCTTAAGCTGCTGACATTACCCCCTTTCCCATCTCCTGGTAGTGACCGCATGGCGTGAAGAGAGAATCTGAGTCCTTAGGAGAGGGTGAGTGCAGCAATTATGAGACATTGCATTGAACTCAGTGCTGCCCTGTCACAGCAGAATGTAAAACTGAGCTGAACTCAGCAGATGCCTGCCCACAGAGGGAGTATTTAAACCAGCCCTAGCCAGAGGGGGATATCCCATCCAGGCAGTAGGAACCTGAGTTCTGGCAAGCCTTTCCACTGAAGACTAAAGTGCTCTGAAACTCTAAATAAACTTAAAAGGCAGTCTAGGCCACAAGGATTGAAACTCCTAGGTAAGTCCTTGTGCTGAACTCATCTCAGAACCAATGGACTTGGGGAGCATGTAACATACTAAGACAACAGCTGGGACAGCTAAGGGAGTGCATGCACTGGTCCCCCCCGAAACCCAGGCTGCACAGCTTGCAGCTCCAAAAGAGATTCCTTCCTTCTGCTTGAGGAGAGAAGATGGAAGACTAAAGAAGACACTGACCTGCATCTAGAATGCCAGCTCAGCCACAATACAGCACCAGTTAGAGTCATGAGGCCCCATTTCCAGGCCCTAGCTCCCAGACAACATTTCTAGACACATGCTGGGCCAGAAGCAGACCAACTGGCCTGAAAGGAAGGATGCAGTCCTCGCAGGACCCATCACCTGCTGACTAAAGAGTCCTTGGGCCCTGAACAACCGGCAGAAATAACCAAGTAGTACACCATGGTCCTTGGGTGAGACTCTGAGGCTTGCTGGCTTCAGGTGAGACTCAGCACATTCTCAGCTATTATGGCTACAGGGAGAGACTCCTTCTGATTGAGAAAAGTAGAGGGAAAAGTAAACAGGACTTTGATTTTCACCTTAGGTACCTGCTCAGCCACAGAGAGGTAAAGCACCAAGCAGGCTTTTGGGGTCCCTGATTCCAGGCCTTGGCTCTTAGACAACATCTATGCACCTTCCCCAGGGCAGAGGGGAGACCACTGTCCTTAAGGGTGAGTCCTAGGCAGGCCTGCCAACATTCACCATAAGCTGACTGAAGAGCCATTGGACCTTAAGGGTATATTGATGGTGGCCTGGCAATACTCCCCATAGGCCTGTGGGGGTGGTGGCCATGGGATGAGGCTCCTCTGCCTGTGGAAAGGGGAGGAAAGAATGGGAAGGACTGTGTCTCATGGTTTGAGTGCCAGCTCAGCCACAGTACAATAGAACACCAGGTAGATTTCTAAGATTTTGACTCTAGTCCCCGAGTCCTGGACAACATCTCTAGACTGACCCAGGGCCTGGGGGAATTTGCTACCCTGGCTGGCTTCACCACCTGCTGGATTGTGGAGCCCCAGGGACTTGAGCAAACATAGGCAGTAGCCAAGCAGTGGTTATAGTGGGCCTTAGGCGAGACCCAGTGCTATGCTGGCTTCAGGTCTAATCCAGGACAGTCCCAGTGGTGGTGGGCACAGAGGTGTTTATATCACCCCACCCCCAGCTCCAGACAGCTCAGAACAGAGAGACTCCATTTGTTTGAGAGAACATAATGGAAAAGAACAACAGTCTCTTGCCTGGTAATCCAGAGAATTCCTGTGAATCTTATCCAAGACCACCAAGGCAGTACCTCTGTGAGGCTGCAAGAGGCATATCACTATTGGGCTTGGGGTGCCCCCTAATGCAGATGTGACTTAGACCACAACACTCAAGTCATTTTGAAAACCTGGAAAGCCTTTCCAAGAAGGATGGGTACAAACAAGCCCAGATAGAGAAGACTACAATAAATACCTAACTCTTCAATACCCAGACACAGACAGACATTCATAAGCATCAAGACCATCCAAGAAAACATGAGCTCAACAAATGAACTAAATAAGACACCAGGGACCTATTTGAAGAAACAGAGATATGTGACCTTTCAGAGAATTCAAAAGTGCTGTGTTGAGGAAACTTAAATTCAAGATAACACAAAGAAGAAAAACAGAATTCTATCAGATAAATTTAACAAAGAGGTTGAAATAATTGAGAAGAACCAAGCAGAAATTCTAGAGTTGAAAAATGCAATTAACATACTAAAAAATACATCAGAGTTTTTTAATAGCAGAATTGATCAAGCAGCAGAAATAATTAATGAGGTTGAAGACAGGCCATTTGAAAATACACAGTCAGAGGAAACAAAAAGAATAAAAAAGAATGAAGCACACCTATGAGATCTAGAAAAATAGCCTCAAAAGGGCAAATCTAAAATTTATTAACCCTAAAGAGGAGACAGAGAAAGAGACAAGGGTAGAAAGTTTAGTAAAAGGGATAATAACAGAAAACATCCCAAACCTAGAGAAAGATACCAATATCCAAATACGAGAAGGTTATAGAATACCAAGCAGTTTAACCCAAAGAAGACTACCTCAAGGCATTAATAATCAAACTCTCAAACATCAAGGATAAACAAGGGATCCTAAAAGCAGCGAGAGAAAAGAAACAAATGACATACATCTGGCAACATAGTCCTTCCCATTCTTACCTCCCCTTTCTGAGGCAGAGGAGTCTCATCCCATGGCCATCATCCCACAGAGCTATGGAGAGTATTGCCAGGCCACCATTGGAGCACCCAGGTATATACGTGTGTATATATAGACAAAAACTATAAGAAGAGACAAAGAAGCTGACTATATAATGATAAAGGGACTGATTCACCAAAAAGGTATGACAATTTTAAATATATGTGCACCCAACACTGGAGCACCCAGATATATAAAGCAAATATTATTAGAGCTAATGAGAGAGATACAACCTACAAGGACTGAACCATGAGCCATTCTAAACTCATCCTATGATGCCAGTATTACCCTGCTACCAAAACCAGACAGAGACACATTAAAAAAAGAAAATTATAGGCCAATATCACTGATGAATATTGACACAAAAATATTCAACAAAACACTAGCAAACTGACTTCAACAACACATTAAAAACATTGTTCATTATGACCAAGTGGGATTTATCCTCAGGATGCAAGAATGGTTCAACACATGCAAATCAATTAATCTGATACTTCATATCAATGGACTAAAGGACAAAAACCATATGATCATTTCAATTGATGCTGAAAAAGTAGCCAATAAATTTAACACCCATTCATGATAAAAACCCTCAAAAAGCTAGGTATAGAAGGAACATAACTCAACATGATAAAAGCCATATATAAAAGACCAATAGCTAGTATCATACTGAATGGGAAAAAACTGAAAGCCTTTTCTCTAAGATCAGGAACACAACAAGGATGCCCACTTTCACCACTGTTATTTAAAATAGTACTGGAAGTTATAGTTAGAGCAACCAGAAGACAAAAGAATGAAATAAAGAGCATCCAAATTGGAAAGGAAGAAGTCAAATATCCTTCTTTGCAGACGATAGAATCTTATATTTGGGAAAAAACGTAAGACTCCACCAAAAAGCTATTAGAACTGATCAACATATTTAGTAAAGTTGCAGGATACAAAATCAAGATACAAAAATCAGTAGCACTTATATATCCCAACTGTGAACAATCTGAAAAAGAAATCAAGAAAGTAATCCCATTTACAATAGCTACAGATAAAATAAAATACCTAGGAATTAACTAAAGAAGGGAAAGATCTCTACAATGAAAACTATAAAATATTGATGCAAGAAATTGAAGGAGATACCAAAAAATAAAAGATATTCCATTTTCAAGGATTGGAACAATCAATATTGCTTAAATGTCCATACTACCCAATGCAATCTATAGATTTAATGCAATCTGTATCAAAACAACAATATCAAAATACCATTCTTCACAGAAATAGAAGAAACAATTCTAAAATTTATATGGAACCACAAAAGACCCTAAATAGCCAAGGCTATCCTAAGGAAAAAGAACAAAACTGGAGGAATCACATTACTTGACTTTAAAATATACTACAAAGTTATAGTAACCAAAACAGTATAGTACTGGCATAAAAATAGACACATAGATCAGTGGAACAGAGAACCCAGAGATAAATAGATACATCTACAGTGAGCTCATTTTTGACAAACATGCCAAGAGCATACACTGGGAAAAAAAGTCTCTTCAATAAATGATGCAGGGAAAACCAGATATCCATATGCAGAAGAATGAAACTAGACCCCTATCTCTAAAAATATACAAAATTCAAATCAAGAAGAATTACAGACTTAAATGTAAGACCTAAAACTATGAAACTACTAAAATAAAGCATTGGGGAAACTCTCCAGGACATTGGACTGGGCAAAGATTTCTTGGGTAATACCCCACAAGCACAGGCAATCAAAGCAAAAAGGGACAAATAGGATCACATCAAATTAAAAGGCTTCTGCACAGCAAAGGAAACAATCAACAAAGTGAATAGAAAACTCACAGAATGAGAAAAAATATTTCAAACTACCCATTTCACAAGGGATTAATAACCAGATTATGTAAGGCATTCAAACAACTCTACAGGAAAAAAATATCTAATAATTTGATTAAAAATGGGTAAAAGATCTGAATAGACATTTCTCAAAAGAAGACATACAAATGGCAAGTAGGTATACGAAAAGGTGCTCAACATTATTGATCATCAAAGAAATGCAAATCAAAACTACAATGAGATATAATATCACCTCTGCTAAAATGGTTTTTCTCCAAAAGTCAGGCAATAACAAATGCTGGTGAGGATGTTGAGAAAAAGGAACCCTCGTACATTGTAGATGGGAATATAAATTAGTACAATCACAATGGAAAAGAGTTTGAAGGTTTCTCAAAAACTAAAAATAGAGCTACTACATGATCCAGCAATCCCACTCCTAGGTATATACCCAAAAGAAAGGAAGTCAGTATATCAAAGTGATATCTGAACTCCGGTGTTTGTTGCAGATCTATTCACAATAGTCAAGGTTTGGAGGCAACCTATGTTCATCAACAGATGAATGCATAAAGAAAACGTGTTACATATACACAATGGAGTACTATTCAGCCATAAAAAGAACAAGATCCTGTCATTTGCAACAACATGGATGGAACTGGAGGCCATTATGTTAAGTGAAATAAGCCAGGCACAGAAAGTCATACTTCACATGTTCTCACTTACTTACGGGAGCTAAAAATTAAAACAATTGAACTCGTGGAGATAGAGAGTAGAAGGATGGTTATCAGAGGCTGGGAAGGGTAGTCAAGGGGAGAGGTGGAGGGGTAGGTAGTAGGGATGGATAATGGGTACAAAAAGAATAGCTAGAAAGAGTGAATAAGATCTAGCACAACAGGGTAACTATAGTAAAAAAATAATTTAATTGCACATTTAAAAATAACTAAAAGAGTAAAATTGAATTGTTGTAACACAAAGGATAAATGCTGGAGGTGACGGGTACCCCATTTACCCTGCTGTGATTGTTATGCATTGCATGCCTATATCAAAATAGCTCATGGACCCCATAAATATACACACCTACTATGTATGCACAAAAATTAAAAATTAAAAAAAGTAAATGGATCAAAGCCAAATAAGTACATGGGCATATTTTAGAATGTGAGAAATAAATAAATAAATTTCACTGGTTTTTTTCCATTTGCAAAAACAAAATCAGCTACATGTAAATAAAAACAAACCAAATTATAGCAAATTTTAATTGCAATTAATCATGTATTGAGCCTCTACTATGTGCTAAACAATGATCTAGCTCTGGAGATGAAGCAGTGAGTAAAACATACAAAAAACAGGCTCTTGTACATCTGGAGCTTACAGTCTAGTGGAAAAGACAGAAAATAAGATAAATAAGAAAAATGTACAGTATGATTTATAATGTAAACTTCGAAGAAAATATAAGTAGCTCCTTGGAAAGGGCGAAATCATGAGAGGTGGATAAGAGTTAAAACGTTGCATAGGGAAGCCAGGGAGGCCTCACCAAGGGGTGCCACTGGAATAAAGATCTGAAGGAGGTGAGGGAGAAAGCCGTGCAAATGTTTTGGGGGATGAGCATTCCATGCAGGGGGAACAGCATTTGCGAATGCCCTGAGGGAGGATCATGTTTTGTATTGCTGGACTCAGTAAACACCAGAGTAGTTGGAGGTAAATTCAGAGAGGTGGTGTCTTAGTCCACCTGTGCTGCTTGAGACTGGGTAATTTTTAATAAACAAATTTATTGGCTCACAGTTCTGGAGGCTGGGAAGTCCAAGTTTAAGGCCTTGATATCTGGTGAGGGCCTTCTTGCTGCATCCTCCCAGGAAGGAAGGTAGAAGGGCAAAGAGGCAAAAAAAAGTGAAACTTGTTCTTTTGTAACAGCATTAATCCTACCCCTGAGGGCAGAGCCCTTGGCCCTATCACCTCCCAAAGGTTCCACCTCCTGCCACCACCACATTGCCAAGCAAATTTCAACCTAAGTTTTGAAGGGGACAAACATTTAAACCATAGCAGTTGGCGAAGAGCCAGGCCATTGTGAAGCTATTGACTTCAACTCAGAGTGAGATGAAAGCCCTTGAAGATTCTCAGCAGATGGGCACAGATGGGCAGGAACTGGCTTGGGTGTTAACAGAGCCACTCTGGCTGATGTGATGAACATCAACTGGGGCAGGAGACATAAGCCAGAGGCCAGTTAGGAGGCAATTATAATACCCAGGAATGAGGCCCCAGTGCCTCGGACTCCAGGGGAGACTGAAGTGGTGAGGAGCAGCTGTGCCACACTCCCTGGGCTGTCTTTCCTTATTCTGCTGCTCCTTGGGCACTTTTGAGGGATCCTTTTCAGGCTCTGACTCCAAATGTTGAGGTATCCAGATTCAGTCCTCGGTCTCTTCTCTTTGCTAAAGACACTTACTCCTTGGTGATCTCATCCCATCTTTGTATCTTCAGCTAGACTTTCCCCAGGGTCACATACACAACTGCCTGCTCAACCTCACCCCTTGGATATCTTAACCTTAACTCGCTCAAGGTAACTTACTCCCAGGAACACACCACCACCTGCTCCCGCATCTCAGCCAGTGCACACCTCACTCTTCTGGCTACTAGCTCCTTCCCTCATGACCACCTCTGATCTGTCAGTACATCCTATTGGCACCACCTTAAAAATACAAGCAGAAAATCCATTAGAAAGGAAACATTCCCAGAAATCCCATCCCTGTTAGTTCACAGTTAACACTGGTACCAACTCCCCCTAAATAAAGTTTGTATAGATAATCATTGACATAAATGGGCTCAGGAGACACATACAGGGGCCTTGACTTCTCAGTAAGATTCGTGCTTTTGCTTATTCTCTGTGTGCTGGGGGCAGGGTATTCCATTCCTGAGTAGTTATTTTTTCCCTTTTTAAAAAAATTTTCTTGCTTCTAGAGGTGAAAACCTGAGTGTTTTTATTTCTTTTTCACTCTTCACAATGTCAACCCTGGACACACACTAGTAGATACAGGATGACCGTACTTGCACTCATAATTCTCTGCCTCACTTCTCCAAATCCCCACTTGAACTAAATCATGACTGGATAGCTGTGAACTCTGGCATCCAGGAATATGACTCGTCCTTGGGAGCTGCCACTGATTCCAGCAGGAACAACAGGTTCCTTTAACTTTAAGGGAGGTACGAAGAGTGTAGCCAAGATGTGTAAGCCAAAGGTGATAGCCATTAAATGCAGTTTAAGCCTCTTTATCTCCTGAGCCAATGGCTTCAGAGAGAGGCTTCCAGAGAAGATCACAAAATTATGAAGAGGAAAATCCTTACATCTTTGTCAAAAGTTTTAGAAAGGGAAGGTAAGTGTATATGGGGTGGACGTGTACATATATATTATAGCATATCTAGTAATGACTCAGCCTTCTCCAGCCTGCACGATGACTCTATAATAGGGAGCGACTGAGTGGTGCCTTCCCTTGATTGTTAGAAGTGGTGCCATCATCTCTCTTGTAGCTGGATTCGGTTCCTAGTTGGCTGGTCAGTCTTCAGATGTTCAAGGCGGGACGATTTCACAGCAGATCCTGTGGAGGGTGCTGGATATACAGCATCCAAGAAGCCTGGCAGGGTGTCTCTGCCCTTCCCAAGCTTCCATCTGGCCCATGATTTCTCAGCCATGGCTCCATTATTTGGGGCCACATCATTCTTTGTTGTGGGAATGTCCTGTGCATTGTCAGAGGTTTCACAGCATCCCCGACCTCTACCCACTAGATGCCAGTAGCACACCTCAGTCATGACAATAGAAAAAAAGTCTGCAGCCATTGCCAAATGTCCCCTGGGCAGAGGCAGGTGTGGGGGTGGGGGGACAAAATTGCACTAGTTAAGAATTGCTAGTTTAGCCCAGTGGAATCAGAGTCCTGTTTTTGTAATTCTCATGGTGATTCTAATGGCGACCAGACCAGGCATCACTGCTCCAATCCACTGAATAAGTGTGTCTAGTTGGGGTCTTCTGGTAGGGGTGGAGGGTATTGTTTGCCTTTGGCTTTCTTTCTGTTCTAGGGATTTCTTTCCATGGTGCAGTGGTCGATAAATGTGAGGTCAAGCGCAAGGAAAGTACAGCATTCTGCAGCCCCTCCTTCCGGACTGTTCTCTGCTGGCTCATTTGTGCAAACTTGAATATTGTTTGTTTTTAAGGATCCACCGTCTCTCTGAGTTCTTTTCTTGCAGGCATTCATCCTTGCCAAATCTAACGGTCAAAGTTCACATTCATGCCACAGGACTTGTCAGGGCTCCAAATAGGCACTTTCTCAGTTTTTTTGCCCAAGGAACCATCTCGTGTATCACCTCTTGTTGATCTATTTCACAAGTTTGAGGACCCTGAAGTCACTTCTGCAAAGAACAAAGTAAACGCCCACCGAATAACAGATGCTATATTGCTATTGTCATCATAATTATCAGTATGTAGCAAGAATAAAAGCATATAAATAAAAATATTTAGGTCATGAACTCTTACAGACATCATTCCATTTTAGAGAAGTAGTTTGGTACTGAGGATCCTCTGTGTGACTTTGGGGCCAGGGAAATCAACCGTATTCCTTCAAATATCAAGGAAATACAGGCTTTGTAGAATAATAGTTCATAGTAGCCTCACAAAGAGTTTGCCATAGTTGCTTATTCCAGGGGACACATTTGCAGGGTGACAAGTGGCACCCTCCCCAGTCTCTGACAATTAATATCTGTGCTTGGATGTTTTCTTAGAAGTACCTCAGGATTCTATTGCTAGCATTGAGGACCTAAATCAGAGAAAATTGCTATTTCTAAAAGTCATGGAGGGATGCTGAAGTGGGAGGATCGCTTGATCCCAGGATGCAGAGGTTGCAGTAAGCCACTGCACTCCACACTCCCGCCTGAGTGACAGAGCCAGACCCAATCCCAAAAAAAAAAAAAAAAAAAGTCATGAAAACTTTTACCTGCAAACTCCCCAGCTGGAAGAAATGTGTTTTTTTGTTTGTTTGTTTGTTTGTTTGTTTTAATGTAGTTGGAAAGCCCTTTAAACTCATTTTAATGGTATCAGGAGAATTAGAGCTTTGCTGTTAAGGATTTGATGATCAAAGGCAGGCAGCCTTGATTGGCATTTATCTTTTGCTGTGCAGCTGCTTCAGGCTTTTTGATGTTCTCTAGTCACCAAATGCGCAGGATGGAAGAAAAGCACGTTTTTTATGGTGAGGACCTCCCCACACACATGCCAGCAGTACAAAGGTGGGCTTGGTTAGTGCGTTAACGCAATGATGCTGATTTTCCTATTTGCTTTAGTGTTCAAAAGATGCAAGAGCTCCTAGGGCCATTAAAATGGCATGTGATCTGATGTCAAGGGGAATGGCAATGGCCTGGGACCCTGGGACTCTCTTGCCATCACTGCCATTTCAGCAGACAAATTGATTTCCAATATTCTCCTGGCCAGACTATTTCAAGATTGCCAATAAATAAATAATGAAAGAATCTGGGATGGGGGTAGAAAGAGTCACCTACCCAGTGATTGAAGGAAACAACTGAAAAGCTTGTTTAAATATAAATCAACATTGTGTAATAATAAGTGATGATATTTGGTTGATACTTTTATCATTTTTATAATCTAAAGCCTTATACACATTATCACATATGACTGTCATAACACTCCTGGGAAAATATAGATAGGATCGAAGGTAGTTTATATTAACCCCATTTAAACTCAGAGGTTAAGTAGCTCCTTTACGATCTTAACACTCTTCACCACTAAGTGATATTGTCATTCTTTCCCTCCACTAAAGAAGGGAGCTAACTCCCACTGTTTCTCAGTCCTTACTATATGTTGGGCTGGTATTAGTTCTTTGCATATATTATCTTGTTGAACGCAGTAAGAACTCTGTGAGGTGGGTAGGAAGTGTTCCTGTCTTACAGATATGGGGACAGTAGTGGATAAGTTAGACTGATATGCCCAAGGTTACCCAGCTAGTGAGTGACAGACAGGGATATGAACTAGCTCTGCAGACCCAGGAGCTTCTGTTCAGCCCACACTACTTTGCACTGCTGTGATGGCTAAGTCCTAGGCAGTGATCTCTTTGAAGGCAAAGACTGCCTAACTCACCTCTGCTTCCTCAGTGCTTAGCGCACAGGCCCTGGTACAGAATAGGCCCTACTGGGGCTGAAGGATGGAAGAGGGGAGAGAGGGAGAGAATAAGCGGGAAAAGAAGGAAGGAGAGGAGAGAGAATGAGATGGAGGCCCAAAGAGAAGAAAAAAGAGTAAAAGAAAAGGAAGAAAAGAGGCAGGGAGAGAAGAGGAAGAGAAGGCAGGTGGTCTGCTTTAGCTGTTTCTACTTATTACCTCAAATGAAACAAGAAAGAAGTCTGTGTTGATGTTCTCACTGTTTATTGTTATTTTACTAATGTACTACCTATAACATTGTGCTCTTCACCTCCACCACTTTTTTTTAAGTGCTTGGAATAGTCAGGTCCTGGTAGGAAGAGATGGATTTAGGATCTACTTAAAAAGGCATAGGTGCATTCTGGCCTTGGCTGGGGCTCTTACCACCTCCAGGGCAGAAGGTAGACATGGAGCAGTGGCTCCTGGAATCACGGAGGGTGCTGTGGCTGTGGCTGGTGGGAGCTGCAGCCCCAGTGGAGGAACATAGCTACTAACTAGCTGTTGCAAAAGGCAGGCAGGGGACTAATTTACTTACCCCAACACCTCCTCTCTGATTTTCAGTCCCCTGCTGGTGCCCTTCAGTGATCAAACCCAACAGCAAGCTGTAAGACTAGGGTATCCTTGATCCAAAAACGTCAGCCTCCCAGGGAAGGATACGGCATGGACTTGGAGGGGCAACAAGACTCTGGCGCTGAGTTAGAAGACGGATACTGGGGAAGATATTTAACGTGAACAGCAGGGGGCACCAAACAGGAGTGGCACTGACCAATCAGAGCAGTGCCAGCCATAATAACCCCACAGTTCTTGTACCTTTGTAAGACTTAAGGTGGGGCTAGGTGGCTCATGCCTGTAATCCCAGCACTTTGGGAGGCCGGGGAGGGTAAATCACGAGGTCAGACATTCAAGACCAGCCTGACCAACATGGTGAAACCCCCATCTCTACAAAAAATACAAAAATTAGCCGGGCGTGGTGGTGCACCCCTGTAATCCCAGCCACTCAGGAGGCTGAGGCAGGAGAATCGCTTGAACCCGGGAGGCAAAGGTTGCAGTGAGCTGAGATCATACCACTGCTCTCCAGCCTGGGCGACAAGAGCAAGACTCAGTCTCAAAATAAATAAATAAATAAATAAATAAAACAAAGCAAAACAAAAAAAAACTTAAGTCTTACACTGGTCTGCACTGAATGTGGGGTCTCAGAAAAGATATCTACAAAAAAAAAGATATCTATATGTCTCCAGGGGGATCTGCAGGAATGTACACACAGTTTCTCTAGTTCAGCCACACCAGCCATGGCTCAGCTAGGGCAAACCCAAGTCCCTGCCAGCCAAAGACTATGACCCGTGGCTTAGACATACAGGTTCCAAAAAATGATGGGGAAATGCCCTTTACACCAAAGGCCAATATCTAACTCCTTTTCTAACTTGTGAAAATTCTGGAGCATTGGCAATGCCCACCCGTCAGACTCACTCCGCTAACACGTGAGAGTTTTCCAAACTATTTTGACAGATGAAATTGCAGATAATTAGCTTGGCTCTGCCAACTTGAAATTACTGGGGATGATTTCTGTGGCTGTGTACTTGAGTTTCTGGAAGATAATCTAAAATTGAGAAGCAGGCCAGTGTTATCCTCATCTTACCCCTCCATCACATCGTTACAAGTGTGGAAGAAAACTCTGGGCTGGTCATAAACATCTATGACAAATGCAGGGGAATAAGCCACTCAATTTAAGCCATGCAGCCTGGATCTGTTTTTAGCTGTGAGATTGAAAAAGTCCTGTCACCTAAATGCCTTTTCTCTAACATCAGCCATCTTTTTAGACAGATTTCATTTTCTCTGCTCTATGAGTTCTTTTTTTTTTTTTTTTACTTAGAACAAGATTGGCATCTGAAAAATAAAATAAGATCTATAGAAAGTTTATGTCTCCATCTCTATTCCTACCTACTTCTCCTTCAGTAATTTCCATGACATTTGGATTTTGAAAGTTTATTTCTCCCGTTTTTCTAGAGGCTACAGTCAATGTATCTTTGTAAGACTGAAGTAGGAGGATTGCAGTAATAGCCCCACTTCCCCTCTCTCTGTAGCTATAGTCTTTAGCATGTGACTTGAGAGTTCCTCCCATACAGGTGATGTATATTTTCTCTCCCTATGTGTCTTAATCATCTCAGGCTGCCAGAACAAAATACTACAAACTGGGTGGCTTAAACAATGGAAGTTTCTCACAGTTTTGGAGACCGGAAGTCCAAGATCAGGGCACCAACATGGTCAAATTCTGGTGAAGTTCCTCTTCCTGGCTTGTAGATGGCCTCCTTCTCGTTGTATCCTCATGTGGTGGAGAGAGAGAATTTTGTCTCTTCTTTTTCATGTAAGGACACCATTAGCATCATGGGAGTTTCACCCCCATTTACCCCCATTTCACCCCACTTCCAAACATGACAGTGTTAGGAATTCAATATGTACGTTTTGAGGGACACAAACAGTTCAGAACATCATGCAACTCATTCTGACCAACAGAATAAGGCAGCAGCACTGGGGGCGGTGGCTCATGCCTGTAATCCCAACACTTTGGGAGGCCGAGGCGGGCGGATCACCTGAGGGCAGATCACCTGAGGGCGGATCACCTGAGACCAGCCTGGCCAATATGGTGAAACCCCATCTCTACTAAAAATACAAAAAAATTAGCTGGGCATGGTGGCAGGTGCCTGTAATCCCAGCTACTTGGGAGGCTGAGATAGGAGAATCACTTGAATCTGGGAGGTGGAGGTTGCCATGAGCCGAGATCACACTATTGCAGTCCAGCCTGGGCAACAAGAGCAAAACTCCATCTCAAAAAAAAAAAAGAATAAGGCAGAAGGAAGGATGTGCCAGTTCTGAGATAAGGCTTCAAGAGTCCTTGCCTGATTCCTCCTGCATTTCAGGAGGAGGATAAGAGACATACGAAGCCAAAATACCTCAGTTAAGGTGGCCTAGCCCTTTCCAGAACAAAGTTCCCGATTGACTCATAGATGCACAAGTGAGTCTAGCCAAGATAAATCAAGCCCAGCCTATATCTGCTCGCTCCCTAGCCTACTAAAATGCCTGAGTTATAGTAATATATAAAACTAATATAGTCAAGAGTTAAATGATTCTGGTTTTATGCTGCTGAGTTTTGAGTTAGTTGGTTATGCAACAATAGCTAACTGATAAAGTATGGCTACTGAATAGTCATTATTATTTATACTCTTTTCTTACAAAAAAAGCTAGATGTAGTGACTAAAAGTGTGGAGTAGATCAGGTCTTCTTGAATTTGAATCCTGGCTCTGCCACTTACTATCTGTGATTTCGGGCAAGGCACCTCAATTTCCTTATCTGTACAAATGAATATAACAACAGTATCACATAGGGAAATTGTGAGGATTGAATGGGTTAATGCATATAATGTATCTGAAACAGTGCCTGGTATATAGAGCAAGCACTGTAGAAGTGTTTGCTGTTATCCCTTTTAAAGGGCTTGAGACTTGGAGAGAGCAGGCTGCAGGTGAGGTTGGTTGATGCCCAGGTGGCATCAGCTCCACTGCTCCATAACAGGTTCTAAGCTCGTGTCTTCAGCACGAGATGGGCTCACTTTTCTCAGAAGAGGAAATGTAATCAAGACTGCTTTAGAATTCTCTGAGATGACTCTTTTATATCTTCTCTGAGAAATAAGCATTAGCGTGTTAAGGGCATTATGCTTTTCCCCCACACAGAACTGATGGGAGAGAGAACGGCTATCAACAACCCAGAAGACTCCAGACCACATGGTCAAGCACTCTGAAGGGTGCAGACCCCTTTGTGTTTCTTCCTTTTCCTCCCCACATCCAGGCACTCAGTGTTCTCATGCTGTGACTTTTGGATTACTCAGGGGTTTCCTTTCCCGAAGTGCTGGGGCTGCCTCAACTGCCACCAATCCCCTGAATCTCGCCATTCCCCCCTCCACTCAGAGCACTTGCCATCCCTGGACAAAGAGATTTTGGAGGGGGGGATTTTGTTTGTTTTGAGACAGAGTCTTGCTCTGTCACCCAGGCTAGAGTACAGTGGCGCAATCATAGCTCACTGCAGCCTGGATCTCCTGAGCTCAAGCGATCCTCCCACCTCAGCCTCCTGCCATGCCTGGCTAGTTTATTTATTTATTTATTTTTAGTGGAGATGAGGTCTCACTATGTTGCGCAGGCTGGTCTCGAACTCCTCAGGTCAAGTGATCCTCCCGCCTCAGCCTCCCAGAATGCTGGGATTACAAGCATGGGCCACTGCACTCAACCCAAGGATGTTTTGATAGCAGCTAATTTGTTAATAAATTACTGCTCCTAAATAACCTACTTGCTGCTTACCAACTACATGTCTTAGGTAGTGTTCTATCAAGAAAAAGTGAGTTTAATGATGGAAAGTCTAAATACCTTGATGGTCATTGGTAAAGGTAATTTAAGGGCAAAAAAGACATCTGGGACTCTCTCAGTAACAGGCAAGCAGCCAGCCACCCATTAGGACCAATCCCAAGCTTTGAGATGGACTCATGAGTCACCTGGGTGCGTGTACTGGGTTCAGTCACGTAACCATCTCAAAACTCTGTCCTGGGTCACAGCTGGAGACATCCACGTTGCTAAGGGGTGGTGACCTGTGTGCCCCTCTTTTTCACACCTTGGAATCTTCCCACATGCTGCTCTGTTCTGAGATCAAAACCCCTACCTGTGCTTCAAAGCCATCGTGCTCAATGCCATCTCTCAGGAAGGCTTCCCCGAGGCTCTACTCATCAATTACCTCTTCCTTCTCTTCCCTCCCCATACCCTTTTGCTAGTGACTCTCTCCTGTCTCCAACTGGACCATGAGCTCCTTGAAGATGACATTTATACCCTGTTCATCTCATCATTTCCCACATGACTTAAGCAGAGTGACTTCTGTGTATCAAGCTCTCAGTAAGTAATTGGTGAATTAAAATAAAAGAAGGAATGATTTCACAGTCATTTCATCCAGTCAGGGGTTAATGCCCACACTCCTACCCAAGTTTGTAATGATCCCCAAGCCCAGTGATCTTGTAAGCTCCGGTGAC
This sequence comes from Pongo pygmaeus, assembly GCF_028885625.2. Classification (NCBI taxonomy): domain Eukaryota; kingdom Metazoa; phylum Chordata; class Mammalia; order Primates; family Hominidae; genus Pongo; species Pongo pygmaeus. Next base: position 216,637,142 of record NC_072373.2, on the reverse strand, counting down.
CACTGGACATACTGAACCACTTCTATCCTCCAGGGATACCCGGGACAGGGACGGAATGTTTAGGGAGCTCCATTTGTTCACATGTCTTTCATTGATGCCAGCTCAGGCAGTATTTGTCCTGAGAGAATCACGAAGGAAAAAATCTCAACATCTCTAAGAGCAATGTGAGAACAACCTGGCCAGGAGAAGTGCCATTGTCATGAATTTAAAGCTTTATGGCACTTCTCGAATTTTTCAGCTCTCATAAATCATAAAATTGTAGGGCTAGAAAGACACTTGGAAATCATCCTGTCCAGTCTGCCATGAAAATATGCATTCCTTGGGAGGTGCTTTCTCTCACAGCACATTCATTGTGCAGATGTGTGATCCAAGGTCACAGAACTGGTAGCAGATCTGGGATCAGAACCCAGCACTCCAACTCCTTCCCAGCATCCACTCAGCAGCCCACACTGAGCTGATATGGCAAAGAATGAATGGGTTACTGTCTCTAGGCTATGCCACCGACTGCAACAGGTGCTGTAATTACTTGTCTTTGGAGTAATAAGCCTCTGTAATAAGTATGTAATGTGGAAGCTTTATTCAGCCCATTAACCCTCAATAAACATTGTTGCCTAGCTGTACTCTCCCAGGCCCGGCCCCTGCTGCATTGCCCATCGCTTGGGAGCCTAAGTAACAGCACTTCTTGTAGAAGAACAAGGCCCTGCCAGATGTGACTAGATCACAAGAATTAGCATTGAACACTGGTTAAAAATAAAAGTAGTTTTTTCATGACATTCCTATCTGCCGTGTGTGTGTGTGTGTGTGTGCATGTGTGTGTTTGAAATGTGATGAACAACAGCAATGATGTTATATAGATATTCATATGACAAATGTGTGCTGGACATCTACTAACAGAAAGGACTTGTCCTAGGAATTTTGTTCCAAAAACAAGGAAGCATAAATGCTGCAAGCATGGTGTGAACACGATGGTCTGTGGCTGCCAGGGAGAGAGCACAATGAGTTTCCAAAGGGGATAAGGAGGGGGCAGAAGAGGAATCAAATAAGGCTTCAAGGAAGTGATGATATTTGAGTGATTTTTAATTCCCAGACACCTGAGAATTTGTAAAATCAGAAATGGAGAGAATATTCCAAGTAGAAAAGATAGCTTGAACCCAGAAGATGTTAAGGTTGAGTTTTAGCAAAGCTTGAAAAATAGCATATAATAACTGTTCTTGTATATATAATTTAGAAGAAGCACAAAAGAGAGAAGAAGACTAGTTTTAGGAAACTGCTGATATAAGGATTATATCATTCCAGGTCAATTTCATATGTTGAACACAGAGGGAAAAATTCTAAGTAAGAGCAAACGAATCCAGCAGGATATTAAAATAACTACATTGTCACTAATGAGCCTTACCTAAGGAATGCAAGGACAGTATGAAGTTTTAAAATCTATCAGTATAGGTCTGGCACAGTGGCCAATGCCTGTAATCTCAGCACTTTGGGAAGCCAAGGCAGGTGATCACTTGAGCCCAGGAGTTCGAGACCAGCCTGGGCAATATGATGAAACCCCATCTCTATCAAAAATACAAAAATTAGCCAGTCTCACAATGTGGTCTCAAAATAAATAAGTAAAAATTTAAAAATAAATCTATCAATATAATTCATTTATTATAGGAAAAATATTAGTTCAGTAGGTACAGAATCAATTATTAGGAAGCTTCCACACTTATTTATAATTTAAAAAATTAAACCAACAACCTCTTATCAAACTAGAAATGGAAAAAAAAAAATTGCTGCCGGAACCTAAAAACAAACGTCACATTGAGAGTGAAATAGGAAAGTCTTTCCAGTAAAGTTCAAAAAGAGGTAAGAATGCCTGCTATCACATCTATTATCCAACATTACATTTCAATTTTTTTGTTAATATAATACAAGTAAAAGAAACAGGCATAAGAATCAAAAAGACAAACAACAATTTTACTATTTTCAAAAGTTATGACAGTCTATGTAAAAAAAAAAAAAAAAGAACAACATATAAACTTTTAGAACTAAAAAAAGCACTCGGAAAGTCCAATGACTTTTAGTTCTAAAAATTTTAAACACAAAATTTACATTCTAAATACAAAACCCACATTTTAAAAAAATTTGTAAGTTTCTATAGGCCAAAAAACAATCTTCGACGTTATAGGAAAAATAGCCTGTTCTTAATAGCAACAAATTTATGAAAGAATATTAATAATTGCTAACGCTCATTGAGTTCTTACCAGCGTTCCAAACATTTGTATTTTCTACCTTGTTTAATTATCATGGCAAGTTTATAATCTAAGCTATCTAAAAATAAACTTAACAAAAGCCTTGCAAGAACTTTACGGACAAAATTATAAAGTGTTATTAAAGGGCATAAAGGACTCAAGCAAATAGGAATATGTATCATATTGTTTCATGGGAAAACTGAGTATCTAAATGTCATAAATATAAAATATCCCCAAATTAACTTATAAATGTCAATATGTTATAATCAAAGTCCTGACAAAATATTTTTAAATGAAACTAGACAAACTGATTCTGAAAATCACACAAAAGAGTAAACATCGAAGAGCTGCTAAATAAGTTGTGAAAAAGAACAAAAAGGAAGAACCTGCTCTATCAGTTACCAAGACAAACCTTATTATAATGAAAACTATGACACTGGCGAAGAAATAGGTTAATAGATCGATGAAGGAGAATAAAAATCTCACAGATAGACCCAAATGGATATAGAAGCTTTTTTTTTTTTTTTTGAGACAGAGTCCCACTCTGTTTCCCAGGCTGGAGTGCAGCGGCACAATCTTGGCTCATTGCACCTTCTGCCTCCTGGGTTCAAGTGATTCTCGTGCCTCAGACTCCCAAGTAACTGAAATTACAGTGCATGCCACCACACCTAGCTAATTTTTGTGTTTCTAGTAGAGATGAGGTTTTGCCATGTTGGCCAGGCTGGTCTTGAACTCCTGGCCTCAAGTGATTCACCCACCTTGGCTTCCCAAAGTGCTGGGATTACAGGCATGAGCCACCACACCCAGCCTGCATATAGAAACTTAATCCATAATAGAGGTGACATTGCAAATAAATAGAAAAAATATAAACCATTAAACACCTTTACAAACGGTGCTGGGAGAATTAGCTTTGTATATAAGAAAAAAATGAAACTACATCCTTACTTCACACCATACTCAAAAATAAAACAGACAGATCAAAACCTAGATGCAAAAAGAAAACTTTAAATCTATTAGAAGAAAATGCCTTTGAAGCTTCAGGCTCAGCCAAGAGTTCTTAGTAAAGATCCCTTTACTCCCCAAACCAAAAAAAAATCAGCAAATGAAACATTAATATTTGGTTCATTTCAATTTTATAAGCCTTTTGTGAACAAAATTGAAAGACAAACCACAGACTCGAAGTAGGTATTTGCAACATATAACTGAATTAGTATCTAGAATATATAAAGAATTTTCAACATCAATAAGAAAAGGACAAAGAACCACCAACAAAAGAACCACACTAACAAAATCAAAATAGAGAAATGACAGAAAAGAATATGAAATGGCCAGTCTAGCACACATGGGAGGAGAGCCTCAACCTCACTCACAGTCTGGAACTGCAACTAGTAACAAGATACCATTTCACAGCATCTGTGGAGGAAAGTTTAAAATCTGACAATACGAAGTGTTGGTGAAGGGCGCATATGCTACTGCTGGAAAAGTACTGAAGCGGCATCATTTGTCTGGGGTAATACCCAACATTCATTGCCTCATACCACGGAAATCAAGGATGCAGACACACTAGAGCGAGGTTAAGTGCAGAAGTTTATAGGCAAAAGGAAGAGTTCTCTGTGCAAAGAGAGGTCCCGGAGAAAATGGGTTGCCGCTTCTGCAGTGAAATGCAGAAGGTTTTATAGAGGAACTTGAGGGGGGTGGTGTCTGATTGACATAGGGCACAAAAGATTGATCAGACCAGGTGTGCCACTTGCACAGCACGCAAAGAACTGCTTATGACTAGATGTGCCGTTTGCATAGCACTGGAAGAGGCTGATCGCCCCACCCTAATCTTTTATTATGCAGATGGATTATCTACCTAGTTGGCGCCATATTACCTGCTTTTTTTACTGTACCCATGGTGACAAAGAAAAGGGAAGATGGAGACTCCATGTTGAACATGACTGAACCTCGGGTAGCCCTTTCCTATTGGCACAGCTGCCAGCATTCACCTGTGCAAGCTTCCAGCTTGCTTATCTGTGTCTGCAGCTCAATTTTTCAGGCTGCTCTTTGTTAGCAAAGAAATGATTTGGGGGCTGCTTTTTGTTGAAAGGGAAATTCCACTGAGGACTCTGTTGCCCTTACTATCTGCCTAAATAATTTCTATCTCCCGTATCAGCATGCTGGAACAACAAGCTACCTGGCAGTGCCTAAACAACAACAAAAAAATGCATGCACTAGAATCCAGCAATTCCATTTCCTTAAACAAGTTCTCCCTCAGTGCCTAAGGAGACATGCATGAAGATGTTCACTGCAGCACTGTTTACTCTGGGAAAGAAAATACAAACTTAGAAATAATTAAAATGTCTGTAAATAGGAGAAAAGATCAATGGGCTCTATTCATAAGATGCATCACTTAACCCAGTTAAGAGAATGAAGTACTGAAAATTCTCAAAAATATAAATAGTGAATAAGAACAACAGAAACTAATTGATGAAACGTATATATGCAAACACAAACATATATTGTCATTGACATATATGTATTGTAAAAGAGTAAGAAAGGTCCACTTAAAGGACACTCAATAAATTCCTTAAGAAGGAATGCTGTCTGACACCTGGCATTCTGTCACATCATTGTAAAGATGAGTGTGGAGGAAGAGCAAATGTTCACCATCCCTGCTGGGAGAGCTCCTCCTGGAATTCTATGCCTTTGTGCATTCTTTATGTTTTCTACATTGCATTAAGGCAGCTAAGAAACATCTTGTCTTTGTGTGTAGTGGGGGTTGGGGGGATAGCAGTGTGTGTGAATAAACCCACCTCCTGAATACATATACAAAATGCTTTCAACTCAGAACTTTGCATACCACTGCTCAGAGCAGACCAAGGCTATGTGTTGTCATAACAACAAACTCAACAATTTGAAATGCAGATTCTTTCTCTTTTGCTCTGATGGAAACTGGTGAGGAATGCAAGATATTCTGTATTGGGTATGAGCCTGTTTTGAGTTCAAATGTGATATTAGAATTGGTTGTATGCCCAGCGGGGAAGAAAATGTATGACTTATAAAGCATTGAAACCAAGAAATCATATAGATTTTCAGGAAAGTCTGTCCATTGATTATAAAGTTTTGACACTTAAGATCCACTTTGAGTCTTGGCAGTCCTATAAGAGTAGTTTTGTGTTGTGTTGGAGAGGAAGCGGGAGAGGCAATGGGATGAACACTCTGGTTCTAGAGTCCGAAAGACCTGCTTCAGCACTTCCTAGCTGTGCATCATTTGGGCAAGTTACTTACCATATTAATCAGCATCCTCCAGAAAAACAGACCTAGTTAAATGTGTGTGTGTGTGTGTGTGTTTATACAGAGACAGAGAGAGAGATTTATTATAAGGAATTGGCACTCACAAGATTATGGAGGCTTACAAGTTCCAAAGATCTTCAGGGTGAGTTGACAACCTGGAGACCCCAGAAAGCCCACGGTGTAATTCCAGTTCAAAGACCAACCAGCTCAAGACCCAGGAAGGGCTGATGTTTCGGTGTGAAAGCAGTCAGGCAGGAGGCATTTGCTCTTATTTGGGGGAGGGTCAACCCTTTTGTTCTACTCAGGCCTCCAAGGAATTGGATGAGGCCTGCCCACATTAGGGAGGGCAGTCTGCTATCCTCAGTCTACTGATTTAAATGTCAATCTCAGATAGTTAATGGGTGCACAAAATGAGAAGGAATTAATAAGACCTACTAGTTGATAGCACACAATAGGGTGACTATAGTCAATAATAACTTCATTGTACATTTTGAAATAACATAAAGAATGCAATTGGATTGTTTGTAACTCAAAGGATAAATGCTTGATGGGATGGATACCCCATTCTCCACAATGTACTTTTTTCACATTGCGTGCCTGTCTCAAAACATCTCAGGTACCCCATACATATATACATCTACAGTGTACTCACAAATTTGTTGTTAATAATTTAAAAAAAATAAAAATTACATTTAGGATACCATCAATCAACAAGTGGATAAAGAAACTGTGATATATATACACACAATGGAAGACTACTCAGCCATAAAAAAAGAATGAGTTAATGGCATTTGCAGCAACCTGGATGGGATTGGAGACTATTATTCTAAGTGAAGTAACCCAGGAATGGAAAACCAAACATCGAATGTTCTCACTCATAAGTGGGAGCTAAGCTATGAGGATGCTAAGGATAAGAATGACACAATGGACTTTGGGGACTCGAGGGGAAAGGATGGGAGGGGGGTAAGGAATAAAAGACTACAAATTGGGTTCAGTGTATACTGCTTGGATGATGGGTGCACCAAAATCTCACAAATCACCACTAAAAAACGTACTTGTGTAACCAAATGCCACCTGTTCCCCCAAAACCTATGGAAATTAAAAAATTAAAATGAATAAATAAATAGGTATTAATCGCATCCTAAAACACCTTCTCAGAAACAGCCAGAATAATATTTGAGCAAATATCTGGATGCCCTGTGGCCCAGTCAAGTTGACACATAAAATTAACCATCACACTCACACTCTCTGCGTCTTGGTTTTCTTGATTGTAAAAGACAGCTAATAATAGTAGATAGCTCATAGGCTTGAAGTGAGGAATAAATAAGCTGCTCTACATAAAGTGCAAACAGAAGAGCTGAGACTTAGCAGGCACTCGATAGCTGTGTACCGAATGAATTTCCAGTTTCACAAGTCATCTATGAGTACCCCCAAAATAGATCGCTTAGTTTGCTTGTTTTTATGCTTCATAAAAATGGTAGCTTCAGAGACTTGCTTTGTTCACTCAACATTACACTAGCAACATTTGTATTCAGATATTACTGAGAATATTCATTCTGTCGATGGACATTTGGGTCATTCCTCGTTTTTCTATTTTCAACAATGCTCCTGTGAACTCTCTTGTCCATGGCACTGAGGGCTCACCTCTGGGATTTTCTCTAAGACCTGGGAGAGGAATTGCTGGGTCATAGGATAGACAAGTATTTAATTTTACAAGATTGAGCTAAATTATGTCCCAAAGTGCTCAGTTTGTTGAATGAGAAAATAGTGATCAGATATTGTTCTGCTGATCATTAAAAGAAGTCCTTATAAAGACTATCCAACAGGCAAAAGAATCTTGTGGTGTTAAATGGTGGGGGGGAAGCGGGATATAAATTTAAGTGTGATTGCAGCTCCAAAGAAAAGAAGGTGGAGGCAAAGCAATATAATATCAGAGTTGCAAGAGAAGATGTGAACAGGGTATAAAATCAGACAGATCTGGGGTCAAGTCTCTACCTGTCCACAACCTGCCTGTGAGACCTTGAGCCAGTTTCCTGACCTCTCTACACTAACGTTATGTCATTTTAAAATGAGAATAATCACACCTAGTTTACAGTGTTGTATAAACTGTTATCATGCATGTAGTAAGTTCTTAACAAATGATGGACAAAAACACAAACAAAAACCATGTGTTTTTTTTTAAAAAGACAAATATGCACTTGAATGATTACTGAGGCTTATGGTAGGTCTTAAGTTATGAGTGGTTTAGTTTTTCTACTTTCAGAGCTCCTGGAAAGTGCTTATATTGCTTTCAAAATGGGAAAATTAATTTGTTTTTTAGACATTTCATTATTTGCTACTTTATGCAGGTTCTTTATGCTACTTTTATTTACTCACACACCTCTCAATTCAATTTATCATATCTGTGGGGAGTTGGGCAAAGTGACTGACTTTAGTTAAAGCAGGCAGCAGGTACCTGATTTACCAGGGGGCTGCCCCTCAGGTCAGGTTTTGCACAAGGTGAGAATGATCCCCAGTTAGGACCTATTAAGGTGAGAAATCTCTTGGTTTGGTCATAATTAAAAGTCCTCTCTGCAAATGCTTACATTTTCCCATTTTTGCTGGGGTCTGGATTTTCTGAATATTAGAGTTCATGCATGAGAAGGAGGAAAGAATTTAGGCCCATGAGCCAAAGGGAATGTATCTTTCAGGTTTTTAGAACATCACAGCCTTATTGCAAGTCTGTTGTGGGCATAGGGGGAGTCCCTTGAGCATCTGCAGCTTTGGTGTGTTCCTTTATTCATCTAGTAAATACTGTCTAGCACTGTAGATCCCATAGATTCAGAGGGGGAAAGCCAGATGTATTAGTCACAGCTCAGGCTGCTATAACTAAAGCCACAGGCTGGGTGGTTTAAACAACAGACATTTATTTTCTCACCGTTGTCAAGGCTGGAAGTTTGAGATCAGGGAGCCGGTATGGTCAGGTTCTGGTGAGGGCCGTCTCCCAGGTTCCATCGTCTCACTGTGTCCTCATACAACAGAGAAAGAGAACAAGTCCTCTGGCTAACCTTCTTATAAGGACACTAATCCTATCAGATCAAGGCCTCACCTGTATTAACTTAATTACTTTCTTAGAGGCCAAATATGATCATGTTGGGAGTTACAGCATCAACATATGAATTTGGGGGGAGAAAGGACACAATTCAGGCCATAGCACCAGAGAAGGTCCCTGCCTCATCCATTCTAGAGGGCATGACAAACCACGAACAAGTACACAAATAAATAATCAAGGCGAATATGGATTGTGATCAATTCCATGAAAGAAAAGAAGAGGATGGGATAGAGAATAATGGAGGGGGGCGTTGTTTTATGGAGATGGGGTCAGGAAGGATCTTGCAGAGGATATTTAAGTTGAGACCAGAGGATGGACAAGAGACAACCATGGGAAAACATTCCAGGCAGAGGGAATTTTATCAATGCAGAGCCTTTATTCAATAAAGATAATGGCATGTTCTGAGAACTTTTGGAAAGACTAGCATGGCTACTGAGTGGTGATTCAGAAGGCAACCCTCTTGTACAAACAATTACAAATGTTTGACAAAATACAGTAGGCATTGTTTTAAATGCATAGATGAGCTTTCCAGAAAAAAAGTTATTCTAGGAACCAGAAACAAAAGAGGAAGTGAAAAGCCATCTTAACAACCCAGGGATTAGAATTTTTAATGCCTGGAAAGGTACAGAGATCGATGTCTTAGACTCAAGAGCAATGAGTGTATCCACATGAAGCCAGGACTCTGGGAGGGCTAACAGTAACCATGCCATGAAAGGGTAGATGGAGGAAAACTACCTACCTGCCCAGGAAGACGACAAGAGCGCTTGAGTTCCTTGATGTAGATTCTGTTAAAACAAAATTATTCTCTGAAAATTCATACCAAGAACTTGATCTCACATAAGCTCAAATTTATATTACCCACACTACCCCAGAAGCCCCAACTTGAAAAGGAGCTCAAACACTGGTACCAAACAGTGACATCCATGGGGAATCTGTAAGAAGCCAACACAAAATGGCCAGAGAGACATATACCTTCAACCCAGGTCACACAAAATTCCCATAGATAAAGCCCTGCTGAAAATGAGCTTTCAATCTCAAATTACAAATGTACAAGGAAAAACTTCACCATGTGCAAGAGTCAGAAATTACAGCAAACTGAGGGACTAGACACTCCCTTCAAAAATTCCCAATAAAAGAACTATCTGAAAGATAGTATTTTCAGAATAATCATAATCATAAGCTAGACCATCGAAAAATAGAATATAACAGATACTCTAAGGAGGAAAGTAGGGCAGATTTTTAAAATAACAATCAAATTTCTAGATTAAAAGTCATAATTAAAATTGTCTGATGGCTTGAATAGCAGATTAATCAGATATGAAAAAACAATCAGCTGGAAGATAGACATGAGGAAATTACTCAGAATGTATTGTACAGAGTTAAAAAGCAAAAGGCATGAGAGATCAGTTAAACAGAACAGAATATTAATCGGAAAAGTCCAATTTATTTATTTATTTTGAGACAGGGTCTTGCTCTGTCACCAAAGCTGGAGCGCAGTGGCGTGATCTCGTCTCACTGCAACCTCCGACTACCGGGTTCAAACAATTCTCATGTCTCAACCTCCAGAGTAGCAGGGACTACAGGCTCATGCCGCGATGCCTGACTAATCTTTGTATTTTTAGTAGAGACAGTTTCACCATGTTGGCTAAGCTGATCTTGAACTCATAGCCTCAAGTGATCCACCCACCTCGGCCTCCCAAAGTGCTGGGACTATAGGTGTGAGTCACCATTCCCAGCCCAATTTACTTTTAATAGGAGTTCCAGAACTACAGAATAGAGAGGATTGGGAAGAGTTGTTATGGCTGGGAATTTTCAGAATTTAGATGATGGACATGCATAGTAGATTGAATCATGGCCACCCAAAGACAGCAAGTTCTAATCCCTAGGACAGTTAAATGTTGCCTGATAGGAAAAAGGACCTTCGCAGGTGTGAAAAAGTTAACGATCTTGAGATGGAATTCATATCCTGGATTACCCAGGCAGGCCCTGAATACAATCAGAACTGTCCTTATGAGAGGGAAGTAGGGGAGATTTCATACAGACACACATAGAGGAGAAGGGCAATGTGAAGGAGAACCCTGGAGAGATTTGAAGATGCTGGCCTTAGAGAGGAGAGTGGTGTGGCCAATAACCAAAAGATGCCAGCGGCCACCAGAACCCGAAAGAGGCCAGGCATGGATTCTCCTCCAGAGCCTCTGGAGGGAGCATATGGCCCTGCCAACACCTTGATACTGATTGTGGACTTCTGGCCTCCAGAACTGGAAGAGAATAAATTTCTGTTGTTTAAGCCTCCAAGTTTGCGGTGATTTGTTTCAGCATCCCTAGGAAACGAACACAACATATATGGATAGATTGAGAATGAACATCAAGTTACAGGAAAGACAAATTAAAATAAATCTACAACTAGGCACACTCCAGTGAAACGGGAGAATGCCAAATACAGAAAAACGACATTGAAAGCAACCGGAAAAAGTACAGAGGGCAATGACCAGAATGACAGTATGTTTTTCAAAACTTTAATGTAGCCCAGAAGACAATGGATAATATCTTTAAATTGCCTACAGAAACAAAGTATCATTCAAGAGTGAGGGTAAAATGAAGTCATTTTCAGGCAGGCAAGGCTGAATTTCTTTTTGAGACCGCGTCTCACTCTGTCACCCAGGTTGGAGAGCAGTGGTGCGATCACAGCTCAGTGTAACCTCCGTCTCCCAAGTTCAAGCAGTTCCCCTGCCTCAACCTCCTGAGTAGCTGTGATTACAGGCATGCACCATCACACCCGGCTAATTTTTGTATTTTTTAGTAGAGATGGGGTTTCACCATATTGGCCAGGATGGTCTCGAACTCTTGACCTCAAATGATCTGCCTGCCTGCCTTGGCCTCCCAAAGTGCTAGGGTTACAGGCGTGAGCCACCGCGCTCGGCTGGCAAGGCTAAATTTCCCATTAATAGAAGCTTGCTGAAAGAGCTGCTTCTAAAAGTTATATGCACTTCAGAAAGAAGGACTAAAACCCAGAAAGACACAGTGAGGTAGACGAAGAAATACTAAGTAATGAAATGAAAAAAACGTGTGATTCAACAGAAAATCAAGCATCAAGTGTGAGTTGGGACCATAAAAAAGGTCAAATGAATCATGTAACATAAGAAGAAAGTCTATGAGTTAAAAAGTTCTGGTCTTTGTATTCAGAAGTAGAGGTACTGATTCATTTTGAATTGTATAAAGTAAAATAGACACAATTAGAGAAATTTGAAATGACAGACTGTCATTCTGGTCATTGCCCCCTGTACTTTTTCTGGTTGCTTTCAAGGTTGTTTTTCTGTATTCGGCATTCTCCCGTTTCACTGGAGTGTGCCTAATTGTAGATTTATTTTTATTTATCTTTCCTGTAACTTGATGTTCGTTCTCAGGGGGTCATAGGAAAGAGGAGGAAAGAGTACAAAGAAGACACGTGACGAACAGCAAGTACAAATTAAGATTGGCAAAATAAACCTCAATGCATCAGGGCATAAATCTAAGTATATCAAGTATCATAAAAATGTAAACAAATGAATCCCACTGTTTAAAAGACAGAAGCTTTAATGAGTAAACAAGATCTATATGCTCTATGCTTTTATAAGAACAACCAAAATAAAAGTACTCAAATATAGAAGAATTCGAAGGAGAAAAAACCCCAAACTTTCACTACTTACAAAGTTATCTGCATAGAAAACTTAGATTTGACATACAAACTGATAAAACTGAGAACTCAGCAGTTTTGCTGAGAACAAGCTCAAGTATACAAAAATCAATTGTATACATTAGCTAAAAAAATTAGCACATGTAGTTCTAAAAAGATACTATATGCACTAGCAATAAAAACTTAAAGGTATCTAGGAATAAACTTTTATGGAGAAATGTATGAAACTTTATTAAAATACATAAGAGGAAAAAATCTAGAGAAAGGAAGGTCTGGGTGATAGCTCCTGTTCATTAGTGAAAAGAATCAATATTATAAGATGAAAATCCTCCCAAACCAGTCTACAAAGTTAATATAATTCTTATTAAGAATAGAATTATAATAAAATAATTTTTCATGGAAGTTATATATGCCAAAGCAAAGACACAAAATAATTTTTAAAAAGAACAATATGGGGAGGGGATTTTCTGCCTGGATATCAAGATATCATAAAATTGTAGTCATTAAGACAGTGTGATATGGACTCAGAAATAAACAAATAATTGACTGAAATAGGATGCTCAGATTTAATCCTATATATAATATATAAATATATAAAATATATAAAAATATAAAATATATAAAAACACATATAAATATATATAATAAGTTATTTGTATTTATATATTATATAGGATTAAATCTGAGCATTCTATTTTGGGTCATTGATCTATTTGTTTATATATAATATATTACATATATATGAACTTAATCTATGATAGTAGATTAGATATCTACTAGATAGAGATTAGATATCTATTAGATAGAGTTTTCATCATAAATTACTGAGAAAAAGATGGACTGACAATAAGTAGTACTGGGATTGCCATTTTTCCATATGGAAAATAATTAAATTAGACCTTTACCTCAATACAGAAAGAGGGAAACCTTTAAAACGCATTTGGCCGGGCGCGGTGGCTCACGCTTGTAATCCCAGCACTTTGAGAGGCCGAGGCAGGCGGATCATGAGGTCTGGAGATCGAGACCATCCTGGCTAACACGGTGAAATCCCGTCTCTACTAAAAATACAAAACATTAGCCGGGCATGGTGGCGGGCGTCTGTAGTCCCAGCTACTTGGGAGGCTGAGGCAGGAGAATGGCGTGAACCCGGAAGTGGAGCTTGCAGTGAGCCGAGATCGCGTCACTGCACTCCAGCCTGGGCAACAGTGTGAGACTCCCTCTCAAAAAATAAAATAAAACGCATTTAAGAGAAAATATAGGAAGACTATCTTTATGACCTCTTGGTAGAGAATTGCTTTTGGAAACACAAATGACAAAGAAAATGTGGTAATCTGATGACATTAAAATCATCTAGAAAACAAAAGCTACTGCAAACAAAGTAAAATGCAAATCACAGAGTGAGACCAGATACATTTTAAAAATTAGCATCTGGAATATACAAAAGATATATCCACAATTCAGTGAGAACATGATTCAATAGAATGGAAGGTACAGGGTATACATTGAAAATTCACAAAAGACAAAATACGAATGGCTTCTAAGCATATAAAAAATGTTTGACCTCATTAGTAATCAGGGAAATGCAAAGTAAAACAAGGAGATCTTTTCATTCCGATCATGCCTGGCAGGGACCTTCTCTCCAGATGCTACAGGCAGGAAGCCAAGGTGGAGAAATGTCCAAGGCTCGTAACATACTTTGCACTAGATTGGCAAAAGTTAAAAATGACAACATCAAGAGTTGGTGAGGATGTAGAGACATAGGAATTCTTACACCCTGTCCATGGAAGAGCATGGTTTAATTTACAGAGGAATTTGGCAATATTTAGTAACACTAGAGATGTTCATGTTCTAGTTTTCAGCATTTCCATTTCTAAGAATATATGCAAAAAAGACTCCCACGAGTTCCCAAAGTAACTGGTAAAGCCAGAGAGTATTTATTGCAGCACTGTTTGTCATAGGAAAAAAAAAAAAAAAAAAAAACCTTTTATGGTGGTGGGGGACAGGAAAGAGCCTAGAATCCACTAACCAAAAAATAAATGAGTAACTTGTAGTGTACTCACATAATGTCATACTATACAACAGTTAAAATGATTGAACCAGGACCACATGCAACAACATGGATGAAACCGTAGAAACATGATGCTTAGCAAAACATAAAAGTTTCAGAATGATTTATTCAGCATGATGCCAATTTAGTAAGTTTGAAGAAATGTGAAAGTCTTATATGCACATACCGTGTGTGTGTGTGTGTGTGTATGTTATACATATATAGCAAAAATAGAAAATCATACATAGGGATGATAAACATCAATCCCTCTGGGAGGGTTGGAGGAGAATAAGATCAAGAAGGAACACAGAGGCCAGGAGCAGTGGCTCACTCCTGTAATCCCAGCATTTTGGGAGGCCGAGGATGGTGGATCACCTGAGGTCAGGAGTTCGAGACCAGCCTGACCAATATGGTGAAACCCCATCTCTACTAAAAAATACAAAAATTAGCCAGGTATGGTGGTGCACACCTGTAGCCCCAGCTACTCGGGAGGCTGAGACAAGAGAATCGCTTGAACGTAGGAGGTAGAAGTTGTAGTGAGCCAAGATCACACCACTGCACTCCAGCCTGGGCGACACAGCGAGACTGTGTCTCAAAATAAATAAATGAATACGTACATACATACATATATACAAACAAAGAAGGAACACAGAGGGAGCTTCAATTGTATCTACAAAACTTTAATCCTATTAAACAAGTAAGTAAAGCAATTAGACAATGTGTTGAAATGTAGCAAGGTCGATGATGGATCTAGTGTCAGCTACATTATTCTCATTATTTTCCTTGTCTGCCTGAAATACTTCATTATAAATTTTTTTTTAATTAGTAAAAGTAGGAAAACCAATCCAGAGGCTATTGTATTAATCCAGACAATATGTAGATTAGACTCACTAGGATTAGGGAAGAGGTTGAAGATGGAGAAGTGGACAGAACCATTATATATTTTGGAGGTAAAATTGAGGGTCTTGGGTAAATTTGCTGTCTCCGATATAGCAGGTATGATAGATGGGGCCACTGTCCTGTCCCTACTCTGTGGACCTTTTTGGGTGCTCCAGCTGATTTCCGACGAACAGTGTCTCATGACCGGGCTGAGGGTTCTTCCCCAGCCCTTCCCCAGCCCTCGACCCCCACCCACTGAAGGCTGTGCTGCCCCCAGGTGGTAGACTAGACGTGCTAAGGAATGCAGCCATCAACCAGTAGCTGTTAAGAATGAGTATGTGAATACCCCAGTTCCCTCGCCTCTGGACTGGGATCATGCTGAGGCTTGCACTGTGTTGTGCAGTTTCCTATGGGATTCAGCATCCCATGGCAGCAGGTGTAGTAGTAAGTAGGACCTTTTGCCTTCCCTTCCCTTCCCTGACTCCCTTCCCTACCTCCCTACCAGTATTAGCCCCACTTCCCCCAAAGAACCACTTGTGCTTGTGTCGTCTTGGATCAGCTTCTGGAAAAAATGTACTTGAAAGCAGCAGGCGTGCTTCCCAAGCATGCCCACCCAGCACCTCCATGATGTCACTTTCAGTCTGGCAAAGGGAGGAGGGAAAAGACAAACTCCAGGGGCTGTAGTCAGGCGAACGGGGAGACGCCACATGCAGGAGACGGAAAATGCAGCTGAGGGGCGGAGGCAAAAATGGGCTGCTGAAGAGTTTGCAGAGAAAAGGCGCTGCTCTCCTGCATCATGAACTTAAGTGAAATTCCAGGGAGCAATGGGCAGCTGCAATTTTTTTGGCTCTGGGGCTGTAGTAGCATTTGCAGCAGTGCCTCATTCAGGGATTCCCTCGACAGAATTAGGAGCTAAGCACCCCCTGATTATGTGTCACCCTACATCTAACTCCAGGGGAGCATTATTTATATGCATTCACATTCTAGACATGTCTACAGAACAGGACTTGGCACTGATGGATTGTTTGGATATAAAATATTATGGAGTGTCACTAGAGAGTGACTTCTTGATACAGAATCAAGTAACAGTAGGGTTTCTGCAAAGTGAGATTTCAGCAGTAAATTAGAAAACATTTGCCTTGATAGTAATATAAAAAATGAATTGCTGGCTGGATGCAGTGGCTCACGCCTATAATTCTAGCACTTTGAGAGGCAAAGGCAGGCAGATCACCTGAGGTCAGGCGTTCAAGACGAGCCTGGTCAACATGGTGAAACCCCATCTCTACTAAAACTACAAAAATTAGCCGGGCATGGTGGTGGGCACCTGTAATCCCAGCTACTCAGGAGGCTGAGGCAGGAGAATCACTTGAACCCAGGAGACGGAGTTTGCAGTGAGCCGAGATCATGCCACTGCACTCCAGCCTGGGTGACAGAACAAGACTCTGTCTCAAAAAAAAAGAAAAAATAATAATTGCTTAAATTTTTAATTTGATTATATGTAAGCAAAAAGGGAAAAAAAAAAACCTAGCTGGATGTGGTGGTGGCCCACGCTTGTAATTCCAGCACTTTGGGAGGCCGAGGCAGGAAGATCACTTGAGATCAGGAGTTTAAGACCAGCCTGGGCAACATAACGAAACCCTATTCTGCCTATATATGTGTGTGTGTGTATGTGTATATGTGTGTATATATATGTATATATGTGTATATATATGTGTGTATGTATATATGTACACGCACACACACACACACACACACAAAAGTTAGCCAGGTGTAGTGGCATGTGCCTGTGGTCCCAGCTACTCAGGAGGCTGAGGTGGGAGAATAGCTTGAACCTGAGAGGGAGAGGTTGCAGTGACCCAAGATTGCACCTGGGCAACAGAGCCAGACTCTGTCTCAAAATCAAAAAAAAAAGGAAAAAACAAAAAAAGAAAAACAATAGTCCTAGGTACTTTCTGCATGTTATTATTCCATTGATGAAATGACACTTCACCATTAAGTAGGGCAATTTTTAAAACGCTAAATCCATTGCACCTGGCTACTCAGTGAACCCAATTGTTATCGAGAGCAAAACGTTACAGTGAGGTTCTTGGCATTTCTCTGGCAGCTGATTTGGAAGGAAAGATACTTAATTTGACTTCACCTTCACAGAAAGGTGAACTAAGAAGCCTATAAGGAAACCAATTTCAGCTGCTCAGTCTACAATGTATTTGTCCAGTGCCATGGAGTCAATGAAACACATCAGCTCAAATGACAATCACTGAAGTGAGACTGGGATATTAGCCCCTCCTGGCTGGCTGGAGTCAAACCAGAGAAACAGGTGGCTGGCTACTGTATGCACAGGCTGTGCAAGGAGACCCTAGCAAAGAACAGCCTTGGTCTTTGGGGCCATCAGAAAAAGACTGTCATCTGAAATTAAACCACAAGAAACCTACATCGGGCTCGGTGCGGTGGCTCACGCCTGTAATCCCAGGACTTTGGGAGGCCGAAGCAGGCAGATCCCGAGGTCAGGAGATCAAGACCATCCTGGCTAACATGGAGAAACCCCATCCCTACTAAAAATAGAAAAAATTAGCCGGGCGTGGTGGCAGGTGCCTGTAGTCCCAGCTACTTGGTAGGCTGAGGCAGGAGAATGGTGTGAACCCGGGAGGCAGAGCGTGCAGTGAGCAGAAATCACACCACTGCACTCCAGCCTGGGCGACAGAGTGAGACTCTGTCTCAAAAAAAAAAGAAAAGAAACCTACATCAAAAGATTCGCCATCTCTAGACATGTCCCTCCCAGGAGATGGTCCACATAGAGTTACCAGTGGAACCAGGGCATATCCTGTGGGTCCAATGGAGGCAAGAATTTCTAAGAATAAGAACCTTGGAAAGATCTTACTAAAGGTAGTGTTGATGAGACATTAGGAGCTCAAATTCAGGAATATCTGAGTTCAGATTTTTAACTCCACCAGTTCATAACTGTATGACCTTGGCAGGTTATCTAACCTCTCTGAGTGTCGATTTCCTCCTCAGGAAAGTCTAAAGCCATGCTGCCTTGCTGTGATGAGTAAAGGAGATAATATGCATAAAGTACTTTGCACTGTGCCTGGCACATAGGAAGCACTCAGGAAACAGTGGCCACTACTTTTATTATTACTGTCAGCATGTAACCAATGGAAATAACATTCTACCTGTATGTTTTAAGTTTTCGGGTGGGAAGTGACTTTGTTCTTGGTGCAAGGAAAAGAATATTGAAAATTAGGAACTGGTCAGAATTTATCACCATCAAGCAAGGAAAATGACTTTGCCTCTAGATAGCAAGGCTTGTTTTTTAGACAATTAATCTGACTTTCCTAGTCAGAGGCAGGGCATTTTTCAGGAGATTCAGTGCCTGTCTTCTAACTGTATACTCCCAAAGCAACTTTTTGTCTATGATCTGATCTCTCAAGTAGGGCAGGCCAAAGGACTCTCCCTAGCTCTGAAGCCAGACCTTTCTCCCACTGGAAGTCATGAAATTCGCCTCCAAAGAATCCCTTAGAGTCTTGTGAGTTTGGTTACCATGAGTCAGTCACCAGTACACTTCTGTGTGTGCAAATGAAAATCAAGCTTCTGCATCTGCAGAAATGATGGCCGGATGGGGGTTTGTGGGGGCCACCTCCGCACCCAGAAACTGTCCCCCTGTGAAGTCTTGTCTGAAAACTTCTAGCCTGCCATTCAGATACAACTGTCAATAAGTATTCAATAAACACATGGAAAAATACAAGGATGCTATATATTTTTATTCGTATGTGAGCTGTACTGAGCATTTTCAATAGGAAAAAGTTTATCTCTTGGTAGCACCCCATCTTTACAAAGGAACTTCTATGCCAGCATAAACCAGGCACTGTAATAAATATACCTTACACATAGTCTTTGCAGTGACCCTGTGAAGACACTGTTCCTGTTGTCATTTTAAAAGTAAGTAAACTGAGGCCCAGAGAAATTCAATGACTTTCCCAAAGTCATAAAGCACAAAAGTAAGAAAGGCCAGGTCTGAACCCTATGCTGTCTGAAGTCCGTGTTCTTTCTACCCTGCCCGGCCATCCCCAACTATCTCATTGCCTGGGAAGCCACCATCCCTCCCAGCCCATCCCCTTGTCACAGGACATGAGTCCCCAAAGCCTGTGCTCTGTCCAAGCCACTCCATGAAGCACTCACCTCTTCCCTGGACTTACCAGAGAGTTAGGCCAGTTCCTTCTGTGTGGGGATGTGTCCGGAATTTGTGGGTTCTTGGTCTCACTGACTTCAAGAACCAAGGCGTCGACCCTCGCAGTGGGTGTTACAGTTCTTAAAGGTAGTGTGTCCGGAGTTTGTTCCTTCTGATTTTTGGACATGTTCAGAGTTTCTTCCTTCTGGTGGGTTCGTGGTCTCGCTGGCTTCAAGAGTGAAGCCGCAGACCTTCGCGGTGAGTGTTACACCTCTTAAGTTGGCGCGTCTGGAGTTGTGTAAGTGTTACACCTCTTAGGTTGGCGCGTCTGGAGTTGTTTGTCCCTCCCATCCCGAGTTGTTCATTCCTCCCCGTGGGTTCGTGGTCTCGCTGGCCTCGGAAGTGAAGCTAGAGACCTTTGTGGTGACTATTACAGCTCATATACACAGTAAGGACCCAAAAGTGAGCAACAAGGAGATTTACTGCAAACAGCAAAAGAACAAAAGGTTCACAACGTGGAAGGGAACGTGAGGGGATTGCCACTTCAGGCTGGGGCAGCCTGCTTTTATTCCCTTATCTGGCCCCACCCACATCCTGCTGATTGGTCCATTTTACAGAGAACTGATTGGTCTGTTTTACAGAGAGTTGATTGGTCCGTTTTGACAGGGTGCTGATTGGTGCATTTACAATCCCTGAGCTAGACACAAAAGTTCTCCAAGTCCTCACTAGATTGCTAGACACAGAGCGCTGATTGGTGCATTTACAAACCTTGAGGTAGACACAGAGTGCTGATTGGTGCATTTACCATCCTCTAACTAGACATAAAAGTTCTCCAAGTACCCACCAGATTAGCTAGATACAGAGTGCTGATTGGCGCACCCACAAACCTTGAGCTAGGCATAAATAAGTTCTCCAAGTCCCCACCTGACTCAGGGGCCCAGCTGGCTTCACCTACTGGATTTCCCTGCCAGGGCCATGGACGGAGCTGCCCGCAAGTCCCGCACTATGCACCCACACTCCTCAGCCCTTGGTCCTCAGCCCTTGGGCAGTGGATGGGACCAGGTGCCGCAGAGCAGGGCGTGCGCTCGTTGGGGAGGCTTGGGCAGCGCAGGAGCCCACGGCAGGAGGCGGGAGGCTCAGGCATGGCCCGCTGCAGGTCTCGAGCCCTGCCCCGCCGGGAGGCAGTTGAGGCCCGGCAAGAATTCGAGCGCAGAGCCTGCAGGCCGTCTCTGCTGGGGGACCTGGCGCACCCTCTGCAGCTGTTGGCCCGGGTGCTAAGCCCCTCACTGCTCGGGGCCCGTGGCGCCAGCCGGCCACTCCCAGTGTGGGGCCCACCAAGCCCACACCCACCCGGAACTCGCGCTGGCCTGAGAGAGCTGCGCACAGCCCCGGTTGCTGCCCACACCTCTCCCTCCACACCTCCCTGCAAGCAGAGGGAGCCAGCTCTGGCCTCGGCCAGCCCAGAGAGGGGCTCCCAAAGTGCAGCGGTGGGCTGAAGGGCTCCTCAAGCGCGGCCAGAGTGGGCGCCGCGGCCGAGGAGGCACGGAGAGCAAGCGAGGGCTGCCAGCACACTGTCCTCTCTCAGGAATTGGCCTTAAACAGTATGCCTTAGGTTATAGCTAGAGCTACTGCCTCAATTAAAAGGATGAAAATAGTGTGTAATCAATTTGTATCAATGATAAATAATTGTTTGCCCTCATTATTCAGGGAAGAGCTCCCAGTGAGTTTTAAAATATTCCTTGGAGTGATCAGCAGAATGGCTCTTGAATAGTAGGGCACTCCTAGCACCCCATTCAGAATTTGGTTATTGACTCTGTATTATCTTACATTCTTCTTTTGGGATAGGTTTTCTTGGGGGTGCTACGCTGTATCCTCCAACAGTAGCTTTGAAATCTCCATCCAAGAAGGACACAAGGAAAGCCACATTAGGAGAAAACACATCCCTGGATCCCTGATTAGGGCTTGGAATGTACATTCCCATAAAGACCCTACTGTGCACAGTTGATTGTTTCCTTAATGTTACCATATTAGGACAGTGGCAAACTGTGATTCTGAGACATTGTGGGTTCAATAAAGCATGTTTCCCAAACCAAAGTCTTAGAAACATAAGCAGATTCTGTCAACAAGTTTGGAAAATTCTGGGTTAAATACTGTTGAACAAGTGTCTTTATTCAAAACTTCACAGAACCTGATTTTGAGGGTGTGCATGTGACTGCCCAAAAGGAATCTCCCAAACTCTTTTTACCACAAAATTTCTCTCAGAGTTGGCCAAACTCACCTTTCAAAACCCTGACATTGGCCTTAGTCCCCTCCCCTCCCCCGGCCTCTTTCACTTACTACTGGGGAAACTCTTCCCGTTGTCTGAATAACCAACTACACTGACTGCCCAATGAGGTGGTAAATGCAACAAAGTAACAAATATATTCAACAGTGCATGGGCTAATCTTCCACGCCAATGTCAATATTTTGCAAAGTGAATTTTGTCCTCCCCAGTGACTGAGATTTGGAAAGTCTGTCTTGGATATTCCTGATGCACACTGGTGAAGGTTCTGAGAAATTTCAGCAGCAAAGGAGCCTGGTCAGCCAATGTGAACCAAGAAGAAAATAGGCAAATCGCTATTTTACCTTTGTTACTTTAAACTTAAATTGAATTCTGTGTTTTGGCTTTGGTTGGTGAGTTTCATATTCTGGGTTCTGATGAGATGTGATCTGAGCGTGCTTCAGAGAACATCCGTGGGCTTCCGTGTTTACTCGGCTATCTGCCCTAAAAACACTTGCTCAGCAGCATGACGGCATAGATTAAATCCTTGTAACAAGCGCAGTGGGGAAGAGCTTCCCCTTTTACTTCAATAGCACAGGCAAACTACGTAGGTAAAGTATGAGGCTGGCCCAGAACAAAATTCTATGCAGTGCATAAGACACTTCCAGGGTCAACCTGCACCACCCAGCCCTTCTAGATGCCCAATCTTAAGTGATGTTCACTAAGCAGTCATTTGTATTTTATTTCTCTTACTATCTCTTCCCTTGCACTTAGAATGGAAGGAAACAAAAAGAAAAGTCTCATTGTGTGGCTGGATTTGGTGCAGCTGCCCCCTGAAGGGTTGAAAACAGATGATGCTTTATATTCAAATACAGTTATATGATATCTAGGTAACATCCTTGCATCCAGAAGATATTAAATATAGAAAGCCTCATCCCTGGTAAACTTCTATTTTATGGTCCAGGAGGCAGGTGGGTGTCTAAGAGATGGCAGCTCATCTTTCTAGGGGGCAGTGTGAACATTCTTAGACCATTGTCTGGGTCTCAGTTTCTAATCCCCAAGGCTTTCCTTATGGTTCTAGTAGAAGAATAATTTCCCTATGGAAGCTCATTTGATTATATTCTTCAGCTCTATTTGACTTCTAACAAGGAAACTCAGATTGAGGCTTCTTTGCCTAAGGGCTGACTTGTAGCAGCCCTTTGTCCACAGCAATGGTTTATTAACTTTTAAGAACAGTGAAAACTTTTGCTCAAATTATCACTTTCATAAACAGATAAAGAGGAAGCTAGTCTCATAGCAACTTGTTGGAAGATCTGAAGGCCCTGTCTACTTAGCACCTGCCCCCCACAATGTACTTCTTTGGAACCCTGGTGTTCCTTCGAACAGAATTTGAGAAACATTGTCTTGATGATGAGGCTCTGGACTGAGAGACAGGAAGCTTAGGTTTCATCCTAGCTTGACCACAAACCTTAGGCTGAAAATTGGTCAAATTTAAAAGCCTGCAGTCCCTTTATTTTCTTCTTGGTAAACTAGAGGAAAACAGCCTGTACTCTATTTTTCAGGGGGTCATCATGAGCTACCAGATATACTAAAATAGCAGCATGGTGATTTTATACTTTTTATTGTGTTTTCACATCTGTTAATGTATTTTCTTGTAAAAAATATCCCTGAAACGGCACAGGGCAAATACTAGTAAGTATGAAACTCTTTGGAGAAGATTGCAATGCTATCCAGAAACCCAGCTTTTGAAGACCTCAGCTCCCCACACACAGTACGTGCAATAGCAGTGATAATACCAGGTCTAGAGGATGCCATTTATTGAGCACTTACTATGGATCAAGCACTACTGGATCCAAGTCCTCTTCCAAGTACATAGTCACTCTGCAACCATACCTAGTGGATTGATCACTTTGGAATCTAATTCCTCCCTAATTTTCAGTCCATGTGGCTCAGATGGAACTTCCCTTAAAGACCTCACTTCCACATGGACCAGTGACCCGGGCCTGGACATCAAAGCTCTCTCATGGGCCTTTTGCTGGAACTTCTGGGAAGATACAAATTCTCCTCTGAGAAGGCAGTCACTAAAGACAATGTAAGCCTGGGACTGTCCACATCAGCTTCGCCTATAAAGGAAAAGACACTGACTGAGAATTAAGCTGAACAGAGGGAAATAAAGAAACCAAATACAGATGGAAGAGGCAGAGAACTGGGCACGTAACTTGTGCCCCTGGATTGGCCTTAAGCCAATCCTGGACACTTCTCTGACCTAATACAACAAATTCCACTTGCTTGCGCTAGTTCCAGTTGAATTTCTAACACAATCCACAGAGTCCCAACTAACATAATAAACTTGGGCAAGTAGCTTAGCCTCTCAAAGCCTCAGCTTTCTTTTCTGGAAAATGAGAATGAGCATACGCACCTCACAGATTGTCATGAAGATAAAAGGAGAAAATGACACAAAGACCACATTCAACAAATCGTAGTCTCATGATCATTACACTTCACATAAGTTGCTTCATTTAATCCTCTCCATGGCTGAGCTCAGATGAAAAGTATCTTCATTTCACAGATGAGACAACTGTGGCAGGGAGAAATTAGGCCCTTCGTCTAAAGTCAACAGCAAGTAACAGCACCAGGGTATAAGCCCAGATCTGATGCCATAGTTCAGGCACTTTTCACCAATGTACACAGCTCCCCAGCAAGCGAGTGCCTTCTCCTGCAAGACTAAGCTCACCCACACATGCGCAGAACCACCATGTACAGCTGCACAGGTTGTCCACTGCACAGCCATTCACATGGAAATTGACATAAATGGCACCCTCTAGAGTTATGCAGTGCACAACTTGCCCCACACACCATCGTCCTAAAAGCTACAAATGCCCACGAAAAGGACCTTGTAAGGACAGATACCAGGAAGGGATTCTAGATGTTTACATTGCAAAGAACCCATTTTCTCATCTAACCACGCTTCATTCAACACCTTCTGCCAATTATTCCTATCTCCTACATCTTTATCCAAAGCCTCAAGCCATTCCTATAAAAAGCTCCTAAGCTGCAATTCCAGAGAAAAGAAGGGCCAGATAGATTCCCAGGCCCCCACTGCTTGCTGAGCCAATGCCAGCCTGGTCTCTGAGCTGGCAAATATACTTTGGTTTAACATAAGCTATTCTAATATCATAGATAAATCATCTTATATTCCTTGGCTTTCTCCAGCAGGGAAGAAAGTTATGCAAAAGCACATAATGAAAAACCGTAAGTCACTTTAACAAAAGAGAGCTCGAAGATACCTGGCCCAATGAGTTTCTGGGGCTCACTGCAGTTGCATTGTTCAGTGGGATACAAATAGGAGGTTGGGGAGGGGAGTGGTTCGTGGCCTCAGTGTCTTCATCAGAGGCCAACCTGAACCCAGCTGGGCAGGGGCTGGCCAAGGCAGGCCCATGTTCTCACATTGCATTTGCGATGCCTGGCTTTAGGGTCAGGTCATGGGAGACAGAGCCTGCCCCTACATCTTACCAAGCCTCAGGAAGCTCGTGCCATAGCTGGGGGCATCTGGAACACTGGTTGGTCTTCTCATCTCCTGAGTAAAGGCTCCAGCTGCAGTGTCCTCTTGCCACCCCAGAAGCCAGCTTACCAAGAAGAAGGTTCATTGTGAGTTCAAGAGTCACCATGAAATCTCATCCTGCAGAGTCCCAGGAAAACCACTGCCATGCCCTCACGTGTCCCAGCTGGGGCTCTAGAAGATACAACAATAGGGCAGTAAGATAAGACTGTGACATCTACTCAGCCCTGGCAACTGAGTATGCATGGGCTCTTGAATCAGAAAAACTTGGACTTGAATCCCAGTCTCACCCCCACTAATTCATTCATCCATGGACACATTCCACCAAGTATCCGTGAATGCATGAATGCTGCTCGGAGACCGCAGTCAGCTGGGGTCTCAGTGTTCTGCCCTGAGCTGATTGCTCCACTGCATTATCCCACTTGGTCCTCCCAGAGGCCCTGGTGAGGGGGGCGTTATTTGTCCCATTTTATAGGTAAGGAGACTGAGGCTCAGAAGTTGCAGGATTTATCCCAGGTCACCTGGCTAGTAGGGGTGGAAATGAGATTCAAGTACAAGTTTGTCTGATTCAAGAGCCCAGGTGCACTCGACACATTCATCACCATCTCCCCTGCCCATCCCCCAACTTTCTAGAACATTCTTTTATCTGGATTTGGCAGGAGGACTGCGATTGCGGTGTAAATTGACAGTCTCTGTTCTGAACACAGTGATAACTCAGCTTACTCAGAGTAAAGGCCTCACAGGGCTGCCTGGGCCCCCCGGCCTCCTCTCCTTTCCTTTCATCCTTCCTGAATTGGCTCAGCCTCACTGGCCTTTCAGCTCTTCCTCAGACACACCAAGCACCTTCTCATTTCATAGCTTTTGCGTCTTCTGTTATCTCTTTCTTGAATGTTCTTCTCCCAGACATGCACCTGGCTCCCATGCTGACCTCCTTCAGGGCTCAGCTCAAATGTCACCTCCTCAGAAAGGCCTGCCCTGACCACTCACTCCACATTCGCTCGGAGACCCTTACCCTCCTTGCATTCCTGCCTCACATGTATCACCATAGGACTTACCTATGTGTTTATCGTCTTCTCTCCTCAGCCCCGTTAGATTGTACACTTCATGAGGGCAGGGACTTTCTCTGGTTAATTCACAACCATATGCCCAGACTCTAGAACACTGCCTGGTACATGGAAGTGCTCATTAAGTGTCCATAAATAAAAGAATGCTGCTCTGAGACCCCAGCTGGCCCAACTGCAGTTGCCCTACTCTAAAAGTCATCTTGTGGCCACACTGAGGTGATTCCTTCTGATACCCAACCTGAGACTGAGTCCTCTGTGCTTCAGCCTGCAGGGCCCGGATGGTCAGGAGGGAGACAAGCGAACTAGAAAGCCAAATGTCCAGCCCCTCCTGCTCGATCCAGTGCCTCCCAAGCTAAGAAGGTCAGAGCTAGGTAAGGAACAGGGAGTCAGCCCCTTCTCTTTTAGAATACCTGGGCTGCTTCTGATCACACCAACCCTGACTTCAGGGACTGCTGCTCTGAGCCCTCCTGTCCCTTAGTTTCCTTTAGCTTTTCTCTTTCACATCCTTGGATTCTTTTGTCACTCACCCAGCAGTTGTAAACAAGGTATCTACTGTACGCCAGGCACAGAGCTAGGTACCGGAGATGCATGGTGAGCAAACAGACTTGACGCTTCCCGTTATGGGGAAGACTGGCATTAACCCAGCAATCTCACAAGACCTGTAAAATCGTTAACTTTCCAGAGGGCTGAGAAGGGAAGCCCCAAGGCAGAACTGACCCAGTTTTCTAATCCAGGGATCAGGAAATGCTTTTCTAAGGAAGGGACATTCAGGGTAAGACCTCAAATGTCTGCAGGTGTCCTCAAGGCTGGGGTTCATGGTGTCGGTATACCCTTCACCTCTGGCTCCCCCATTTATTGTTATATGACCACAGGCAAGTGACTTAAGCTCTCTTGGCCTCAGTTTTCTCATCTGTAAACTGGGGATAATAATAGTTCTTGTCTTCTTATGTTATGACAGTGTTTAAATGAGTTAATGTACATGAAACTTTCAGAACATTGCCTAATATGGAGTAGACATTATTGTAATTGTTTTTTGTAGAAGTTATCCTACCTCACTCAGCCTTTTGGCCAAAAGTAAAGGAAAGTAAAAAATAAATACCTATAATTTAAACACACACACACACACACACACAGTATACATGTAGACATGTATACTAAATTAAAGGTACATATGTGTACACATATGTGTATACAGGTATACTGTGTGTGTATATATATGGTGTATATGTGCACACGTGTTAGTAAAAATACCAAGTATAATCCATATAGAATATAGGGTCACTATGAAGTGAGATTTAGAATTTAAGGAGAATGTGGTTGGGTGTGAGTTTGCTGCCCACCGAGCAAGTCCATGCTCACCACAAAGCAAAATTATACAAGTTCTTTAGTCCCCTGATTGTACTTAGTTTCTAGGTTCTCATTAATATAAATTATTACTGAAATTTATAATGGACTACCTGTAAATGAACTCCAGACTATGTTCTTCCTAATGCTTTCCATGGCAACAACTATAGCTGAAGAGTTCCAGTATGGATTTCTTTCAGGCTGACGATTGGCAACAGCTCTACTCAATGGTTCTATCAATGTTTGGCCAGGTTCCTTGAGCTGGAATCCATCAAGTCTGAATGAGGGCCCTGGCAAGGTTATAGTCACATTCTATGTAGGTCTCACATTCTGATTTATGTCAGGTTCCTAAATGCTGTACATGGTAGCTCATCTTAATTAAAGACTATCAGGAAGAATAAACTCATTTTGTGAGACAAAGTTAGCACATTCTCTGCTCTTAATTCCTGCACATTCCATGACTCTTTCAGGTGCTAGCTCAGAAGTTTGGGTTACTAAATGAGCTCAGAGAGGCCCATGCTTTCAATCAAGGGAGTACATATGGTGACCTGGATGATTATAGGCATTCTGTAGGACATACCCTCCACATTCAAATGTACTTTTTCTCAGCAGAAATCTCAACTCTTTCTAGACAGTCCGTGTGATTTCTTGACATTAAAAAAGGTAAAGGAGGTACATAAAAAATAGATATATTCAATCAGATCAAACAACAATTTGATACAAACAATTCATTATACTGAGCTCAAACTGAACCCTACAAAGATCTTTTCTAAAATCTGAAAAGCCTTTAAATTATATGTATTAGTCCATTCTCGTGCTGCTTTGAAGAAATACCCAAGACTGAGTAATTTATAAAGAAAAGAGGTTTAATTGACTCACAGTCCACATGGCTTGGGAAGCCTCAGGAAATTTACAATCATGGTGGAAGGCACCTCTTCACAGAGCGGCAGGAGAGAGAATGAGAACCGAGCTAAGAGGGAAGCCCCTTATAAAACCATCAGATTTTGTGAGAACTCACTCACTATCATGAGAACAGTATGGGGGAAACCACCCCCATGATTCAATTATCTCCACCTGGTCCCTCCCATGACACGTGGGGATTATGGGAACTACAATTCAAGATGAGATTTGGATGGGAACACAGCCAAACCATATCGTTTTTTATATATATAGGCTTTTCAGGATATATATTATATATAGAACATATATAATGTATAGGCTTTTTAGAATATATGTATTACATATATTCTGGTCCAGTGAATTGGGCCAGGATAGTTTCAGAAAATATCTAAATATCTAGGTCCTTATTGATCTTTGGAATTCATAAGGGAGTTTTTCTCTCCCATCATAATTCAAGGAGGGACCGTGTCATATAAGTTTTATGATCTTTCGGCCAAGCTCTAGAAAATCAGGCTTTAAGTTATAAACACACTAGAGAGAATGGTCATCTCCTAAGAATAGCAGGGTGAAATCCCATCAGCATCTCTGAGGAATGAAGCCCCACAGGGCTCTCCTGGGTCTCCAAACTTTTGTCACACAAAGGGACGTGGGCCCTATTGGCAAAAACATTCACACACTGTGGTTAAGTTCTCCCCTTTTCTCTTGTTCTGGCCAGGCAGAAAATGGTCAGTCTTTGGAGTCAGTTGAACCTGGGTTCGAAATCCTGCTTGGCATTGAACTAGCTGTCGGACACTCAGCAAAACTCTTCTCTGAAGGTTTGGCTTACTCATAAGTTTCAAAAGAGTTAGGACCTCTTTCCAAAGGGCTGGGAAGTGGCTTAGGTGGGATACACTATGGCAGGCACAGTCTCTGAGAAGCAGAAGGCATTCACAAAAGGGGAGCGTCTTTCCCTTTCCAAAATCAATAAACATAATAGTAATTGTAGTGCAACCATGGAAACAGTCATTGTTTGCATTTGAGGAATTACTGGATACCCGTCTTTGGGCTTTATGTCATGTAATACTCACCCCAGTGACCTTTAGGGGAGATATCGTTGTCGTCGTCGTCATCATCATCATCATCATCCTGACATCATCGTTCCTATTGAGAAATGAGATCACTGAGGTTTGGGGAGGTGAACTGACTTCCCAAGTTCTTAAAATGAACAGCAACAGGGCTGGGTGGGACATAAATCCATTTCACTTAGAGTAAAAGCCGAATTCTTTATTATGCTCCCCATGATCCTGTCCCTGCGTCTCGACCTCTTCCCCCATCCCTCTCCGGATCACTCACTCCAGCCACACTGGCTTGGCTCTTCCTCAAACACACCAGGCAGCCTCCAACCCCAGGGCCATTGCAGAGGTCATTCCTTCTGCCTGGAACACTTCCCCCCAAACGACCACATGGCTTACTTCAAGAATGTGCTCAAATGTCATCTTTTCAAGGAATCTTATTGTGACTTTCCTGTTTAACATTCTAACACTGTCCACCTCCACCACCTCTGCCCTGCAACGAAAAAAAAAACCCCTTACCTTTGCCTACTTTTTTTTCCTTTGTCCATATCACCTTTTAACTTACAATAGAATTAACACATTTACTGTGTGTGTATTGAGCCCTGCTAGATGAGAAGTTCCTCCAGATTCACCAATGTACCCTCAACACCTAGAACAGGGTTTGACATAAAATACACACTTAATAAAGATTTATTGAAAGAAATTAGCCAAGAGTCTGACTTTCAGGGTCTTAACCACACCACCCTGCCCCTGGATCCTATTGATACTGACATCTTTTATGCACGACGTGATTGTTTATCCACACAGAATTCCAGACAACAAGTAGCTCTTTTGGAATCTCTCAGTGTCCAGCATCACAATAATTAGTAAGAGGTGGACAGGTTAACCACTGTTTTCTGGGGCTTATAGCTGGGTTGAGAAGACACATAAGCCAGACAGAGGATAATCACATGTTCCCTTGACGGTGGTGTGGGACAGAACCTAAGTCCTGCAGGACTCACACCAGGGTGCTGAGCACAAGCAGCCCAGTTGAGAAGTGACCTCACGGAGAGGACAGGTATCGAGCCATAGCTTGAAGGCATTGCAATTGGTGGAAAGGAGGGAAAAACCCATTGCTGACTGAGGAGTGCTCAGCAAAGCCACAAAGTCTGGAATGAGCAAGGGGCTAGAAAGCTCATCCTCCCATCCTCACATCTCAGCTCTGTCACCATAGCCTCCTTAGGGAAGACTCCTGGAACCCATGACCTCAGACAAGCTCCACTGTTATAGACCCAGAAAATTATGTCCCTTTTCTCTGGAGAAGTTGTCATGGTTTGTAATTATAAGTGTGCAATAAATGCTTGTTGAGTAATTGAATGAATACATTAATGAATGGGTGACCAAATGAATATGCATATTGAAGAACAAAGTATATAATGATAGACCAGCATATCTGAATTTGGCAATAATATTATGAGTGGGGTAAATAGAAGCTATGGGCCACTTAGCATCCACCTGACACTGGCCATAGTGCTCGACAATTTCTCATTTAATCCTCAGAGTGGCCATTAGAGATGAGCATTTGGGGATCCATTTTACAATTGATAAAATTAGTTAATTTATCCAAGCCCAAATAGCCAATAAGTGTGGAGTCAACATTTTTACTCAAGTTTTTGGCTGTTCCAAGCCCCCACTTGGAGGATAAAAGGGCACTAAGTAGAAAAGACGAGGGCAGATAATGGGGACCTGTGATGGTTAATGTTAGATGTCCACCTGCTTGAATTGAAGAATGCCTAGATAGCTGGTAAAATATTGTTTCTGGGTGTGTCTCTGAGGGTGTTGACATTTGAGTCGGTGGACTGGGAGAGGAAGACCCTCAGTGTAGGTGGGCACCATCCATTGGCTGCCAGCATTGCTAGAACAAAGCAGGCAGAAGAAGATGGAATAATCTTGCTAGCTGGGTCTTCTGGCTTCCTTCTTCTTCCTGCCTTGAATGCTTGCTTCTGCTCCTGCTGCCCTTGGACATTAGACTCCAGGGTCTTCAGCCTTTGGACTCTGGGACTTGCACCAGTGGCCTCCAGGGGCTCTCAGGCCTTTGCAACAGACTGAAGGCTGCACTGTTGTCTTCCCTGGTTTTGAAGCTTTTGGACTCGGACTGAGACACTACTGCTTTGTCTCTTCTCCAGCTTGCAGATGGCTTATCGTGGGACTTTGTCTTGTAATCATGTGAACCAATTCTCCCTAATAAGCTTTCTTTCATATGTACCTGTGTCCTGTTGGTTCTGTCCCTCTGGAGAACCCTGCCTAATATAGGAACCAAACATGGTGTGAAGAGTAAGGATCTCCCAGAATCATGCTGAAATCAAAGACTATGTGACTTTCACACTTCTCATCCTCAACTCTGATCTTTTCCCCGCAAGCCTACTGGCAGCAGGGAGTGATGGAGAAGCAGCTACACACCCTTTGGTTTCCCCAAGGAACAACTTTTTCTAGAAACTATTGAAAATGTGGTAGAACTGCCAGAAGTACATGAAATTGACTATGTAGATCATGGACCATAAGTCACAGTTCAATTCTGCAACAGTGAAAAATTGTAATTTTTTTCACCAGAATGGAAAAGAAAAGCTATGAGCTCTAGAATATAACTCAACAAGAAACGTCAACAAGAATATAACTCAACAAGAATATAACAAACTCAACAAGAATATAACAAACAAGAAACGTCAGTTTAGTCACACCAGACATGGTTCAGTCCACCCAGTCTCACGAGCTTGTCTGCTCCAAGCAACACTGGCATGGTTTCCCTTTGGCAGACAGATATATGGGGTTCCCACTGATGGTTTGTACTGTCCTTTAGTTCTTGACGAATCATTGTGATTGGCTGTGGCTTCTTTCTTTTTTATAATTTTTTTATTTTACTTTTATTTATTTTATTTTATTTTATTTACTATTTTACTTGCACAGGATACATGTGCAGAATGTGCAGGTTTGTTATGTAGATATACATGTGCCATGGTGGTTTGCTGCACCTATCAACCTGTCATCTAGGTTTTAAGCCCTGCATGCATTAGGTATTTGTCCTAATGCTCTCCCTTCCCTTTCCCCACCCCCCACCCCCAACAGGTCCCGGTGAGTGTTGTTCCTCTCCCTGTGTCCATGTGTTCTCATTGTTCGGCTCCCACTTATGAGTGAGAACATGCAGTGTTTGGTTTTCTGTTCCTGTGTTAGTTTGCTGAGAATGATGGCTTCCAGCTTCATCGATGTCCCTGCAAAGGACATGATCTTATTCTTTTTTATGGCTGCATAATATTCCGTGAATGTATATGTGTGGTTGTGGCTATATGTGTGTGTGTATGTATATGTATAGTTGTACATATCTGTGTAGGTGGTTGTGCACACACACACAAAGTATTCAGTCTCTCTGGATCTCATAACACTCCTCCCAAAGCTCTACTTATATATTTTTAATGCTGGTATTCATGGAGGTATCATGAAATAAAATACACATGTTGTAGTGTGCAGTCCCATGAGATATGAACATGCAGACACCTGTGACGCCACTCCTGCCAGTCAAGATCCAGAGTTTTTCCCTCTTCCCAGAAAATCCCTCATGCCCTTTCCAGCCAGCACTCACCCCCCACAGAGACAACTGCTTTCATGGCTTCTACCACCATAGATTAGTTTTGCCTGTTCTAGAAATGCATTTAAAAATAATTGCATAGTGTACACTCTTTGGTGCCCAGTTTCTTTCATTCAACATAATATTTTTGAGATTCATCCATTTTTTGTGGTTTGCTCTTACAGACTATTTGTGTTCCCCCAAAATTCATGTGTTGAAGCCCTATGTGATGGTATTAGGAGACGGGGTTTTGAAAGGGAATTAGGGTTAGAGAAGTCACGAGGGAGGGGCTGTTGTAATGGAATTAGTGCCCTTCTAAAAAGACAGCAGGCCGGGCGCAGTGGCTCAAGCCTGTAATCCCAGCACTTTGGGAGGCCAAGGCAGGTGGATCACCAGAGGTCAGGAGTTCAAGAGCAGCCTGGCCAACATGGCAAAACCCCATCTCTACTAAAAAATACAAAAACTTAGCCGGGTATGGTGGTGTGTGCCTGTAATCCCAGCTACTCAGGAGGCTAAGGCAGGAGAATCGCTTGAACCCGGGAGGCGGAGGTTGCAGTGATCCGAGATGGTGTCACTGCACTCCAGCCTGAGCAACTGAGTGAGACTCTGTCTCAAAAAAAAAAAAAAAAAAAAAAAAAAAGAAGAGACAGTGAAGCATTCTCTCTCTTCCCCCTGGATGCGCACATGCACCAGGGAAAGGCCACATGAGGACACAATGCGAAGGAGGCTGTTTGCAAACCAGGAAAGGGGATCTCACCAGAACCTGGCCGTGCTGGCACCCTGATCTTGGATTTTCAACCTCCAGAACTGTTGGAACATAAATTGATGTTGTTTAAGCCACCAGTGCATGGTATTTTGTTGTGGCAGCCCAAATAGACGCATCCATTTGCTCTTTTTTATTTTCAATCCATTGCATTGCCGGACCCCACTAGGATCCATTTATTTATTCTCCTGTTCACAGGCATTTGGATTATTTACAGTTTGGGGCTATCATGAAAAAAATCCTGTTGTGAGCAATCTTGCACTCTTGGTTATTCTTTCCCCACACCCTCCCTTCTCTCCCATGCTGCCACCTCCCTTACCTGTTCAGAATTCAAGTTTGGGTTCTAATGGCCAGCAGCCTCCAGCAGAGTTGTGTAGAGCCATGTTTCATGTCTCTTTGGTAGTTTAATGATGGGAATTCTCATGAAGGACAAATCTAAAACGAGGAAGGGGAAATTTACCTTGGCATTTAGGGATAGAACTTGTCCCATGATGCATCATTTCTAGTGAATTACACACCCTTCTACAAGGCCAGTTCTTATGCTGTGGAGTCAGTTAGACACTGCAACAGGCCCTGGCTGCATCACAGTGGATGATGGAGCTGGCTGAGAACACTGGGCCTTGGGGAGCAGGAAGCAGGACCTTTTTGGAGAACCTTAGTATGGAGAAGAGTTTTTAGGCTATAACTCCAGAAGAGAACTGGCCTCAGTACACAGAGCAGGGTGCAGCTCAGGCATGACAGGAGCATGTGCTGGGACCCCAGCCCAGGACCCTGCCTCCGATGCACCTCCTGTCCACGGGGCACTGTCTGCTTTTCTCACTCCTACATCAGCCACTCACTCTCGGTGGCCTCCAGCCGCTGTTTCCTTCAGGGGAAGTTAGTAAAAGGCACATCCTGCCATTTTTAAACCTCTTTATCCACTGTGCTGCTGACACACGTTGTCTGAGGCTCTGTGCAAAGAGGTCTCATCCTATCCTGAGACGCAGGTGTGTACGAGGCTGTCAGCCCTAGGAAGACAGCAATCCCACCATCCTGACACCACACCTTAGTGGGACAGAACCTCGGCCAGGGTGTCCTTGATTAAACCCAATTCCATTCTCCTGCCAGCACAGGCCCCTTGAGTCCTAGCCCTCTGCCTTCTCTGCCCCTCCAGCATCAGTGGTGCTTGTGGTCTTCAGTGCTCTGGTCCACTGTTCTCCCTGCTTTCCTTGTGTCTGCCCAGGTCAGCTGAACTCCTCCATTCTAGGCCGTTTCAACTCTACCCTTGGCCTCCCAGCTGACAGGTGCACAGTGGGCATCCTTTGGCATTTCCACTCTGGCACTCGCTAATGATGAAACTGAATACCCAAGAGCTCTCCTTCAGCCACACATAGGGCAGCTAGAGGTGACCAGGAGTTGCCACTCTCAGGAGCCACCCTCAGCCAATGGCAAATGCAAGGAGGAGAATAAACACCCGAGCTCCTTTGACACTAAGGGGCAGCTCAGAGGCATGACCCGCGCCACCTGGCCAGTTTTCCCAGCTACCCGCAGGGATGTCCTGCTCCTTGATGGACACTGTATGGGCTGTCTCCCATTCCTTTGCCCCTGCCTTCGCCCCCACCACTGCCTCCTGGAACCCAATGTCACCCAGACCCTGGTCTCCAGGGCTGCTTCTGGGAGCATGCAGCTGAAGGCAGCAGTTAAGAGCCCTGCTTGAAACTTTGACCTTCAGCAAGCTCTTTAAACCACAGCTACCTCATCTTAGAATGGGTATGGTGACAGGGCCTAATGCTATCTTAGAATGGGGATGGTGGCAGGGCCTAATGATATGGGTGACTCTATATGGAGTGTTACTGTGTGTTGCCACTGAGTCACTGTGCTTAACACAAACTATGTCAATGAATTTGAGTCAAATACTGTCACAATGTCCATTTCACAGATGAAGAAAAGGAGATCAAGACCATCCTGGCCAACATGGTGAAACCCCTTCTGTACTACAAATACAAAAATCAGGCCGGGCGTGGTGGCTCGCACCTGTAATCCCAGCACTTTGGGAGGCGGAGGCAGGCGGATCACAAGGTCAGGAGATCAAGACCATCCTGGCCAATATGGTGAAACCCCGTCTCTACTAAAAATACAAAAAATTAGCCGGGTGTGGTGGCAGGTGCCTGTAATCCCAGCTACTTGGGAGGCTGAGGCAGGAGAATCGCTTGAACCTGGGAGGCAGAGGTGGCAGTGAGCTGAGATCGCGCCATTGCACTCCAGCCTGGGCAAAAAGAGTGAAATTCCGTCTCAAAAAAAAAAAAAAAAAAAAATAGCCATGTGTGGTGGCGGGTGCCTATAGCCCCAGCTACTCGGGAGGCTGAGGCAGGAGAGTCACTTGAACCTAGGAGGCAGAGGTTGCAGTGAGCCGAGATTGCCCCACTGCACTCCAGCCTGGGCGACAAGAGCAAAAACTCCGTCTCAAAAAAAACAAAAAGAAAAGAAAAGAAAATGAAATGCACACACACACAGGATTAGATGACCTACCCACAGTCACTCAGGCAGGAAGTGGTTGAGTCAGAATTAAGTTAATGAGGATGATGATGATGACCATGGCAGTGCTGGTGGTGGTGGTGGAGGAAGAAGTGGGAGCTAGCAATTATTGAGGGATTTCTTTGTGCCAGGCACTGATATGCATTTTCTTGTTTAGACCTTAAAACAATCCCAGTACTTTGAGAGGCCGAGGCGGGCAGATCACCTGAGGTCAGGAGTTCGAGACCAGCCTGGACAACATGGTGAAACCCCGTCTCTACTAAAACTACAAAAATTAGCCAGGTGTGGTGGCAGGCACCTGTAATCCCCGCTACTTGAGAAGCTGAGGCAGGAGAATCACTTGGACCCAGGAGGCAGAGGCTGCAGTGAGCTGAGATTGCACCACTGCACTCCAGCCTGGGCGACAGAGCGAGGCTCTGTCTCAAAAAAAAAAAAAAAAAAAAAAAATTCTTAAAACAATCCTGAGAGGTAGTTACTAGTATTATTCCCATTTTACAGAGAGGAGAATCAAGGCCCTGAGATGTTAAGTTACTTGGCTAAGGTCCGACAGCTGGTCAGTGGAGCAAAGAGGATTTCACTCAGGTCTGTCTGATTCCAAAGCCTTCTTCTCAAGATGCTTTGCATGCGCCTCTCCAGCACACTCAGCTGATTGTAGTTCATTTTATTATCACTTTTTAAAAGTCCTGTTTCCCTGCCTGATGCTTCAGCTTCTTTTACCAACTACCCTGGATCCAGACCTTTTGTCCTCCAGAGGAAATAGATAAAAACTGTGTCTCTTTCTCCTCCTCTTGTGAAGCTGCTGCTAAAAACACTGAGGTTCCCTTGATGTGTCCCAGTTAGATCCTGCATGGAAATTCAGTGAGTCAGAGCCATGTGTCTCTTCTAGATAAAACCATGTCAGTTTGTGATCTGAGAACCACTCCCCCCATTTCTCAAAGGAACCCTGCCTCCCACTCATCCCCACATCCCACAGCTGGGGGCTCCAGCTCACTGCCGCTCTTAACTCCTAAGACTGGGGCCTATTTACAGCAATGAGGAGCATTTTCAGAACACAGTCGATGAAACGCACATGTGGAAGAGCTCAGCTTCCCTTTCAAGTCCTCGCTGAGGCTGGTACGCAATTTTCAACAATCATGAGAAATGATGCTTTATGCTGGACAAAGAGAATTAGACAGTGAGACCTGCGTCTTTGTTCTTGCTCTTCCTCACCTCGCCCCTGGCAGTCAGAAACAACGCATTGTAAAAATGCTTGTCCAATTTTTCCAACCAGATCAATTTGCTGTACTTTTATTAAAAGAAAAAAAGGTGGGAGCATTGTCAAACATCCTCCCTCTCCTCTCCCTTCCCCTGCCTCTGCCTCTCAGAATCCATGCCCCTGCCAGGAGCTGCAGTCGCTGCAGCCCGTGGGTCGGACATGAGAAGCCGGGAGGCTCTGCATGCTGAGAGCCGTGTGCAGTTGGCGCATTGCTGGACCAGGTTTCAGAAACACGCACAGTACCTCCCCCGTGTATGTTTCTACCCTGGCTATTTAAAGGAAGTCGAAGAGGGCAGCATTTGAAGTGACAGCAACAAAGAAAATGAGAGAGAAAAAGGAGGAGGAGGAGGAGCTGCCATCATCCCATCCAGAGATGGGATGACATGTTCCCGTTTTCTCATGTCCTCTAAAAGGTGGTAGCAGTATTGGTGAACTTCTGAAAGCAACAAGCCAACTCTCATCCCAGTTTTGCCTCCCTTTTGGGTTTCCCTTTTCACTCCCCCTGCCACCAGTTAAACTTCAAGAAAGGTCAAAAAGTTATTTCCCTAAAGCCAAAAAAAAAAAAAAAGATCTGAGCAACACCGCGTGCCCTGCTTCTCTGCTTCTGTTCATCCCTTTGCAGATGCCCTGGATGGTCTCTGAGCACAGTCCTGTGGGTATGGGCTTACATTGAATTACTCAACACAGATATTTACCAAGTGCCTGCCAGGTGCCCGATGCTGTTCCCAATGCTGGGGATATGTCAATGAGCAAAACACGCTAAACAAACATCCCTGCCCTCAGGAGGCTGACTTTCTGGTGTCGGGAGAAGGGGAATCAGCAATAAGCAAGACATATGACATGTCAGATGGGGACAAATCTTAGTGGAAAAGAGAGGGCAGAATAAGGGGACAGAGAATGGGGCTGGCCAGGAAAGATTCATGTGGAAGCAAGAGAGTAAGCCATCAGGTATCTGGGGGAAGAACATTCTAGACATCAAGACACAGGGAGCAGCCAGTGCAAAGGCCCTGGGGCAGGAGTGTGCCTGGGAAATGGCAAGGAGGCCAGAGTGTGGTAAACACAAACAGC